>NC_069662.1:29828750-30141875 GCF_027244095.1 Hemicordylus capensis | reverse complement strand
TGGCAATGGTAAACCCCTCCTGTATTCTGCCAAAGACAACCACAGTGACTCAGCAGCATAGTACAGGAAAGCTGGACTGAAAACTTAGAGGCAACCATCAGTATACTCACTTGATAGTGGCCACCAGCCTAGCAGATGATGCTTATTTAATAACCTGTTTTATGAGACTGGTTTTTGTGTATGTGTTTTGTGGAATTTTAATCTGTTTTCATTCTTTTATATTGTGTTTTAAATTTTGTACACCACCTAGAGATGGACATATCAGGCAGTATGAAAATATGATTGATTGATAAATAAATAAATAAATTTAGAAAAAAAATGAAAACTGCCCTCATTCTGTCCATCATTTCTATGGGCCTTCAAAATGTATATTGATATTTGACAAACCTGCCTCCCGCCAATCACACTGCCATGTATAATATAATGCATGGCAGAAATGCTCCATGCAAACACCCACATACATGAGCTGTACTGTGGTGGCAAGATTACATTATTTGGGTCCCTGAGCAATGAGTCAAGATCCAGTAACTATTCTGTCATTCTAATGTATCTACACTGAGTTAATTTTATTACATGAGCAGCAATATAGACCAGGGAGTTAATTATTCTTTGTGTGCTTCTACTGCTGACTTTTTCTCTAAACACTTGAGAATAAGTCACATGGAACACAAAACATGTATAAATTAAACAACTATATGTATTCCCTGTATGGACAGACATCTTCATTGTATCTAAAAGAAAAGGGTAAGAAAGTAAATTAAGTTTAATTATAGGATATACAATACTTTAAAATGGAAAAGTGAAGCAATGTTATCAGGTTAAGGAAAAAACTGGGAATTAAATTAGTAAGTTATTTATTCCATAAGTTCAGCATTAAGCTTAGAACTTTATCAGGACCTATTTTTCTGTAATGTGGACATAATGTTGCCATGCTGACCAAAAAAAAAAGCTTCCACATGGTAGTTCTATATTTTCTACAGCCACATTTAGAAATCCCTTAACCCGTGTGACAGACCCATTGGTATATCATTCCTGTGCTTGGCCATAGACTGGTGGTGTGTAATTTGATTAAAAGTAACAGATTAGACATTAAATTAATGGTTTCTTTCAAAGTAATATAGCATTTAAAATAATTATTAGTATTTTGTATTGACATTAAAATGTATTTGGTAGCGTATAGATGTAAAATGAAAATTAATATCTTGTTAGTCTTGGGATACAGGGGAAAAGGAACATGAAAAATCATATCAGCTTTTGGGGCGGGGGTAATAAATTTTTTTGGCCACTTTTCTATTGCTACATAAATTACAAAAACAATCTCAGTTACTGATATACAGAGCAGCCTAACAGAAACTTTCCAACTAACTGCACTGGTGCAGTGAAAAAGACACAATTTTTGACATCCTCCCCTTCCCAAGTAAGCACTCTGTGGCATCTGAACAAATACCTCCAATGGCTATACTTTGAAAGTACAACAATAAATAAATAAGCACAGAATTAGGTGCATGGCTTTATGATTGTATACCTAGGAGCAAACCCTATTCTTCTGGTTCAGAATAAAAGGGCTTACACATAGGTATAAACGTGGTGAGCCAGCGTGGTGTAGTGGTTAGAGTGCTGGCCTAGGACCGGGGAGACCTGAGTTCAAATCCCCATTCAACCATAAAACTAGCTGGGTGACTCTGGGCCAGTCACTTCTCTCTCAGCCTAACCTACTTCACAGGGTTGTTGTGAAAGAGAAACTCAAGTATGTAGTACACCGCTATGGGCTCCTTGGAGGAAGAGCGGGATATAAATGTAATAATAATAATAATAATAATCCTACTGGGTCCAATGGGATATAATGTGCATAAGATTACAGCCTCAGTGGACTAGGGAAAAATTAAATGGGGGGGGAGGTTTTCTTAAATATTAGACCATAGTTTTTAAGGGACCAAAGCTGGTGTTCTAGAGGTATCATTTTCTGTAGTCTGCATACTCCTCCCCACACTAATGCTATCTCTAGGCAAGCAGGCTGTGCAACATTAATAACTGTAAAAACTCTGAACAGAGAATCAAACAACACAGATATGTTAAATGTCAATAATAACCAACAGCTGTAGGTTAATTTTTTGAATAAAGGCAGACTATAATTGTATTTCTTATTCTTTGTGCTTCCTTGTATAGGCACCATGTAACCACAGGGTGGAATATGTTCAACAAAACTTTCGCATCTGAATTTCTGCTGCTAGATTTCTCAGAAGTTCGGGAGCTGCAGTTGCTACACTTTACGGTGTTCCTGGTCTTGTATTTGGGAATTGTATCTGGGAATCTTCTCATCATTTCTGCGGTAGTTCTTGACCATCGCCTGCACACTCCTATGTACTTCTTTCTGATGAATTTGGCCATGCAGGACATTGGTACTATTTCTGTCATTATCCCTAAATCCATGGCTAATTCCCTCATGAACACCAGGCACATTTCTTACTCGGGATGTGTTGCTCAAGTCCTCTTCTTTTTCTTCTTTGCATCATCAGATTTCTTCCTTCTTACTGTCATGGCATATGATCATTATGTTGCCATTTGCAATCCCTTGCAATATGAAATGGTGATGAACAAGCAGGCCTGCATCCAAATGGTTGCTAGTGTGTGGTTTGTGGGTCTTCTCTATGGAGTGTTACATACTAGTGGCACATTTGCAACCCCTTTCTGTTCCAATGTTGTCAACCAGTTCTTCTGTGAAGTCCCGTACTTACTTCAGCTTGCTTGCTCTGACTTATACCTGATTGAAATCGGAGTTGTGGTGTTATGCGTTCTCATTGGGTTATTTTGCTTTATCTTCATCATCATTACTTATGTACACATTTTCACTGCTGTGCTAAGAATTCCCTCTAAAAAGGGAAGGCAAAAGGCCTTCTCTACCTGCCTTCCCCACCTCATTGTCTTCACCACATTTTTCTTTTCTTTAAGCTTTGCTTACCTTAGGCCTACCCCTACCATCCCATCATATCTCGATTTGGCCACTACTCTAATATATTGCATACTTCCACCCATGCTGAATCCAGTGATCTACAGCATGAGAAACAAGGAGATCAAAAATGCTCTATCAAAAATGCTACTGAATTTTCAGCATTTTTCTATGAATACACTCTCTGGTTTTCATTGGTAAAGATGATTTCTGTGTGCTTTATTAAATTTATAAGACAATTATGAAACTTGCGGATATCAGTAAGGTAGATTAAGGCAGGAGGTCACAAAATTACCTACGTGTGTCCCGATTTGTCCTCTGCATAATTCACCTTTTTCTTTCATGTCATGTGGCCTGATGCTCATTTTGTTTTAGTCTTATCCCAGTTTTTTCTGTAGTTGGCTTTTGCACACATTCTTTTTCTTGTCATTATAGGGTAATAACTCTGGACCACCACAAGTACAGAACCTGCTTCACAGTAGGATAAATAATTCTGCATGTGTACTGGTATATTAAAGGCAACAAAGTCAGATCTGTGATCCAGTCTTCTTACTTGACATCTGCATCAAGCTTCCCCTACTTCTTTCTGAACAGGTTTAAAAAGGCACCCCACTCATGCATTTTTCTCAGGGTACTGCTGAACAAATTCCAAATGGTATAGAAGGAACTTGCCCCTGTTCAAAGGAATGGCCAGTGGGTGCATCAGCATGGAGGACATAGCTAGTTGGTACACACCTAATTAACAGAGGGATGGGAATTTAAAATGCGGTATCTGTACCAAACATGCTGTACAGTCACTATGGAGAAGCAACCAGCACTGAGAAGCCCTAGTTACTTAGATAAATTAAGGCAGGGAGATTTTAGAAAGTTAAGTCTTGGGTTTACCGTGTGGAGTATCATCTTGACTTCTTGTGTTACTAATCTAACACTGTCTGTCTTTTAGACATTTCAGTACATGAAGCAACAGTATCTGTTTGCATGTGGCCAGTAGCGGCTGGTGAGGGTGCCGCTGCAGAGGGGGCGAGAGGCACCTTTAAGAGTAAATGAATTGGTGCTTACCTCCACTCTTGCTGCACCTGAATGCTGCTCGGAGAAACAGTGCGCCGCCCAGCAACCCCTGCAGGCAGTGATCACCTCTGCCATTCACGTGGCCTCCGCGGAGCCGATCCCCCACCGGCAGCCAGGTGGGTGGCGGAGGCAATCCCCTGCCATAGGGGGTGCTGGGCGGCACGCTGCTTCTCTGAGTAGCATTCGGGTGCATCGAGAGTGGAGGTAAGCACCAATTCATTTACTCTTAAAGGTGCCTCTCGCCCCCTCTGCAGCGGCACCCTCACCAGCCGTTACTGCATTTGGCACATTAGGGTTTGATTTTTTCTTTTCCCCTTCAATGGGTGTGAATTTGTGTATATCTCTATCTTTTGACTTTTTATAAAGCTGCTGCACACATGCATTTTATTATTTATACAAAAGGTGAGGGCAAGGACATAAGAAAACCCTGCAGGATCAGGCCCAAAGCCCATCCATTCCAGCATCCAGTTTCACACAATGGCCCACCAGATGCCTCTGAGAAGGCCACAGGTAAGAGGTGAGGGCATTCCCTCTCTCTTGCTGTTGATCCCCTGCAACTGGTATTGAGAGGCATCCTGCCTCTGAGGCTGGAGGTGGCCTATAGCCACCAGACTGGTAGCCATTGAAAGATAGGCCTGTCCTCCGTGAATTTGTGTAAGCCCCTTTTAAAGTTATCCAAGCTATTGGCCATCACCACATCCCATGGCAGGGAATTCCATATATTAATTATGTGCTATGTGTTGGTCCTAGATTTCCTGCCCTTCAGTTTCATAAGTTGACCTCTGTTTAAAGTGTTGTGTGAGAGGTAGAAAAATGCATCTTTGTCAACTCTTTGTCAACTCATACATCTTTGTCAACTCATGCATAATTTTATATACCTCTATCATGTTTTCCTCTTTTCATTCATTCATTCATTCGATTTCTATACCACCCTTCCAAAAATGGCCCAGGGGTGTTTACGCTGAGAAATATACAGGTGAAACTCGGAAAATTAGAATATCGTGCAAAAGTCCATTAATTTCAGTAATGCAAATTAAAAGGTGAAACTGATATATGAGACAGACGCATTACATGCAAAGCGAGATAAGTCAAGCCTTAATTTGTTATAATTGTGATGATCATGGCGTACAGCTCATGAAAACCCCAAATCCACAATCTCAGAAAATTAGAATATTACATGGAACCAAGAAGACAAGGATTGAAGAATAGAACAATATTGGACCTCTGAAAAGTATAAGTATGCATATGTATTCAGTACTTGGTTTGGGCCCCTTTTGCAGCAATTACTGCCTCAATGCGGCGTGGCATGGATGCTATCAGCCTGTGCCACTGATGAGGTATTATGGAAGACCAGGATGCTTCATTAGCGGCCTTCAGCAGTTCTGCATTGTTTGGTCTCATGTCTCTCATCCTTCTCTTGGCAATGCCCCATAGATTCTCTATGGGGTCAGGTCAGGCGAGTTTGCTGGCCAATCAAGCACAGTACACTGTATACTTTTCATGTACCTTTGTGCATGTGCCTGAATGTGTATGCCAGCATTTGCCTGAGTCCATGTGCTTGCATGTATGTGCCTGCATGCATGTGCCTCTGTGTGTGTGTGCGCACACACACACGTGCGCCTGTTTGTGTGCCTGTGTGTGCCTGTGACTGAGTGTGTGTGAATGGTTATGTCACTTGTGTACAACCATTACACTATTTTGCATGTGTGCCTGTGTGTGTGTGTGTGTGTCTATGTGTGTGAATGGCTATGTCACTTGTATACAACCTTTACACTATTTTGCTGATAACACTATCCTGAACGAAATAACATCCAGCAAGAGAACTGTGAGGTTTATGGGAAATTTCTGGAAAGATAATTTATGGTTTTGGACATGGTTTTTAAAGCATTTGTTATTTTTAATAATCATTGTTTTTTGTGTATGTGGTTGGGTTTTTTTTAAGGGAAAGGAAAAAATGAAGTACAGATTTAAAGTGAATACAAATAACCTGCTTCTTGTTGTGTCCTTATTCACTGCTGAATGATCAGGAGGTGGGATCAGTCTGTCACTGTTATTGAATCCTCTAATTTCATTTACTTGTGTTTTTTCAGGTGTGGGGAGTGTGACTTTATCTTAGTTGAAGGTTTTGCAAAATTTTTGATGTTCAACATCAGGAAGTTTTACCTTGCGGTTTGGATAAGCTCTTTCCCTTAGTGTCTAATCATATTTTTGTTTTTAAAGCACCTGGAAATTCACTAATCCAAAAAGCTTTACATTTCCACTCATGCCCTAAAAAGAATGGAAATTGTTAAGGTTCACATCTTAACTTATGTGCTGTATAAGCTGTAAAGACTTTGTACAGTCTGGTATATGATTATGGCATTAGAAATGAGGCTTCATGCACCCACACTTTGCCTTGATCAGAGATGTGTCAGACAGAAATTCACCTGTTAAATGGCTGCCTGGATGCATCCCTCCCCAGCCCAATGTCCAATTGAAAGACCAAAGCAAAGTGTGGGTGCCTTGCCTTCAAATAGCTGTGTACTGCACCAACATGAAATGCCATTATAGGAGCTAAGAAAGGACTGCCACATCATCAGGTCTGCCCTTATATGCGTGGTGACCCAGACATGAAAATGAGGCTCCCTCAAACCTGCCATTGTATCACAAAGATGCCAGAGGAAGTTCAAGTGACCCACCAAAACTTGTGCCTGGCGAAGCATAACTTTCTTGGCTGAAATCACGCAGAAGGTTTCTGGTGTAGCACCTTCAATTTGTCTCCCGGAGAAGGGAGCAACCCTGTCAAGTGAGAGGGACAATGCCCAAAAATATTATCTGTGTGCTAGGCCCCTCAGTTTCCCTCTGGGCCAAAGGCACACCCAAAGACTCACATAGCTCAAAAAACCCTTACAAAATATGGGTGCACTGATCAGAGCCCATGAAACCTGCAAAAAAAGGAAGTCATCTAAAAAATGGGTGGTGATCTGTAGTCACGTACAGCTCCAAACAGCCCATTCCAACAAAAAGCTGAAGGTCTTGAATGCCACACAGGACACAGAGCAACCCATGGGCAGGGTTCTATCAAATTAATACTTCCCCCCAGACAAAAAGCCCAGCAAATCAAAGTCTAGAGGGTGCACTGGCAGCAGATGGGTTCAGTATCACACTTTGCCAATAACACACCCCACCTCCAAGCATGCACCATCTGGACCAATTCATGAAAGGAAGTATACCACACCTAGCAGAGCTCAGCCGGAATACCATCATTAATGGTGAATCAGGCAGCATTCCCTGGGAGACTTATTGGGAATCACCCACAGTGGGGAGATCTGCAAGGTGGGCAGGGGAAGGGAAGAAAAGAGGTTAAGAACCCTACCCAACTCAACCTCCTTCATAATCTCCCTCAAACAACTCCCTCCATCCCCTGAACAGACCTCAGATTTGGGGCTTCAGTGTGAACCCTCAGGAGATCATGATCCAGAAATTATCTGTACAGCATAACAACAAGAATTCAGATTGCACCAGGAGTGGGTAATCCTGCAACAAGCATGCTAAAGTGTACAAATTAATGGCTAGGCCCCTTTTCCAGCAGCCCCAGGCGTTGAACTGCTGCCCCCTTCCTACCTCCCTGTGAGGAGTTGGAGGCATACTCTGCGAAGGGCAGACACAGCTTGAGGAGGTACGCAAGCTTTTCCAAACATATAGCCTTTCCCCCCTGCAAACTAACTAACTAACAGGAGGAGGAGAGATTTTGAGGGACTTGTGTCTCTTTAAGGGATAAGTGTGTGTGTGTGTGTGAGAGAGAGAGAGAGAGAGAGAGAGAGAGAGAGAGATTTGCTAGGGTTAGCATTTGCCAGAGCTAGCAAACTCCAGTTTGGGGCTAGGGCTGGGGGAGGCCCCACATTCCTTTGACATTCCTTTGACTCACATACTATGTCTCAGTTGAAAGCCTACTCTGTGAAGAGCAGACACAGCTTGAGGAGGTGAGCAAGCTTTTCTAAACATCTAGCCTTTCCCCGCTTCAAACTAACTAACAGGCAGAGGGGAGATTTTGAGAGGATGGTTTCTCTTTAAGGGATAAGTCCTAGTCTCTCTGTGTTCGTGTGTTATTTGCCAGGGCTAGCATTTGCCAGGGCTAGCAAACTCCAGTGTTTTTGTTTGTCCCTGTCTGGATGGGGTGGAGTCAGCTAGGGCTGGGGGAGGATTGTTTAGATAACTTTATGGAGGAGAGGTCTATCATTGGCTACTAGTTGGAGGGCTAAAGGCCACCTCCAGTCTCAAAGGCAGGATGCCTCTGAGTACCAGTTGCAGGGGAGTAACAACAGGAGATAGGGCATGCCCTCAACTCCTGCCTGTGGCTTCCAGCAGCATCTGGTGGGCCACTGTGTGAAACAGGATACTGGACTAGATGGACCTTGGGCCTGATCCAGCAGGGCTGTTCTTATGTCCTTATGGATGACATCCGGCCCTGGCAATTTGCTAGTGTTCCATTTTTTCAGACAGTTTAGAACATCATCTCCTATCACTTCTATCTGACTCAGTTCTTTAGCCGCCATCCCCGAAAAGCCTGGTTCAGGAACAGGTATATGCTCAGTATCTTCTGCCATGAAGACAAACACAAAGAACTCATTTAGCTGCTCTGCAGCCTCCATATCCTGCTTAATAATCCCTTTCACTCCCTGGCAGGTTTCCTGCTTCTGATGTATTTAAATAAATTTTTGTTATTCCCCTTGATGCTTTTAGCTAAATTTTCCTCAAACTCTCCTTTTGCCTCCCTTATTGTCACCTTGCATTTCCTTTAGCAGAGTTTGTGTTCCTTTCTGCTCTTCATTCGGGCGGGCCTTCCAGTTTCAGAAGGAAGTTTTCTTCCCTTTTATGGCTTCCTTGACATTACTTGTTAGCCATGCTGGCATCTTCCTGGACTTTGTGGTACCTTTCCTCCTTTTGGGTATACAGTCTAACTGGGCTTCTAGTATAGTGGTTTTGAGTAAACTCCATGTATTCTGGAGCGAAGTGAGTCTCCTGATTTTCCCTTTCAGCTTTCTTTTCACCATGGAGGCGAGTGGTCCAGAGTGGGCTCAGCTTCTCCCACCAGGTTACTCTGTTGTGGAGCAAGCCAGGGGAAGTGGGGGTGGGGGTGGGGGGGTGGAGTAGCTGTGCTCCATAAGAATACAATTTTCCTTACCAGGGCCCCTGTGAGACAGTTGACTTATATTGAGTGCATATTTTTGAGGCTGGGAACTAGGGATAGATTGGGGATTCTGTTAGTGTACCATCCATGCTGCTGCCCAACTGACTCCCTAACTGAGCTTACGGTGCTGGTTGCTGAGTTGGTGTTGGAGTCTTCTAGACATTTAGTGCTGGGGGACTTCAATATCCACTTTAGGGCGGGTTTGCTCAGTATGGCCCAGGAGTTCATACCGGCCATGACAACTATGGACCTATTCCATTAGTTTCTGAACCGACTCATGTTGCCGGCCACATACTCGATTTGGTCTTTTGTTCAGATCGGGGGGGTGTTCCATGGGTGGGGGATCCTATTATTTCCCCATTGTCATGGATGGACCACTACCTAGTTAAGGTTGGTTTCATAGCCACAGTCGACCCTTACAGGGGTGGTGGACCCATTAGGATGGTCCTTCCAAAAAGGCGGCTGGACCCAGCAGGATTTCAAAAGGCCTTGGAGGATTTTGATGGTGTGGCCAGTGATTCTGTTGATGCCCTGGTAGGAACCTGGAGCAGGGAACTCATCAGGGCAGTAGACATAATTACTCCTAAGTGTCCCTTCCGAACTGCTTCAAGAATGGCCCCTTGGTATACGGAGGAGTTGCGAGGGCTGAAGCAGTTAGGTAGGTGACTAGAGCACAAGTGGAGGAGAACGCAGTTCAAATCTGACAGGATGTAGCATTTGACCCATTTGAAGACTTATGTGGTGGCGGTGCATGCAGCAAAAAAGAGAGTTTGGTCTGTGCACATTGCGGCTGCAGGTTCACGCTCAGCAGAGCTATCCCAGGTTGTGAGGAGTTTTGTCTCTGCTCCCTCTACTTAAATTCAGTCCCTGAGGCCACTCTGCTATGAAGCCTTTAATGGGTTCTTTGCTAAAAAGATCTCCTGTATTTGGGCTGACTTGGACTCCACTATTTCTGCAAGGTCTATGGAAGAGGTTTCCAGTGATCCCTCTTGCAGTATTAGATTGGATCGGTTTCACTCTGTGACTCCTGAGGATGTGGACAAGCTGCTTGGGGTGGTGCGGCCTACCACCTCTTCTCTGGATCCTTGCCCAACTTGGCTGCTTCTATCTTGGAGGGAGATTGTTGGAGGTGGCCTAGTTAATATCATAAATGCATTGCTGAGGGAAGGTAGGGTGCCTCCTTGTCTGAAGGAGGCAATGGTTATACCACTCTTAAAGAAGCCTTCCCTGGACCCCTTAGTGATGGATAGTTGCAGGCCAATCTCCAATCTCCCTTGGTTGGGCAAGGTGATTGAGAGGGTGGTGGCCGACCAGCTCCAGGCAGTCTTTGAGGAAACTGATTATCTAGACCCATTTCAAACTGCCTTTAGAGCTGGCTATGTGGTTAAGACAGCCTTGGTAAGCCTGATGGATGACCTTTTCTGAGGTATCGACAGAGGGAGTGCGACTCTGCTGGTTCTTCTGGATCTTTCTGCAGTGTTCAATACCATCGACCATGGTAGCCTTCTGGATCGCCTGGGGGAGTTGGGGATAGGGGGCACTGCTTTGCAGTGGTTCCGCTCCTATCTTTCAGGTAGATTCCAGATGGCGGAGCTTGGTGACAGTTCCTCCTCAGAATGGGAGCTGTTACATTGAGTCCCTCAGGGCTCCATTCTGTCACCAATGCTGTTCAATAGCTACATGAAACCACTGGGTCAGGTCATCAGGAGATTTGGTGCTGGGTGTCATCAGTATGCTGATGACATCCAAATCTACTTCTCCTTTTCATCTTCAGGAAATGGTACTCATTCTCTAAATGCTTGCCTGTAGGCAGTAATGGGCTGGATGAAGGATAACAGATTGAAGCTTAATCCAAGCAAGATGGAGGTGCTCATTGTGGGGGGCTCAGAATCTGAGGGGTGAGTTAGATCTTCCAGTGCTGGATGGGGTTACATGCCCCCGGAAGGAGCAGGCGCACAGCTTAGGAGTACTCCTGGACCGAGGCTTCACTCTGTTATCTCAGGTGGAGGCCATGGCCAGGAGTGCTTTCTATCAGCTCCAGCTGACTCAACAGCTATGCTCATTCCTTGAAGAGGATGACCTCAAAACAGTGTTGCATCAGCTGGTAACCTCCCGGCTTGACCATTGCAATGCGCTCTATGTGGGGCTGCCTTTGTACATAGTTCGGAAACTTCAGTTAGTTCAGAATGCGGTAGCCAGATTGGTCTCTGGGGCAACCTGGAGAGACCATATTTTGCCTGTTTTGAAACAGTTACACTGGCTGCCAGTATGTTCCCGGGCAAAATACAAAGTGCTGGTTATTACCTTTAAAGCCCTGAATGTCTTAGGTCTGAGTTATCTTAGAGGACACCTTCTTCTTCATGATCCACACCACACATTAAGATCATCTGAGGAGATCTGTCTCCAGTTACCACTGGTTCATCTGGTGGCGACTCAGAGGCGGGCCTTCTCTGTAGCTGCTCCTGGGCTGTGGAATGCACTCCTGGCAGAAATCCACAATTTGAATTCTTTACTGGCCTTCAGGAGAACCCTCTGTTTGGCCTGGCCTTCCAGGGTTTTAAAATAGTTGTAACTGGTTTTAATGGTGTAACCTGGTTTTCAGGGTGTTTTTTTAATTGTTTGGATTGTTTAATTACTATTTTGTGATGTTTTAATTGTTGATTGTTCTTTACTGTTTTATAATTTTTGTTTTAATTGTGAACTGATTTTCATGGTTTTGTTTTAATTGTAAACCACCTTGAGCCATTTCGGAAAGGTGGTAGTAAAATCAAACAAACAAACAAACAAACAAACAAACAAACAAATAAATATACTCCTCATTTTGGAGAAGTTTCCTCTTCTGAAATTCAAAGTGTCTGTGTTAGACTTCTTTGGTGATTCTCTCCCCACATGTATGCTGAATTTGATCACACTATGGTCATTGTTCCCTAAAGGGTCGATGACACTGATATCACGCACCAGGTCCTGGGTTCCACTTGGGATTAAGTCCACGGTCACCTTCTCTCTTGTTGGTTCCAAGACCAACTGTTCTAGAGCACAGTCATTCAGAGTATCTAGAAATTTGACCTCTTTGTCATTACCTGACTGTGAATTTACCCAGTCTACGTGTGGAGAAATAGAGGCATATATTTAAAGCATGTATAGTGGAGGTAACATTCTAGTTCTTAAGATTACTTTGTCATTGTTATAGATACCAATTAGCATGATCCCTGCTGCCTAATGGCACAGTGGGGGGAAACTTAATTAGCAAGCCAGGGGTTGCCGGTTTGAATCCCCATTGGTAAGTTTCCCAGACTATGGGAAACACCTATTTTGGGCTGCAGTGATACAGGAAGATGCTTAAAAACGTCATCTCATACTGCATGGGAGATGGCAATAGTAAACCCCTCCTTTATTCTACCAAAGAAATGCTGCTTCCCACCTCCACGCCCAAGCGGTGTGGCAGGGGGCGGGGTTGTGTGCCCGGCCTGGGAAGCAGGCATGGCGGCCACCATCTTGGCCCCCTCCATGTGGCCAGGGTCTGGCCAATCAGGAGAGGGAGCGGAGGGGAAGAGCTAGCCTGGCAGCCTCCTTGCCATCAGTCTTTCAGCTGCTGGGCAAGGGGAAAGAGCAATCTCTGTTCACTCCTTGGGGTGGCTGGCCGGCAGGGAGGAAATGAGAAGTGATCAGCCACGTGCGCAGGCTGGTCGCGAATGGGGCCCTTCCTCTCAGTCAGCCAGCAGTGGGGGAGGCGCGATCGGCCACATGTGCAGGCTGATCGCAAGTGGGGCCTTTCTTTGTTCACTCCTTGGAGGCAGCTGTGATTGGCCATGTGTGCAGGCTGATCGCGAGCAGGGGCCTTTCTTTTGGTTCACGCCTTAGGGCAGCTGGTGTGGCGGGGGGGAGAGAAGCGATTGGCCATGAGCGCAGGCCAATTGCAAGCACGGCCTTTCCTTGCGGCCTGCCAGCATTGGGGGAAGCCGGGCAGAAGCGAACCAGCACCTCCATCCCACAGCACCCCAGGGCCTGGGTGAAGAGCGGCGAGAGACCCAATAGACAAAGGCCTTTCAGGGGCCCAGGTGATATCAGAGCCCCTATTCAGGGCTTCTTCATTGCGCAGGGGGGTTGCATTGCTGTTCTCTTTCATTGCTTGGGGAACATTGAGTGATTTGAGGGGGAAGCACTGAGTGCGCAACATAAGGGGGCACTGACTGCTTTGAGAGGGGAACAGGAACTGATGTAATTGGGAACATTGATTTAGTTGAGTGGGGGAGGGGTGCATTGTTTTATTTTGATTGATTGGGGGATGGATTGATTACATTTACCAAAATTCGTTACCTCTGAGAAGGATTGCAGTGGGAAAAGGCCTGACTAACAAGCAGAAGTTTGCCAGTCAGGGAGCCTTGGCCACATTTTGCCAAATCACTGCGAGGCATTCAGTAAGCAGTGGGGGGTCCAAGACAGAGGGTCAGAGGATGAGGGGCAGCTGGTAATGGCAAAGATCTTATCTCAGATGCATTGGAGTCCAGGAAGAAGGCCACTTGGTAGTGGGGGGTCCAAGACAGTCGGGAAACAGGGATCAAGGAAGGCAGGGAACGACCTAATAAATAGCTGCAATTTTTGCAGTCCATTGAGGTGAGGCTTGACATGCTGGAGAGTGTCGAAGGGGAGGTGACTAGATCAACGGAGACTGCCAGCTGGAACATCTTGGATGCAAACGTCGGATCTTTCGGTGAGTCCAACGGGGATGGTGCTATCCCCCTTGGGCTGGGCACCTGGCCAGTGTGTGTGTGTGTGTGGGGTGCTAGCATGGCTCGTAGTACTAGGTTACCCCCCCCCCAGTTTCAGGGGCTGCTGGGGCACCTGAAAAGAAGGCAGAACCAGCTGTGCTACAGCAGCAGCTCACACCTTGGAAGCAGAGGTGGCAGAGTGATAAGGTGGCTGGCGCAGACCCAGGGCAGGTGGCCAAGGGCAAGGGACCAGTGGTCACTAATGAGAAGATTGAGCACTACCCCAGGAGGATGTGTCCCTGCCCCAGGCGATCACTTGTTGTTCGCCACTAAGGAAAAGATATGGAGGAATGAATTTGTGGATATGTTCTCATTATTTTTCTGGGAAACGGAACCCAGAGAATGGGGAAAGGGGGACCTGAGGGACAAAGAAAGACTCAGATATAAAATGGTTGGCAGTAACTGCTCCAACTGGCTGGTCAGTTACATGGTGTACATGGGTGTGGTGTTACAGAAACAGCCAGTGCGGGGAGCATCTATGGTGAAGTATTTGGACATCATATATCATGCTTTATTGGAGTACAGTGGGCCTGCTTGGGCTCACTACGACGAGGCCTTTAGGCCATGAACCCTGAGCGACCTTGGGATTGTCACCAACCATGAACCCTGGGATTGTCACCAACCAAGGTCCAACCATGGACCTTGGGATTGTCACCAACCCATGAACCATGATTGTCACTCAGCCATGAACCCTGAGCGACCTTGGGATTGTCACCAACAACAACTCTGGTTGAGGATCATAGGCCCCAACCAGCCCGGGGAAGGGGAATTCTCTGACAGCGTACACTTAATTGTAAAATCTGCTGCTGCACCCGCCAAGCGCAAGATGCCCGGAGCTGTGGGCTAGTTTCGTCAGCCTTGCAGGGAATTTGCATTGTCAGATGCGTGCTCATGCCACCCGTGTTGTTTTCAGCATGCATGCACCATTTCCGGCGGCCCCTCATCCATTCAACTCCTGTCAGTGGGGCTGCTGACCCCGTACCAGCCCCAAAGATGGGCCTGCTGTTAGGAAAGAGGGAACCCCTCTCCAGCAAAGGGAACCTATTCCCTTAAGGCTTGGTCCCCTGTTGCAGCTTCTGCAGCACTACCTGGTAGTGCGGGAAAGGGGCTATCTGGGAGAAGGGTCTCAGTGGGGTTTCCGGATCCCTTATCAGGGTCCTAGGGTGGGTTGTTGGGCAAAGCATTTGTGATCAGTTAAGGGGTTAGAGCAAATTGTGAGGGCAAAAATTGATAAAGAAGTACAGGAAGGGCGAGTGCTGGGCCCCTTCACTGAGCCGCCATTACCCAGCTTTAGGATTTCCACTCTGGGGGTGGTGCCTAAGAAGGCAAAAGGGGAATACCGCTTCATACATCACCTCTCCTGCCCTGCTGGTGGATTGGTAAACGATGCCATACCCCACCAGCTGTGTTCTGTGAAGTACACCACTTTTGAAGCAGCGGTGGAGATGGTCCGAGCCCAGGGGAAGAGCGCATTGATGGGGAAATGTGATATCAAGTCAGCCTTCAGGCTCCTTCCTGTCCATCCAGATGACTTTGATGATGGTTTTGCTTCCTGTCCATCCAGATGACGTTTTTGCTTTTGGAGGCAGTTACTAGATGGCTAGGGCCCTGCCCATGGGTTGTTCCATCTCCTGTTCTGCCTTTGAGCGTTTCAGTTCTTTTCTGGAATAGGCAGTGCGGGAGAGGGTGGGGCTGGCCTCCATGGAGCATTCACTAGATGACCTTCTTTTTTTGGGCCCGGGGTCTTTATCGACCTGCGAATACCTTATGCACACATTTCATGAGCTGGCACAGGAATTGGGCGTACCATTGGCACTGGAAAAAAACAGAGGGTCCAACCACTCAGCTGGCCTTCCTTAGGACTGAGATAGATACAGTGGCTCAGAGCTGCCGCTTGCCACCAAAGAAGGTCCTTGCTCTGGAGCAGTGCCTGGGGCAACTGCTGGATGCCAGGAAGGTCACTTTGAGGGAGTTACAGGTCATAGTTGGACACTTGAACTTTGTATGCAGGGTGATCGCACCCGGCCATGCCTTCCTTTGGAGGCTCTGTGATGCCACTAGGGGGCTTAGGGCCCAGCATCACTGGGTGCATGTGACCCATGAGCTTAGGGAAGATGCCAGGATGTGGGTGGAGTTTCTAAGGGGCTTCAATGGCATATCCCTGTGGCGCTCCACATTCTTGCTAGAAGCAGAGCTCCAAGTTCAGTCTGATTCAGCGGGGGAGCACGTTTTTGGGTTTTTCTTCCAGGGGCAGTGGTGCACAGCAAGGTGGCCCCCAGACTAGGAAGAAAGGGGAATGACACAGGATATTCCGTTCCTTGAGTTCTTCCCAATAGTTGCCACAGTGCACATCTGGGCCAGGGATTTCAAAGACCGGGTTGTCCAGTTCTGGTGCGATAACATGGCCACAGTGCAGGTGATCAACTAAGGGACTTCAAGGAGTCCCTGGGTGATGCACTTGGTTCACTGCTTCACACTGCAATGCCTGCGCCACAACATTATTTTTGCTGCACAACACGTGCCCAGGCTGGATAACAGCATTGAAGATGCGCTCTCTCGGATGCAGGAGGGGTACTTTCCAACTCTCACCCCAGCAGCCAGGGAGCTTCCCAAAGTTTTCCCAGCCCACCTATGAAACCTTGGATTCTAGAGGCTGAGGAGCTCATTCGCCTATCTCTGGCACCTAGCACAAGAGCGTGCTATGCGGCAGCTGTTTGTGAGTTCCATGCGTTCAGGGTAGCTACAGGGCTGGATGACCTATGGCCTATCCCAGTTGAGCACGTAATGCGCTATAGCACCCACTTACATGGAAGGGGCTTGGCGCCGGGGTCCATTGGGGGTAAGTTGGCAGCACTTGCATTGCAGGCAAAAAAAGGGTGTGTGTTGACTCCACGGCTGATTTCCGGGTGCGCAGAATGCTCAAGGGATGAGTGAGGGAAAATCTCCCTCTCCCGGATACAAGGGTCCCTCTGGCACCAACACCCTGCAGCAGGTGCTACCACATTTTAATGATATTTGTTTCTCCAACTTTGAGATCCAGCTGCTTAGGGCTTCCTGCCTCGTGGGATTCTTCAGTGCATTGCAAATCAGTGAGCTGCTCACCTCTTCCAGGTCTGATATGTCGGCACGGGCCCTGCAGTGCGGGGACGCCCAGTTGGAGAGGGACAAGGTGGTGTTGCACCTGAGGTGGGCTAAGAATGAGCAGAAGGGCAGGAGAGCCACCATCACCATGGCAGTGGGGTCTGATGAGGGCCTTTGCCCAGTGTGGGCCATGAGGGCTTACCTGGCTGTGCATGGGGAGGGGGAAGGCCAACTGTTCCATCATTCAGATGCTACGCCCTTGATGCGCTTCCAATTGTGGGCTCTGGTGAAGGAAGCTTTGAGGAGGGCAGCTCTCAACCCACGAGTATATGGCATCCACTCCTTTTGGATAGGGGCAGCATCTTCGGTGGCAGGGTTGCCCGAGAACTGCATCCTGGACTTGGGGAGGTGGCGTTCGTCTGCATGTCGCAGTTACATATGCCTGCTGCCGCAGTAATGGCTCACAGAAATAACACCCAATTTTGTTTTACAGACCGTCTGAGGCCTCCTTTCCCTTTGCAGATACTCATCTATGGGCACAGCTATGTGTTTTGGGCCATTTGGCGAGCTCAGCAGACCAGCTTGGGTAACCAGTTGGGCCTGGCAGGAGTGGCAGAAGTGAATTGGCTGGGGCTTTGAGGAATGTTGTGGAGCCTTTTCCTTCCGCTTCTAAATGAGTATGTCACTGCAAAGTGGGCACCACACATCTTGGTTGTTCACCTGGGAGGCAATGACTTGGGTTTACTACAGGGCAAGGCCCTGAGTCTGCTGGTAATCAAGGATTTTCAGGTCCTGGTGGCCCGATGGCCTGATATGAGGTTGGTCTGGTCCAACTTGCTCCCAAGGACATGCTGGAGGGGCCAGGGGGCCCCCTGTGCTTCAATAGGGCACATAAGAAAGTGAATAAGGTGGTAGGGGGAGTGATCGCCGCCTTAGGGGGCCAGTAATACAGCACCCTGACATATGGGTGCAGGATGCAGCCCTGTACAGAGGGGACGGAGTGCATCTCTATGACCGGGGGGATGAGGTGTTCCTCTGGGACTTGCAACGTGGTCTTAAAGAGGTGCTAGCAAGGTGAGGGAAGCAGGGCTGAACAGAGGTTTGCCCCACTTCTGTGGCAGGCGAGTGCGTGTGTTGGGTAGGTAGAATCAGGGATCTGTGTTTGGCTGGAGGGCCAGTTTCAGTGAGACCGGGGGTCAAGGAACAGACTTTCAGGGCTTCAATGGCCTATAAGGTTGGGAATGGCCCCTACTCGGGTGGGCGGGCGCAACCCACTGGCTCAGAGCTTTGACGGCTTGAGTTGAGGGGGGTGTCGGACTACCCCCACACCTCGGTGGGGTGAAGCCCCGTGGTGAGAGGCGGTCAGGACTTGGAGCCTGACCAAATCAGGACATGGCCCTTCACCCTGGTGTGGAGTGCCCTTCACTAGGAAGGGCCACCTCACGAGAGGTGTACCCACACTCTGATTAATTGGGACCCGGTTGCAAGTGTCATTACCTCTGTACAATAATAAAGTGGCCCTTATTTACTCCAACTAAGCATGTCCTGTCTTCACTGGGGCCTGGGGATGCAAACCACATGGCTCTGTGGTCACCATGAGTCAACACCAACTCAACAGCACAACTTTACTTTACTTTTGCTGATGATTTTAGGAGAAATACAGAAAGTTAACTGAAAGTTAACTTTTCAGTGTAGCATTCAGAGTTGCATTAGACTCTTGGGAATGAGTCCCCAGGGACACAAAATGTGTGTTGATTAACATCTACCTCATGTCAACCCAGACCATTTTATACTTCCCTTGTACACAGACTTTTTCATTATCTCAAACGGAAAAGAGAAGGATGATAAAAGGAGTGAAATGGATGATGCTAAGATTTGCAGTGCCCTAAGGTGGTAGAGAAGCGAGTCTATCTCAAGGTGAAAGAAATCCATGAAGAGGAAAGTAAGTTATTTACATACATAACATTATCTGATAGCCCAAAACTATATTAGGTGACAGCCTGAAGATTTTCTCTGCAATTCTCCATATGTTATTTTGATCTAGTAGTTGATGGCAGGGACATCTTCCTGAGTGATGGTTCTGATGAGACTTTCTGTGTTGTTGGGATTATTTATATTTTGAAAACCTTTTCAAATGTTACAGTGTGCACATGAAGAATAGCCATGCAGCTGTAGCTGAATAACCACAATTGGCATAAGGTACTATTATTTTTTATCTCCAGATCCAGTGTATATATGATGTCTGTTTTTCTCAGCATGAATTTAAACAAGATGTTGGTAAAGCAAATGTCTGCAAGGTATCAATCATCTGGCTCAGCATTTACAAATTATCACTTCATAATGTCTTAAGCATTGTGTACTCTTCTCCTAAATGTACAGATTTCACAAACTACCCCAGTTGAGAAATAATCAGGGATGAGGCATTGATTTTAGATCCTTTAAATATGATATCAGGTCATCTAGAAAATATGGGTGACTGTTTTCCATTCAAACCTCTTTTAAATCACTAATTCTTTATTTTTCCCCCTCTTCTTTCTCTGTCAACTGAATTTTTCCCCAAGTCAAGGAATTCAGTCTTATGGGAGAGAGAGAGATAAACTTTATTACAGTCGTAGATCAGACAGTACAACAAAAAGCATTACATAAGACTAGAGCGTATAATACAAACAATGTAGCAAAACCTAGCCACATTGAAAGTGATCTCTTTACAAAAGTTAGATTACAAAAACTCTAAGTAAAATCCATCAGAGTGACCTGGAAACTTCCCCAAGAGAGGAGAAATTAGTTTTAAACGAGCATTGCTATAAAATTTACAATATAAAATAACATGAGGGGTAGTTTCTACAGCACCCATTCCACAGGGACAAATCCTTAAATTAAATGGAATCCCTTTATATCTACCATCCCTAACAGCCGTTGGCAAGAGTAAATGGGCTACTAAATTTAGGGATAAGAATATTATCTAAATATGCTGCTGGTTTGGAATTAAAAAGTTGTTTCCCCAGATAGATACCACTCCTTAGACAGGCTGTATCCACTTGTAATTCTGTATCAGCAATACGCTGCTTGATAACCTGCCAGGCCTGATCATGCCCTAATCTAAGAATTTCCTCATGGGGGAACCCAAATTGAAGAAGTTTATTTTTAACCAAGGTCTTCCACTTATGGTTAAAATCATCAATCATTACTAGGGAAGCCTATATTGGCAAAAATCAGTTTTAACCAAAACTTTATAATACAAGTCCAGTAGCCCAATTCAACCCCAGTGAGACCTACTTCTCATCTGGTGAGAGAATTGGGAACGCAGGGTGGGGGGGAACTTGAAGAATAGCTCTAATAAATTTAGACTGTACAGCTTCCAGCGGGACAGTCTTATGGGGATAAATCTTAGGTTTTTAGTATGTCTAAGCTATGTATCCTTGATCCTGGGATATTTCAAATTACTAATATGAATATTGATATACTGCTTTTCAACAAAAGTTTGCAAAGTGGTTTGGATGGATGGATGGATGGATGGAGATAGGGCTTCTCATCCCCAAAGGGCTCACAGTCTAAAAAGAAACATAGGGCAGGCACCAGCAATAGTCACTGGAGTACTGCTGTCCTGGGGCTAGACAGGGGAAGTTACTCTCTCCCTGGTAAATATAAGAGAATTGCCACTTTAAAATGTATCTCTTTTTCTCAGTTCGCAGGGGAATCAAAGCAATCTATGTATAGCAATTATTGATTCTTCACAGCTGCAACTGAGAGGTGAGAAAATGACCTCTGGAAATATTTCAGGTTAAAAGTATTAGTACTTAGAGCTCTACGGAAATAATATTGAGTTGAGTAAGTCTGCTCCTTATATATTGGATTGCAGCCCGGTCTTAGTTCTTGATCATACGTGCACATCCTTTGGGATAAGCCCCATTGAATGTAGTGGAACTTATTCAAATCAAACATGCAGAGAATCATCTCATCCAACCTCTTGTTCAATTCAGGCTTCATAGCTAGGGCATCTCAAACAAATAGCTGTCCTGTCTCTGCTTGAAGAGCTCCATTGAGGGAGAGCCCACCACTCTCTTATATATCTTCTATAAGGGAATATCTTATAGCGCCTATCACACTAAGTCTCCCATCCAACCTTTATTTCTGTTGAAAAAACATCTTCTTATTTGCATCTATGAGAGATGAATATTGAATTATGACATAAAATGCATATGAAATGAAATTTGAAACGAAATATGAAAACAATATGAGCTTTGAAAATATATGAATTCAATACATTCTGCAAGCAAAAAAGGAGCTATTTATAAAATTACCTGTATAGGATGTGTACATGTGTACAAACATAGAAATAGGGGAAGGCCAAGGTCATTTAATATGAAAAATAAACATAATGGGAAAACCATGCCTCTGAAAGTAAACACCTTAGAATCTGAACAGTGAACACTCAAAAGAAAGGTGAGGGAAGCATTTTATTTAGACAAATTACAGCTGGGGTTCAGTGGTAAGGGAGAACTGAAATAAATCTTAAAGTATATAGGCTAGGTGTGTGCACGGAAACGGCTGATCCTGTTCAGTTCGAGTCCAGACCAGACCCGAACTGGATTGGGCCAATTCAGTTAGGCACGCCCTCAAACCCCCTCCCATTCGGTTCAATTCAGGGGGGGCTCATGAATATTGAGGTCCTTGAGGGTGGGCCTCCGAGATAGGCTGGGGATTCTGCTGGTGTACCGACCACCCCGCTGCACTTCAGTCTCCCTACCTGAGCTGGCAGGGGTGGTCTCGAAGGTGGCCTTGGGTTCCCCCAGGCTTATTGTTTTGGGGGATTTCAATGTCCACGCTGAGGCCCTCCTAGTGGGTGCGGCTCAGGATTTCATGGCCTCCATGGCAATCATGGGCCTGTCTCAATTGGTATCGGGCCCTACCCACGTGGCGGGACACACTCTGGATCTGGTCTTTGCCGACCGGAAAATAAATGATCTGGAGGTGGGGGAATTTGAGACCACTCCCTTGTCATGGACAGATCATCATCTGGTGGGGTTTAGTTTGACTGCTCCGTCTGCCCTCTGCAGGGGTGGTGGGCTGATTAGGATGGTCCGCCCCTGGAGGCTTATGGATCCGCTTGGATTCCAGATGGCCCTCGGGGAGTTTCCAGTGTTCAGAGCTGGTGACCCTGTCGAGGCCCTGGTTGATCTTTGGAATGGAGATATGGCCCAGGCTGTTAACACAGTTGCTCCTAAACGCCCTCTCTGGCTTGGTGGAGCCCGATCTGCTCCTTGGTTTTCCTCGGAGCTTAGGGCGATGAAGCAACTCGGGCGATGGCTGGAACGACACTGGAGGAAGAGTCGTCACGAATCTGACCGAACACGGGCTAGAGCCCATTTTAGGGACTACTCCATGGCGGTGGGAGTGGCGAAGAAATGCTTTTTCTCTGCCTCCATTTTGTCTGCTCAGTGCAGACAAACAGTGCTGTTTTGTGTGGCAAAAACCTTGCTCCACACATCCCCCCAGACAATGGGGGAGGAGTCATCTACAGCTCTTTGTGATCAGTTTGCCTGTCACTTTGCAGATAAAGTCGCTTGCATCCGTGCTGACCTGGACTCCAGAGTTTTGGCAGTTCCGGCAGACGTGCCTCTGGTACCATCTGGTCCCGTTGTGTTGGATTCTTTTCAGTTGGTGTGGTCTGAGGATGTGGACAAGATCCTGGGCAGTGTGCGGGCGACTTCGTGCGCTCTTGACTCTTGCCCTTCATGGCTAATAAAAGCTGCCAGGGAGGGGACAGGCAGATGGCTGGAGGTGATCGTTAATGCTTCATTAAGGGAGGGAAGGATGCCATCGTGCCTCAAGGAGGCAGTGGTAAGACCACTATTAAAAAAGCCCTCCCTTGATCCCTCCAACCTGGATAACTATAGACCTGTGTCTAAACTTCCCTTTTTGGGCAAGGTGATGAAGCGTGTGGTGGCGTCCCAGCTGCAGAGGGTCTTGGATGATACCGATTATCTGGACCCTTTTCAATCTGGCTTCCACCCCGGGCATGGGAAGGAGACTGCCTTGGTCGCTCTAGTGATGACATTCGCCGGGAACTAGACAGGGGGAGTGCATCCCTGTTGGTTCTGCTGGACCTCTCGGCGGCGTTCGATACCATCGACCATGGTATCCTTCTGGGCCGCCTCTCGAATATGGAAATTGGAGGCACTGCGTTGCAGTGGTTCCGGTCCTTTCTTGGAGGGAGGGTCCAGAAGGTGGTGCTGGGGGACTACTGCTCGGCCCTGTGGCCGTTGGCCTGTGGGGTCCCGCAGGGATCTGTCTTGTCCCCCATGCTGTTTAACATCTACATGAAGCCGCTGGGAGAGGTCATCTGGGGACTTGGAATGAGTTGTCAGCAATATGCGGATGACACTAAACTCTATCTCTCCTTGTCATCTGATCCTAGGGAGGCAGTGGATGTCCTGAATCAGGGGCTGGAGGCCTGGATGTGGGCTAATAATCTGAAATTGAATCCGGATAAGACGGAGGTACTGTTGGTCAGTAGGAGACCCCACTGCCACCTCCCATGGACCCATGGACCCCGCTTCCACCTCCAACAACTCCCCCAAAGGGGTAAGTTAGGAGAAAAAATTTAAATGTCCATGAACTCCCCGAACAGTGTGGGGGGGGGGTGTTCGGTCCGTGGGTTGGACTGAACAGGGGATGGAACATCCCTAAAATAGGCTATTAAAGGGTAGGCAATAATTTAGTTTACAGGCTCCCCTGCCCCCCATTTTTCTGTCAAAGTTAATATTAAGCAGACAAAGCTGCTTAAGTCATCAATTTCCACCACCCCCTCCCCCATTTTCACATGCTAATGTGCCTGATTAGATTTAGGGAGAGTATCTGACATATAAGAGTGTGGATTCTAACCACTGAGACATGAAACACGGAAGTTGATGTCTGTACATCAAAATGTCTGTACTTTATTTGTAGTTTTTAATTTTCTTTTAATCTACAGAATAAAAACGTCTGGAGAGAAGAATACTATAACCACTCAAATATGTATTAGTTCACAATTGTAATATGTTTTGTTTATTCTGTTCCGATCCATAGACACAATGCAGCAGAAAAATGAACACACAACCTCCAACAATTCGTCAGTGTCAGAATTTCTGCTCCTGGAATTCTCAGACGATCGGGAAATGCAACTCTTACATTTTCTCCTGTTCCTTTTGTGGTACCTAGCGATAGCAGCAGGAAACCTTCTCATCATCTGCGCAGTCATTCTTGACCATCACCTGCACACCCCCATGTATTTCTTTCTGATGAATTTGGCCATTCAGGACCTGGGTTCTGTTTCAGTCATTGTCCCCAAATCTATCGCCAATTCCCTCTTAAATACCAGACACATTTCTTTTTCTGGCTGTGTTGCTCAGGTTCTCTTCTTTGTCGTCTTTTCTGCTTCTGATTTTGCACTTCTCACAGTTATGGCTTATGATCGTTATGTCGCCATTTGCGATCCATTGCAATATGAGATGGTGATGAACAGGCAAGCCTGCATTGAAATGGTTGCTTGTGTATGGCTCACTGGTCTTGTCTATGCAATCTTGCACACGATTTGCACCTTTGCAACTCCTTTCTGCTCCAACGTTGTCAATCAGTTTTTCTGTGAAATCCCACAATTACTTAAGCTCACTTGCTCTGACTCGTATCTAATTGAAATGGGAGTTCTTGGGGTAAGTATTATCATTGGACTAGGTTGCTTTATCTTCATCATTGTCACTTATGTGCACATCTTCACTGCAGTGCTAAGAATCCCTTCTGTGCAGGGAAGGCAAAAAGCTTTCTCAACATGCCTTCCACACCTCATTGTTTTCTCCATGTTAGTTTTTGCCGGAATCTTTGTCTACATCAGTCCATCCAACACTTCATCTAATCTGGGCCTGGCATTTACTGTAACATATTCCATGGTTCCACCGATGATGAATCCAGTAATCTACAGCATGAGAAACAGAGAGATCAAGAACGCTGTGTCAAAGCTTATTCGGTTTTAGTTTATCTTCTAAAAATACCATATTTAGTTTTCTTTATTAAGTGAGCATTTATTATTTCTGTTAGCCTTCACTACAAAACCCTCAGTAGGGTGCATAATTAATTATTGTTGCATGTCTACTGATAATTCTTGGATCAAATAACCTTCAGTTTAATAGAAGAGTTAAGGCATGTACAATTTTGGTTTTACAGCAGACCCTTGTTATGCACAGATAAACGTACTGAGGTTTTGCATAATCACAATCAGGTCTTAGAGACCTGATTTCCTTATTACTTGGGTTGTAAAATAGGTTATTTTCACCTATCTGTGGTTCCTGGGCCACCAGAAATGACCTGTGATGTCATTTCTTGTGCAGAACCATACTGTGGCTCTTAAAAAAAACATATTGTGATCCCCCCCCCACCAAAAATAGGAACATTGGGGGGCACTGAGAGCCAGAGAGCAACGCACAGTGCTTTACTCATTTTTTGCTCTCCCCACTTTTTTGGCCTTTTGGAGGGGGCCAGGAACCGAAGCCCTGGATTCCCATAGTGGTAAGTTTTCTTTATTTGTGGTTTCCATACTTGTAGCTGTAGGTGAGAACAGAACCACTGCAAATAAATAGGGCCTCGTGTGCAAACACCCACACAGCCCAAACAAAAAACTTCTTAAGAATTGTAATTAAGGTATATGCCTCAATAGCTGTTCCATGTGAGCAGTAAAAAATGTGCTGCAATCTCGCATGTGCTAACCATGGATGGTTTGCCTCCATCCACCCACACATCCCCTTGGTTTTTCAGGCCCAAACCTCTTCCTCTGCTGTTTAGAGTTATCACTGAAGCTTTGGAGAATAAGGGGGAATTGGCCATCCAGTTGCATTCTAACCCCCTGTTTTACACTGAGTGCTTTCATGTGGGTTATTTAATTATTTATCAGATTTATAAGCTGGTTTTCTGCAAATTTGTGCTTGATTACATTAGAAGTGGTTCATCATCCATTAGGAAGGATGATGTACATTTTTACTGAAATCATCTGTCTGTATTTGTGGGGTGGGACTCAGTGTTGATCAATGTAAGATGTTGAGCGGGAAAGTGGGCAGACAAGAATTAGGACAAGTCTGTGTATAATTATTGGAAGACACCAAGTTAGCAAAAGAAAGGAGGAGGTGTGTTTTGCATTTATGAGTAAACATACATTGCCTTGGGTTCTAGACTATGCATTTATTCACCCAAACTTTTAAACTTGAATTGTGGTTTTAATCTGTTTTCATGTTTTAATTTATGTTTTAATTTGTTCTATGTTTGTTGTAAACTGCCCAGAGACATGAGATTGGGGTGGTGTACAAATCTACTAAATAAATCCTTACCCATAAAAGCCTTGGGCGTGCGTCCGTGCCGCCCGTGTCTTTTTCGCCCGTTCTGGGCATGCGCGGAGATGGGCGGCCATGTTGGACCCGGCCGCCGGTGGGCGACTGGCCCCGATGGCGGCCGCCGCCGCCACGGGAGACCAGAAGGAGCAGAAGCGGCGGGCGGAGAGTGCGGCCGAGGCGGCGGCGGAGCCGCGGCCTCGGCCAAAGGAGTGCGGGCCAAGGAGGTGGTGGCCGTGGCGGGGTGACTGGCTCCGATGGCGGCGGCCGCCGCCACAAGAAACAACGGGCGGAGAGAGCGCCCGAGGCGGCGGCGGAGGTGTCGGCCCAAGGAGTGCGCCCGAGGCGGGTGAGGCGGCAGCGGGAACCCCCCCCCCACTAGAGCCCGTTATTACAACGGGCTTACACATACTAGTAAATAATAAAAGGAATCAATTACATCAGCAGAATTTGCAATCTAGTGTTCTGAAGTGTCGTGAAGCAGAACAATAAGAAAGACCTCAGTTGGAAGTCTGCTCTGTAAATAGGAGACACAGCTTGAGGAGGTGAGCAAACTTTTCTAAACATCTAGCCTTTTCGTCCTTCAAACTAACTAACAGGAGGAGGGGAGATTTTGATGGGCTGGTTTCTCTTTAAGGGATAAGTCCGTGTGTCTGTGTGTGTGTGTGTGTGTGTGTGTGTGTGTGAGAGAGAGAGAGAGAGAGAGAGAGAGAGAGAGAGAGAGAGAGAGAGAGAGAGAGAGTGTTGCTAGGGCTAGCATTTGCCACGGCTAGCAAACGTCAGTGTTTTTGTTTGTCCCTGCCTGGAGGGGGTGGAGTCAGCTAGGGCTGGGGGAGGCCCCACATTTCTTTGACATTCCTTTGACTCATATCCAGTGTCTCAGTTGGAAGCCTACTCTCTACATAAGAAGTGAAGGCCTGAGAGCATAGCGAACAGAGCATAGCGGACAAGAATAGCAAATTGGACATTGGAGTTTTGCAGGAGTTTAGCGGGAAGTGTGTGGGGGAGCCTGGAACAAGCCCCTGTGATCACAAGGAGCCTTGTGGAGAAGAGAACCTAAGTACAAATCCCTCCCTCATAGTCTTGGGAAAGGCTGTTTGGACAGTTAAATAACTGACCACTACAGCTGAGACCTAGCCTTCTAATAAACTATCTCTAAATACTGTGAACAGCCAACAAAAACAGTATGAAGATAGAAAGTCAGCAGGGGGGGCATTTCCCAATGTATTGCACAGAGTGCCACATGTATGACTATTTGCCTCATGGGCAGAAGTCATGGGTATTTGCTTTGAGTTGATTTGGATTCAGACTGATTTAGAATGCTTAACAAGGTCCTAGGGGCACCACATTTGGGTGGTGGATTGAGCTGCATGGGTGTTACCCACCACCCAAATTTCAAAGCAGTAGGATACTTGGTTGAATTTTAATGAATTTGTTTATTTTTTAATGATTTTGAAAAATTCCCACATAGGAAAAAATGGTGATGCAAAGTTGCCATATCCTAACCCTAACACGGACCCCCTGCTTTCCTTTTATTAAAAAAGAATCTAAGCTCTGGCCCTTGTAGAAGTGGAGTTATGGAACAAAATATGCAGTCATTTTTCAAGTGTTTGGATTCTTTGGTGTATCATAACTTTTCCTCATAATGAATCCCTATGAGGATTCATTGCACATCTTCATTTCTTCTGTTCATTTTGACTGTCACTGGACAATGCCAACTGCCAACTGCCATGTGCCAACTACACCCCACCCCACCCTCTACCTGCAAGGCAGTGGGGTACTCATTTTAATGTTTACAAATATTGAAATGCTTAGATTCTTTGGTGTCTAATAACTTTTCCTCATAATGAATCCCTATGAGGACTCATTTTATGCCTTCATTTCTTCTGTTCATTTTGACAATCATTGGACAGTGCCAATGGTCAGCTGTCATGTGTCAACTACACCCACACCCACACACAGAGTGGGGTACTCAGTTTATTTTTTACGTATTTTTGAAGTGTTTAGATTCTTCTGTGTCTTCATTACACACCTTCATTTCTTCTATTCATTTTGACCCCACTGCTTTGCAGGTGGGGGTGGGGAGTTAGTGGCATCCCATGTTCCAATTACCCCACAATCCGCAAGCCACTGGGTACACAGTTTTTATTTTAGGAATTTTTGAGGTGTTTAGACTTTTTAGTATGTAATGAATCCTCATAATCCTTATGAGGAAAGGTTATTAGACACCAAAGTGCCTAAATACTTGGGGGTGGGGAGGAAAAACTGGAAAAACTGAACGAAAAAGGAGAAACTGAAGTTCAAAGAGCATTTGATGGTTTTTCTGAAGGAAAACTGGAGGAATGAAAAACTGAAATTCAAAGAGCATTTGATGGTTTTTCCCAAGGAGAAACTTAAGAGAATGTTAACAGATGGCTTCTCCACAATATTTAAAATGTTTAGAGAATGTACAGAAGAGGTGGACGGGAACAGCCCAGAAGCAGCCAGCAAGAGCAGCAGCTCACTGACTGCCCAGTGCCCACTTGCTGCCTGGTTGAAGCAACTGGAGAACAAGCTCCTGTTGTGTGGGTGGGTGGCAAGGTAGTTTATAGGGAGCACTCGATTGAGGGGAAACAGCCCCGTGGGCCAGCAAAAACATCCCTGTGGGCCAGCTATGGCCTGCAGGTCATATGTTAAGCAGCCCGCCATAATGGATTATGGTTTGATCAATGTTTCTCAGAGCAGTTTTTGCAGTCCCATGATGTGTTCCTAAAGCTGCACTCCATCTGGAGTCAGGCTTAGTTACAGTAGAGGCACAAGCTTGGCTGTTAATACTTAATTGTTGGTTTAAACTAATGGTCCCCCACCCCAGCTGGACTAGCCACTTTAACTCTGGGCTAATTTCTAGTCTTCTTGGAATAGAGCATTGGAAGTGAGACTCTGGAATTATGCTTTTTCTCCATCCTTGGACTAAAATAAAGCCAGAGAAACCAT
Source organism: Hemicordylus capensis (assembly GCF_027244095.1). NCBI lineage: Eukaryota > Metazoa > Chordata > Lepidosauria > Squamata > Cordylidae > Hemicordylus > Hemicordylus capensis. The sequence continues at coordinate 30,112,514 of NC_069662.1, read as the reverse complement.
TAGGCAATGAATCCAGGATACTGATTTACGAAAGAATAAGAATCAGTAAATCTGAATAAAAACTTTGCTCCAATGAATTTTTTTTTAAAATCTTACTGAGTCTAGGAAGCAGAAAACATTTACTCAGGCCCATATTAATGTATTGCCATCAGCTTTACTTGAGGGAAAATACTCTAATATCCCCTATGTTAAATGTAATTTTCCATGTCAAACAGGAATAGTAAAAAAAAAGGTAGGCAATGTGCTCCTCTAATGGCCATTTTACAGAGATACACCATTTGCTCTTCTCTAATGGCTCCAATTTTCATAATATTGCCAGAAAGGTCAGATAATGTTTATGTTTCCCTCCTCCTATCAGATTATGAGAATGATAGGACGTTGCAAAATATTGTTCTGTTGCCTGTTGTACCAGAAAAGTACTTATTAAATCTTCTAATAGTTTGTGAGATGTAATAATAGTTGCTGAACTTTTTGATTTTTAGATTCTGGGATATTATTGTGTGTATTATGATATGTATCAATATACTTGTATTGTGCTTTTCTTTTGTGCTGCTGTATGACTGTAATAAACTATATCACTTAATCAAAATGTGTTTATATCAATGATAGAGTAATAGGTGCAGTATGAGAGGGGCCATTTTTGGCTTTGAGGTGCATTTTGGTCTTGTAACTCAAGAGTTTTCAGAAATGACAATTAAATGAACACATCAAAAATACAATTATCACAATGCTGTCGATTTGGTTTTCAGAAAACTAAACTAGGTTTTAATAGATCTCTGTTTTTCTTATGTTTCTTTGTACAGGCACTATGCGACGTAATATATTATGTTCAAAATTTCCAACAAAACCTCAGTGGTTGCGTTTCTGCTCTTGGAATTCTAAGATATTCAGGAACTGCAGATGCTACACTTCAGTGTATTCCTAGTGTTGTACCTAGGAACCTTAGCTGGGAACCTTCTCGTAATCTTTGCAGTAGCACTTGACCGTCACCTACACACCCCCATGTACTTCTTTCAAATGAATTTAGCTCTGTTGGTCAAGTTACAGTCATTATCCCTAAATCCATGGCCAATTCCCTCTTAAACACTAGGCACATTTCTTATGCTGGGTGTATTGCTCAAGTCCTCATGTTTGTTCTGTTTTTATCTTCTGATTTCTTCCTCTTCACAGTCATTGCTTATGATCGGCATGTTGCCATTTGCAACCCATTGCAATATGAGATGGTGATGAACAGGACAGCCTGCATGAAAATGGTTATTATTGTATGGATCAGTAGTCTTCTGTATGGAATAGTACACACCAGTAGCACAATTGCAACTCTTTTCTGTTCCAATGTTGTCCATCAGTTTTTCTGTGAAATCCCACACTTACGGAAGCTCTCTTATTCTGACACAAATCTTATTGAAGCTGGAGCAGTTCTTTTGATGACTGCTATTGGTTTTGGCTTCTCTGCATTCATTGTTGTAAGTTATATGCAGTTTTTTGCTACCGTGTTCAGGATGCCCTATGTGAAGGGAAGGCAAAAAGCCTTCTCTACTTGTCTCCCGCATTTCATTGTCTTCTGCATATATGTGTCCACTGGGTGGTTTTCATACCTGAGCCCTTTCATTAGCAACACATCACATCTGGATTTGCTTTTTGCTGTAATATATTTCATGGTTCCACCCTTGCTGAATCCAGTAATGTACAGCATGAGAAATAAGGAGGTTAAAATTGCATTGTCAAAACTCCTGGGTTTGAGGAACCCTTCTGAGAGTTAAGGAACTGATACATTTGACTTAAGTAGGTTGGATTCATAAAAGCTTGTGTACATAAGAACATAGGAAGCTTCCTTGTACTGAGTTAGACCATTGGTCCATCTAGCTCAGTATTGTGATTGGCAGTGGCTCTCCAGTGTTCCAGGCAGCAGTCTTTCCCAGTCCTAGCTGGAGATACCAGGGATTGAACCTGGGACTTTCTGTATAAAAGTAGATGTTCTACCATTGCACTATGACCCCATACATTTGCTGGTCCTTAAGGTACTACAGGATTCCTTGACGTATCTTTTAAGAGTGCATTTGTTGTTGTTTTATCTTCAGTAAAGATTGGTTCTAAATGTGCTCAGTAAGCTTAACAGCTTAGGGAGGTGATTAAAATTAGTTATGTGATTATTCTTGTGTGTACCCTTAAAACATTCAGTGTCTCTCACACACACATCCACAGTATCTCATGTCCTCTCATTCTTCAGCTGTATAAAATGTATGTCCATTCTTATCCCATCACTCATATATCCTCAATTACAAAAATACAAATGTTATTAAAAACACCAATCTTAGTTACTGCTTCATGTAGGCATGCATGATTATCTTTGTCCCACAGAGCCAGCCTTTGACATTCCAGGACTCCATTTCAACACCCCATTCCTCCTGTTTCTCAGCAGTACCATTCACAGATCATTTGACAGGCCAAATGGCCTGGTGTTCAGGCTTGCCTGACTGTTATATCTGAAATATGGCTATATGTCATGGTTGTGCACTAAGTAAGCTGCACCACTGCAGGACCTGCTTTACATGAAAAAGGGAGGGAAAATGTGTCTTTCTCTGAGGCCAATGAACTGAAACCAATGAACTCCTTGCCATTAATAAAGATGGCACTGATTCTGCTTAGGTCCAGACATTTTACAGCCTGCCCAACCAAAATGAACAAAGACCCTACAGTAATATATTTGGCTTATTAGGATTCTCACTGAATCTCTTGATTTTGCTACCTGCCTGCTGCTGCAGAAAGAGGAAGAGCGGTATCAGTTACACTATCAGAAAAAGAGCAAAAATGGGAGGCCTACATCAGCTTGGTTTGGCACAAGTTGTGACAGTTGGTTGTAGGGCATCACCACCCCAGGAAGCAGAATAAATACAAAGTGGAATGGAGGACATGATGCTTTCATCCAATCCACCCGGATGGTCCATCTAAGAAAGATCCAGAGCTCATTTCAAGAGCATCTGTGTGACTTTCAGGGACATATTTTTGGGAGGGACATTTCAGAGCAAAGTGATAAAATTGCCCTTCCCCTGTAGCACCAGTGCAACATTACTCTGGATGTCAACCAGTATTTTTTTTTTTAATTTGCACTGCAGTTGCCTTGCCACCAGAAGGATACCCTCAGTTCTATGATTAGTGAATGAGTAGGACATATCCCTCATGAGTGATTTGTTACTTTTGCATGTCTGCATAGAAAGTTTCTACCTAATAAAACAAGGAAGTAAACTGTTTTCTGTGTGCCTCTTATGAGGATTTATTTTAGACTCAGGAGAGCAAATCTCCAGGAACCAAAAGTGTATATTGATAAAACTCTACCCCATTGTTACAGTGTCTTAGTACCAATGTAGATAGACCATTCGACTACCTCAAATTCAATAAGTGGCAGTTGCAGAAATAGCCAGATAGTCAGTACTCAAATGTGGTTGAAGAAGGAAGTGTGTTTGGAGAGTCCATCATCTAGTAAGTTTATGTTCTTTTAAATGCAATCATCATTAATATTTTTGTTACTGCTTTCTTGCAATATGATTGCATACGTATGCAGTCGTGGACATGACCCAGCCAAAGTTAAGTATTTTAAGTTTCATTACCTTTCAGTAAGAGATTTCTCCTGCAGATAATATGCAATGTGGAACTAAGGACTAAACAACTAATCAAGAACTCAGTGGTTGACTGATACAGAAATTGGAAAGAGAATTGCAAAGAGAATCATTAGATGGTGCCAATTCATTTAAAGTAGGGCAGTTAAGGCCAGTTTACCCCTGTATGCACAACAGCTGATTTTTGAATACATTTCACTAGTTGACTGGCAGATGAAATGACTCAATTTCAAAGTGTTACATTTGAAGTGAAATTGGTCAAGTCTATGTTCATCATGTGATGTCAAATATCTGTGAAGCTTATTCAAGTGTGAGAGCTATAGCTTGACATGGCTATAGGGAGGGGACATTATTCTTTCTTTCTTGTGCCATATACATAGATTTCTCACTATTGGGAGACTCCAGAGTTGGAAGCTCGGTCACTGGGAGTTGTTATTATTGAAAATGAGTTGCAGTTTGGGCCTTGATGTCATTGGCCTGTATGATATGGAGCATTAAAGAGCCATAACACTGCACCCCGCATGGCTGCTACGGAGTCAAAAGGCAACCTTGATGCTGAAGAGACAGTAGTTGCAAGCAGCTGTGTTTCCACAGTTTCCCCCCATTTGTGACAATGGGGGAAATTGCACAGGCACAGCTTGCACTACCGCCTGGTCTTACCAGTGTTGGGACAGCTCTCTGACTCCGCAGAAGCATTAGTGCTTCATAATAGTATGCGTCAAGTGAGCCATCGTTTTTAACAACCCATATTGTAATACAAGAATGAAGTGAGGAGACTGGAAATAAATAATCCTATTCCTGTATTATCAATTAATTTATTGGAAAGTGTGATTTATTGATCACAGGTTCTGTTTAATATTTCCCCTTCTTCCCACCTCCCACAGGTATAATGCAATTTGTGTCAAGTACAACATGCTTAACTCTTCCTTGGGCTTTGAGTTTCTGCTCCTGGAGTTTTCAGAGGTTCGGCAATTGCAGATTCTACACTTCCTTTTATTCCTGCTATTGTACTTGGCAACGATAACAGGCAATCTTCTCATCATCTGTGCAGTAGTTCTTGACCATCACCTTCATACCCCTATGCACTTCTTTCTGATGAACTTGGCTATGCAGGACATTGGTCAAGTTTCAGTCATAATCCCCAAATCCATGTTCAATTCCATCATGAATACAAGACACATCTCTTTTTCAGGATGTGTTGCTCAAGTCTTCTTGTTTCTCTTCTTCTTAGCATCTGACATCTCTCTCCTTACACTCATGGCATATGATCGGTATGTTGCCATTTGTAATCCATTGCAATACAATATGTTGATGAACAGGACAGCCTGCATTAAAATGGTTGCTAGTGCATGGATTGGTGGTCTTCTCTATGGAGTGTTACATGCCAGTGGCACCTTTGCTATCCCCTTCTGCTCCAATGTTGTTAATCAGTTTTTCTGTGAAATCCCACAGTTACTTAAGCTTGCCTGCTCTAACTTATATCTAATTGAAGTTGGGGCAGTTGTGCTAAGTATTAGTCTTGTGTTTGCCTGCTTTATCTTCATAATTGGAAGTTATGTGCACATTTTCATTGTGGTGCTGAGAATCCCCTCTGTAGAGGGGAGACAAAAAGCTTTCTCAACTTGCCTTCCTCACTTGATTGTCTTCTCCACATTAGTACTCACTGGAAGCTTTGCCTACCTCAGACCAACATCTAACACTCCATCACACATGGATTTAATATTAACTGTGATATATTCAATGTTTCCTCCCATATTGAATCCACTGATCTATAGCATGAGAAACAAGGAGATCAAGGTTGCACTAGCAAAATTATTAGGTTTTAAGAACAGAACTAACAATATATGAGCGAGATTTCATTTTAAAATGTGAATTCAACTCTGTGTATTCATCTGCAATCATTACAATTTACAGAAGACACTGATGTTAATAATATGAATATTTAAAAATGCTTGTGTGTGTCCTGAATACAGTATCCTCCCATTCCTACAGCTAATCAATTGTATCACTATCCTTTTTCCATTCACAAGATCTACTGATTTTTATTACTTTAATCCTTCCTGAATTGTACAGATTGGAGAGCACAGACATAGAAAAAAATCGTTAAAACATGTAACCAACAATTTAAAAAGTTGAAAACATTATTAATTACAGAATCTAGATGGCTTTTCCCAACTGTATGAAATGTGGTATTGTGAAGCTATGTGGTACATGCTATAAACAGGCTAAATTTCAAAAATATCTGGTGGAAATATTTGCTATTGCTGCTGCCTTGATGTGAAGTTTTGAATGGTCTTTGACGCAGTTTTTACATATCCAAAACATACCTTCAGTTTTTTTCCTCCTCCCTCCTCCTCCTCCTCCAACTCCTCCTCCTCCCATTTTCTAAAAAAAACAGGAATATGGGGGGGGGGTTTGCTCTTTCAGAATATCCATTGTGCATTAATAAAGTCATGATTATTTAAAAGTTTCATTAAATCAAAAATAAGGGCCAGTAGTTTTGCAGTTCATGCTGTCACAGATTGATTGTTCCCTGGTGAAGCCTCTTCCTAAAAGAAAGATGGCTACCTTTGGGGGAGTACAGCTTCTTGTGTGTACTAGCATATGGGGTTGTCTTTATCTAAAATATGTGTCTGTGTATCCATGTCTCTCTGTGTGTGCTGGAGCATGTGTGTGTGGTTTTGTATCAATGTGTAGTGCTTGGGTGGGTTTGTGCATGTATGTGTAGTGCTGCTGTATGCTGCTGAAATACGTAGTGGTGTCTGTGAAATGCTTGTAAGAGTTTAGGCTTAGAGTGACTGGCCTAAACTCTCTCAAAAATATCTTGCTAATTACAGATATAACCTAAGCCATACTCAGACATTCAACAAAAGATGCTGTACTTGTGTACAACACCTAAAATGAGGCCAGAAATCCTGCCCCAGCCACATCACTCATCCCTTTGAGGGACCCACTTCTGGATACAGCAGCATTCATCTGAAGAGGTGAATGCCATATCCATGAAAGCAGGCATTTCTATGATCAGGAGGGCTGGTGTCTCTTTTCAATCATATCTGAAGAGGACTATATCTACTCACAGATTGTCAGAAGCTGACAATGATCCCTCTGCATTTTTTTTAAAGAAACCTGAAAGAAAATTCATGTACTAGCAGAAATTACTCTTTTTTATTAGGGATGCAACAGAGTTCCATCCTGATTGGAAGCTGTTTTGGAACTATGGTTGCCAGTAACAATATAAATGTTTAAAAAGTGGTTCTGCCCTGACTCCTGGATTCCTGACCTACTGAAGAAATTAAAGAAGGTCTTTGGACAGTGATGGGGGAATGGGACCTGTAGTGTAATTCAAAAAATATTGCAGGTTAACAAGGGAGACCAGAAGTATAAGATCAACTTTATTTTTTTAAAAATGAAAGAAAGGAAGCAAAACTAAATAATGTTACAGCATATTCAAATAGTTACTATCATGTCATAACTTACCTTTACAATCATAACACAACCTAATAATTCTAGGTTAGGTCCACATACAAGTTATAACCACCCTATCCAAACCTCACCCACCTAGTTCTAACTGCTTTTTCTATTCTAATTGCCACTGTCTCCTGCATGAATTGTTGGGTTCACTCACTTATTACAAGATGAATAGACCCTTAGACCCTTACTAGACCCTTACCTATATTTCCCATCCCAAGACTGAAGTCAAAGATCTAGCCAAAGTTTAAAAAAACACCCCTCACTGATTCAGAATCTTTTATGGAGGGTATAGCACAGTAGAGAGGCTGCTGCCCTAACCCCCTCCTAGCATCCTGGAGAGCCTGGAGTCAAGGGAAGATGTTTTAAGCATGCCCTGGCTGCATCACCAAAATCATGTGAGATGATACAAAGGATGCAAAGGGAGAGGTCAGATAGCCAGGCCCTCTCCATTAGCTTTGCTGGAGCCAACTGTCAACTGCTGCTCCCTTCCAGACTGAAGCCCATCTGCAGTCATTCCACGTCACTGCAGCAGAGGAAGAGATCAGGGAACCCAGCCCTCTTCATTCCACCAATTGCCATGTGGCTCCTCACCTTCTGCAGTTGTTTCCACCTTGCTACAGAAGAGGTAGAGGTGAGACACCAAGCACCTCTCCATTGGCCTTCAAAAATTAGGAGCATAGGAAGCTGCTTTATACTGCATCAGACCATTTCCCTGTTTAGTTCAGTATTGTGTACACTGTTGGTGTACAATCCACCCTGCTGTCCAACTGACTTCCTAACTGAGCTGATGGAGTTGGTCTTGGAGTTGGAGTTGGGGTCTCCCAGACCTTTAGTGCAGGGGGACTTCAATATCCATTTTGAGGCTGACTTATCTGGTGTGGCTCAGTTCATAGCAGACATGACAAATGATTAAGGTTGGTTTCACATCCACAATCCAGCCCTGCAGGGTTAGGATGATCCTAATAGTAACATTCTCCACCTGATAAGGCTGCTGGATCTAGTAGGATTCCAAAAAGACTTGGAGGGTTTTAACATTGTTGCTGCCAGTGATTCTGTTGATGCCCTGGTGGGAACCTGGAACAGGGAACTCACCAGAGCAGTTGACACAATCACTCCTAAGCACCAGCCTGCTTTAAAAGTGGCCCCTTGGTATACAGAGGAGTTGTGGGGGGTGAAACATCAAGGTAGGTGATGGGAATGCAAGTGGAGGAGAACTCTGCTCAAATTTGACAGGACACAGTATAGAGCCCATTTGAAGGTTTATGCAGTGGTGGTGAGTGCAGCAGCAACAACAACAATAATTATGGTTTCTGTGTATTGCATCTCCAGGTTCACATTCAACAGACCCTCCTGGGTGATGAGGACTTTAATTCAAGCTCCTTCTGTTTCAAATCAGTCTCTGAAATCTATGTCCTGCTGTAACACCTTTAATGAGTTCATTGCAGATAAAACCTCCAGGATTTGGGACAACGTGGGCCTCACTATTTCTGCAGGGCCTATGAAGGGGGTGTCCAGAAATTGCTCTTGCGGTATTAGATTGGATCAGTTTCAATCCATGATGCCTGAAGATATGGACAAGCTCCTTGGGGTGGGGTGGCCTACCACTTGTTCTCTGGCTCCTTGCCCAAGTTGGCTGCTTCTATCTAGCAGGGAAACTGTTGGAGGTGGTCTAGTTAATATCATCAATGCATTGCTGAAGGAGGGTAGGATGCCTCCTTGAAGGAGGCAATGGTTAAGACCACCATAAGAAGTGGTCTTCCCTAAGGTTTCTTAAGAAGCCTTCCCTAGATCCCTCAGCTATGGATAGTTATAGGCCAGCCTCCAATCTCCCATGGTTGGGCATGGTGATTGAGAGAGTGGTGGCTAACCAGTGCCAGGTAGTTTTGGAGGAAACAGATTATCTAGACCCATTTCAAATTGTCTGTACTGCTGGCTATGGGGTTGAGACAGCCTTGTTCAGCCTGATGGATGACCTTTACCAGGGAATTGTCAGAGGGAGTATGACTCTGTTGGTTCTTTTTGCTCTCTCAGTGGTATTTGAAACCATTGGCCACTGTATCCTTCTGGATCGTCTGGGGAAGTTGGGGAAAGGAGACACTGCTTTGCAGTGGTTCTGCTCTTATCTCTCAGGTAGATTCCAGATGGTGGAGCTTGGTGACAGTTGCACTTCAAAATGGGAGCTATTATGAGTCCCTTAGGGCTCCATTCTGTCACCAATGCCTTTTTAATCTCTACATGAAAACACTTGGTGAGGTCATCAGGAGTTTTGGTGCAGGGTGTTATCAGTATGCTGATGACACCCAAATGTATTTCTCCTTGTCATCATCATAATCATAAGGAAATGGCACTCATTCTCTAAATACCTGCCAACAGGCAGTAATGGACTGGATGGGGGACAACAAATTGATGCGGAATCCAAGCAAGACAGAGGTGGTCATTGTGGGAGACTGGAATTTTAGAGATGAGTTAGAGATTCCTGCGCTGGATGGGGCAACACTCCTCAAGAAGAAACAGTTATGCAGCTTGGGAGTGCTCTTGGACCCAGGCCTCACCCTGGTATCTCAGGTGGAGGCTATGGTCAGGAGCGCTTTCCATCAGCTTCAGCTGATTCAATGGCTGTGTCCATTCCTTGAAAAGAACAATCTTAAAACAGTCGTGCATAAGCTGGTAACTTCCAGGCTTGACTATTGCAATGTGCTCTACATGGGGCTGCCTTTGGACATAGTTTGGAATCTTCAGTTCATTCAGTATATGGCAGCTAGACTGGTTTCTGGGGTAACCCAGATGCCTGTCCTTAAACAGTTGTACTGGTTGCTGATATGTTTCAGGGGAAAATACAAAGTTCTGGTTATTACCTTTTAAAGCCCTGAAATGGCTTCGGTCTGGGTTACCTTAGAGAGCGCCTTCTTCTATATGATCGACACCGCACATTGAGGTCATCTGGAGAGATCCATCTCCGGTTACCACTGGTACATCTGGTGCCACCTTGAAACCAGATGTTCTCTGTTGCTGCTCCTGGTCTGTGGAATGCACTACTGGCAGAAATTTCACAGTTTGGGCTCATGGTTGACATTCAAGAGAGCCCTAACAACTTATTCCTTTGGTCTGGTCTCCCAAGGTTTTTTAATTGTTCTAAAATGTTTTTAACAAGTTTAGGAACATAGGAAGCTGCCATATACTAAGTCAGATCATTGATTCATCTAGCTCAGTATTTACTATACAGACTGGCAGAGGTTTCTCCAAGATTGCAGGCAGGAATCTCTCTCAGCCAGGGAGATGCCAAGGAGGGAACTTGGAACCTAGATGCTCTTCCCAGAGTGGCTCCATCCCCAAAGGATAAGAGGAATATCTTACAGTGCTGACACATGTAGTCTCCCATTCATATACAACCAGGTTGAATCCTGCTTAGCTAAGGGAACAAGTCATGCTTGCTACCACAAGAAAAGCTTTCTTCCCTCAGACCAGCTCTCCTCCAGTTTAAAACAGTTTAAACTGTTTTAAAAATTGTTTTATATTGTTTTAAGTCAATTGTTTTAAATGGAGGTTTGTGGTTTTTTGTTGTTGTATACTGCCCAGAGCATTTGGATGGGGTGGTATAGAAATGTAATAAATAAATAAATGAATGAATGAATGAATGAATAAATAAATAAATAAATAAATGTGGGCATGCAGAATTCTCTTTGTCCCACAAAGACAACTAGCCTTTGCAATTCCAGCATTCCATTTAATCACTCCATTCCTCCTGTTTTTTCAGCAGCACCATCCATACATCATTTTCCAGTAAAATGGCCTGGTGTTCATTTTTGTTTCAGGCTTGCCTGACTGTCATCTCTGATATCTGGCTATCTGTCATGGTTGGGCACTAAGTAAGTAGCACCACTGCAGGACCTGCTTTTCATGAAAAGGGAAGGAAGAGTTTTATAATGGTGTTGACACACTGAGGCCAATGAACTCCATGTCATTAATAGCGAAGTGATGACACTGATTCTGCTTAGGTCCAGACATCTTACAGCCTGCCCAAGCAAAATGAACAAAGACCCTACAGTCATATATTTTGGTTCATTAGGTTCCTCACTGAATCTCTTGATTTTGCTACCTGCCTGCTGCTGCAGAAAGAGGAGGAGTGGTATCAATTACACTACAGGACAAAGAGCAAAATGGGAGGCCTACATCAGCTTGGTTTGGCACAACTTGTGACAGCAGCTTTTAGGGCATCACCACCACAGGAAGCAGCATACAAAGTGGGATGGAGCACATGAGATGAAAATCTGGGTGGTATATAAATGTAATAAATAAATAAACAAACAAACAAATAATGCTTTCATCCAATCCACCTGGATGGGCCATAGCTCATTTCAAGAGCATCTGTGTGACCCTAAGGGACATATTTTTGGGAGGGATATTTCAGAGCGAAGAGGAGAGTGATAAAATTGCCGCCCCCCCCCCCCCCGTAGCACCAGTGCAGCATTACTCTGGATGTCAACCAGTATTTTTTTTTAATTTGCACTGCAGTTGCCTTGCCACCAGAAGGATATCCTCAGTTCTATGACTAGATTCACAGGAGTAAGAGTATCTGTATTGCATTGCATGTTCAAGGAACTTGCAAGTGCAATGATAGTAACAAATTCACTAGAGCCAAGGACAATTTCACATCCTTTGACCCCAAAGTCATTTCTCATCACAAATGCTGGTACTGCAAGTTGTGGAATTGGCCCCTTCATCTAATATTAAAGTTTAACTTTGGAAAATAGAGACATTCTGAGGAGTAGACTGGTTTGAACTAGTGACTGAGAAGTGCATAGCCTTCATGAGTGATGTGTTACTTATGCATACCTACATAGAGCCAGTTTCTATCTAATAAATGTTAATTTTATTTAAATTCATGGCTTAAGTTATTTTTTTCTCTGTGTGCCTCTTCTGAGGATTTATTTTGGACTCCTGGGAGCAAATCTCCAGGAACCAAAAGCATATGTTAATAAAAGTCTACTTCATAGTTACAGCATCTTAGTACCAATATAGATAGACCATTTTAGGGATGTGCAGTTCGGTTCAGATCCAGTTCTGATTCGGAGGTTCGAATCCAGACTGAATTGGGCCCTTTCGGTCCGGATCCGGACCGAATCCGGGCCAGTTCGGATGTCCCATAGGCTTCTATTGACTTGCATTCAAGTTTAAAGTGTGTCCTCCATTTTGTGGCTCCTTCTTGCAACTTTTGCTTCTGGCATCCATTTTGTGAGGCTATTTTTCAGGCATTGCATTGGCTGTGCTATTGATCCTTTGATTGGCCAGAATGAGTCTTGCGCTCTGGTAGGCTGCTTGGCTGTTGCACTGTTGAGAGCTGGCACCCTGTTGGCCAGGGGGTGGGGGAGTGCAAAGGTGGGGGCTCCCAAAGGAGGGAATTTCAAACCTATATAAACCCAAGCCTCTTGCCTAGAAACGTCTCTTTGGCTGCAGTTGTGGGATCATCATCTGAGACCCTTGCTTTTTCTGCTGGTGTCTGTGTGAGTCCCTGACTGTGTCCTATAGTGTGTGTCTTTGTGTGTCTCTCTCTGTGTGTTGTTGTGCCACCTTCCTTTTGTCCATCTGCCCTGTGTCTGTCTGTCTCTTCTCTTTACTTACTTTATTTTTTTCTTAACTTTTCCCAACTTTTCCTGTTGTACTTGTTTTTCTTCTGTTCTCTCTTCCTTTCCCCACCCTCCCTTTACCCTTTTTCTCTCTCTCATTCCTCCTCCTTTTGGCTTCCCCTCCCCCACCCCCACCCATCTGCATTGCTTTCATTTATTGCTGTTTGTGCCTTGCCTGGCTTGTTTTTGTTCCACCTTTTGATTTTCATTCAATTTGATTATTTATTGCTTCTGTGTTAATTTATATATTTGCTGCTTTGGTGGTTGGTTTGATTGTTAATTAATAATTTGTGCCATTGCCTGTGTTGTTGCTGCCCGCCTGAGTTCTGTTTCTTTTTGTTCAGACTGAGGATTTAGTTTATATTATTGTTGCAATTGATTTATTGTCTTTTTTGCTTCTCTGAGTGGTCTTTCTTAGTTTTTGGTTGGTTTCCCCCCCCCCACCCGAGATTTCCTGCCCTTAGTTGCTGGCTGTGTTCTTATATTGATTTAAATTGGGTTTCTGCTTTTGTTGATTCATTGGATTCTGATTGTTAATTTGTTCCCCTCTGTGTGGCCCTGCTCCTAGCTTCCCCCCTCCCTCCCATCCAGAAACCCCCCACTGCCACCTCCACTCCTGCCCTGCCCCCTTCCACCCAGATTGTTTCCCTAGTCCTTGCTGCTGCCTGCCCGAGTTCCGCCTTCTCTAGGATTTTCGTTGTGTGATCAGCATCTTTGGTTCTGGTTTTGTTGTGTGTGTCCCTTCCTCCCTGTTGTTTGTTGGTTCCCTCGCCCCCCCCTCGAGACTTTCCACCAAGTTTTGATTCTCTTAATTGGTTTAAGGTTTTCTTTGTTTAACTTTGCATATTGGTTGGTTTGGTTGTTCCCCTCTGTGTGGCCCTGCTCCTAGCTTCCCCCCTCCCTCCCATCCAGAAACCCCCCACCGCCACCTCCACTCCTGCCCTGCCCCCTCCCACCCAGATTGTTTCCCTAATCCTCGCTGCTGCCTGCCTGAGTTCCGCTTTCTTTAGGATTTTAGTTGTGTGATCAGCATCTTTGGTTCTGGTTTTGTTGTGTGTGTCCCTTCCTCCCTGTTGTTTGTTGGTTCCCTCGCCCCCCCCCCCTCGAGACTTTCCACCAAGTTTTGATTTTCTTAATTGGTTTAAGGTTTTCTTGTTTAACTTTGCATATTGGTTCATTTGATTCATTGATTGTTCCCAGATTGTTCCCCCCTTGCCACACTAACCCCCCGGAAACACACCCTCTACTTTCTCCTCTTCTTGCCCCCCTGACTCCCATCCCTTTACATACCCCAGACCCCTTGCCACACTAACCCCCTGGAAACACACCCTCTGGTCTCTTCTTGCCCAGACCCCTTGCCACAACACACACCCTCTGGTCTCTCCTCTTCTTGACCCCCTGACTCCCTTTACACACCCCAGACCCCTTGCCACACTAACCTCCCGGAAACACACCCTCTGGTCCCTCCTCTTGGGACCGTTGCTGCTGCTGTCCTCCCCCCACACCTGAATCCCCCCTCCCTGCTGCTACATCACAGCTCCCCCCCTCCCTGCTGCTACATCACAGCTCCCCCCCTCCCTGCTGCTACATCACAGCTCCCCCCCTCCCTGCTGCTACATCACAGCTCCCCCCCTCCCTGCTGCTACATCACAGCTCCCCCCCTCCCTGCTGCTACATCACAGCTCCCCCCCTCCCTGCTGCTACATCACAGCTCCCCCCCTCCGTGCTGCTACATCACAGCTCCCCCCCTCCGTGCTGCTACATCACAGCTCCCCCCCTCCGTGCTGCTACATCACAGCTCCCCCCCTCCGTGCTGCTCCTGCTCTCTCCCCTCTCTCTCTCCCCTCTCTCTCTCTCTCCCCTCTCTCTCTCTCTCCCCTCTCTCTCTCTCTCCCCTCTCTCTCTCTCCCCTCCCTCTCTCTTCTCCAAGGGGTCTAAGCATGTCTGAGCAACATGAGCGCCGTGTGCTGGCCAGGCCTCGCGCAAGGTTGCCAGGCAGAGGTGGGAGAGGCCAGGTGAGGGGTGCGCCTGAGGCACGGAGAGGGAGTCAGAGAGAACGCGGGGAACCTGTGGATACCCCGCTCCTCCCCATTGGACAAATCTTCGCCCCAGCTCCGAGTTTGGCCCGCAGGATTGATTTCCCCCCCACACCTGCTGCCGGCAATCGCGGCAGGGGCATAGGCACTGGTAGGGCTGTGGCGGGTCCCTCCTCGGCGGCAACAGGTGCTGCTGGGATACCGCCAGTGGTTGTGGTGGAGGACACAGTGGATGTGGAAGAGCAGGTAGAGGGTGGTGAGGATCGTGCAGCCAGGTTCTCCGTCTCTCTGGGGCCCCTTCCACCTATCCTCTTGCTGCTCAGTGGGGGCCCCCCTCATGAAGCCCGCCACTCTGGGGAACGGTCTACCCAGGTGGTGGAGGAGAGGCCTGCCTCTCCTCTGCCCGTGGAGCCGGGCCCTTCCTCTCGTGTGGAGGGTGGAAGAGGCGGGTTGGGTGGCAGCAGTGGGCAGGCAGCGGCGGCTGCCACCCCCAGGACTGCATCCACCCAGAGAGAAACAGCCTAGGACAGTGCCCAGGGCACAGGAGGCCAAGGGCAGTGGTGTATGGGAGCATTTTGAGGTGCCTGAAAATGCCCCACTCCATGCCCGCTGTGTCCACTGCAGGATGCAGGTCAGCCGTGGCAAGGATCCTGGGCACCTGGGTACCACACCCATGTGGAGGCACATGGAGCGTCACCACCCAGGTCTCCGTGGACAGGCTGGCAGCGCTAGTGCACCTTGTGCATCTGCCACTAGGGTAGACAGCAGCAGTGTGCCTGCGCCAGCCAAAAGGCAGGCTGCACTGCCAGTCCAGCGGTGGACACAGTTGTCGGGCAGCCAGCGTACTGTTCGTGTGGACCATCATCACCTCACCCGCCTCATAGGGGAGATGATTTCCACCAATGACCAGCCGTTTCAGGTGGTCGAGAACTCTGGCTTCCGCCGGATACTCCAGTACCTGGCTCCCGATTACATCATCCCCTCAAGGACCACGTTCAGCCGGAACGTGGTCCCCTCCCTGTACCGCAAGTGCAGGGAGCTCGTGTCGGCCGGGCTGCGTGTGGCTCGGGCGGGCACCAGCGTGCATTTCACGACTGACCTCTGGACCAGTGTCAGTGGGATGCACGCTTCTTTCCTGGCCCTCACTGCCCACTGGTGGGGACCGGAGAGTGAGGGGACCTCCTTGGGCAATGCTTCCTGGTCCGGCGCGGCTCCCTCTGCACTACGGCACAGGTGGGCCGTTGTGCATGTGGAGACGATGGACACGAGGCACACCGGGGAGGAGGTGGCGGCCGTACTTGACCGCCTGATAGAGGAGTGGATTGGCGGGTGTCCACACCTCTCTAGGGGATCCATTGTCACAGACAATGGATCCAACATTACCGCCGCTGTCAAGACAGTCATGGGCTGTGTGAACATACAGTGTATGGCACACATGCTCCATCTGACTGTCAGGGACCCCCTCGGCCTTAAGGAGCTGAAGGCATCCCAGGAGAAAGGCCGCCCCCTCCAAGGTGCTGTTGCTGCCACGGCCAGGCTTGTCGAGAAGTCTCGCAAGCTGGCCGCCCACTTCCACCACAGTGAGAAGTCCAGGAAACTGCTTCGCCACAAGCAGGATGACCTTGGACTTCCTCGCCATCTCATCCCTACGGATGTTGAGACGCGGTGGAACTCCACCTTCCTCCTGTTCCAGCGCCTGTTGGAGCAGGAGAGAGCCCTTGTCGCCCTGGTGAGGGACGAGTCCTTGGACGTCTGCGACCTCTCGAACGCAGAGTGGAAGCAGATGTCCGAGGCGGTGTCGGCACTCGAGCCCTTCCAATTTGCCACGAAGGGCTTGTGTGGCGACACCACTCCCTTGAGCCAGGCGCTGCCCACAGCTATGGGTCTGGATAAGCTGATGGGCGAACTCCAGATTTCTCTGATCACTCCAGAGGGTCGTGCTCTGGCTGGGAGGCTGAAGTCTGGGGTTGACAGGTGGCTCGTTCGTGAGCTGGGAGACAGGGAGGAGTATGTCCTCGCTTGTCTCTGTATCCCAGCCATCAAGGGCAATGCTGTGAGTGCTGACGAATTGCCCAGGTGGAGGGACATCCTGGTACAGAAGGTGAGGGGGGAGGAGGCCGATAGGGCCCGCAGAGACCAGGATGTTGGTAGTGGTGCGGGGGCAGCCCCCGCCGCTCAGCCTGCACCCAGCAGCAGCGTGGGTGGCCAGCCGGCATCAGCTTCCCCTTCCCCTCCCTCTTCCCAGTCCAGCAGCGTGGCATCCCAGGCAGCGCCATCGCAGCAGCCAGTTACTCCCGCCACAAAATCTGCCCAGTGGTTTCAGCGGGTCTGCTATGGCGCCATGCCTGCTATGCGGGAGGCTCGACCTGCCAGGCTCCCCTCCAGTGCTGAGCAATGCGTTGCGCAGTACTTGGAGGAGCCTGTGGAGGAAGACGGCGTGGACTGTGCACAGTTCTGGGCAACCCACCGCCAAGTCTGGCCGGACCTGGCGGTGGTTGCTGTGTGCCTCCTCTCCTAGCCCCAACCAGTGTCCGGAGCGAGCGGGTGTTTTCACGTGCCGGGGACGTGGTGACACCCTCTCGCTCACACTTGGACGCTGGTCTGGTGGAGCAGTTGGTCTTCCTCAAGGTCAACCTCCCCCTGCTGGGCTACCCCAAGCTGGAGTTTGAGACGGGAGAGTGATTACCGTGGTTGCCCCATGGTTGGTCACCTGCCTGGCTCAACCTCTGTGCTCATCCCTACCCTTCCCCTTTCCACCTCTAGCTGAGCTGACGTGATGGATGCTGAGCTGTGCCCACGCAGATGCAGTGGTAGGAGGAGGAGTAGTGCTGTGACTGGCCAAACGTTTTCAACGCCCACCTAAAAAGAAACCCAATGCTTGCTGACCAGCACAGGCCCTTATGTCCACCTGTCAGCATTTGGGGACCTGGCATGGGCACGGCACAAACACACCCAAAGTAGCACAGCCCTAATAGTACTAGACTCAGCGGCAGCGGCGGGTATACATTCTAATGCAGTGTAAATATGTAAATATTAGTATGTAAATAAACATGTAAATAATTTTTTCTTTAAAATCCCATGTTAAAATCAACCCTCAAAATTGTGCAAAAGAAAAAAAAATGGTAACAAAGGGATAACAAAATGAATGCTGAATGAATTGATTTTATTGAAAATGTTACCAAAAATCATGTGTGGGGGGCTTGGTTTACATGAAAAAAAGAATTAATTTTTTTTCCAATGAAACAAATGAACTATCATCTTGTTTTCTTGATTGTGGTCACTGTTGATGTTGGCTGATGGCAAAAAAACCAAAAACCATCAGAATAGCAGTGAACTGGCTGCCAACACAACATATTGATTGATAACTATGCAGGGGAGGGAATTGTGTCTGTGTGTGTCTGTGTGTGTCTGTGTGCGCGGTGCAGGCTGTTTCTTTCTGTTGTGTGTCTGTCTGTCTGTGTTGTGTGTCTACATTTTTTTCCTTCCCCCCCCTCCAAGACTCCCTCCCCCCATGCCTCCCTCCATCCCTCCCCTCACCCTCCCCCCTTCCTCTTCATCACCCTCCATCCTCCCTTCCACGCCCACCTCACCTGCCCCCAAACCCCGGTCTGGCAAGATGATGAGAATCTGGTCTCTCCCACCGAAGCACACACGTGATCACATGTGTGCATAATATGTGGCTGACCAACTCTGAGCTGGACCCTCCTCCCCTTTCAATCCCCTCTGCTACATTCCTCTCCCTCTCCCCCTCCAACTCCCCCTCCCCTTTCCTCTCCCCTTCCCTCCCTCCCTCCCTACCCCCCCCCCAGCTAGCAGTGCACGCACACACACACACACACACACACACACACACACACACACCACCTGGTGGCAAACACCAGCACACATGCATTCACACTGGTGCCACCACCTGCCTTGGGCCTCTCTGTGTCCTTGAGCAAATATGTGGTGGACCAGAGAACCATTTCTTTCAAGTAAGGCAAAAGGCATGCACTCACTGTGCACACACGAAGAAGAGGTGAAGACAAGAGACAACTACTAGAACCAGCAGCAGCAGGTGAGTGTTGTGTTGTGTTGCTTGCCAATGCCATTGCCCATGCTCAATGCTCAGTCTGCTGAAACTAAACTATCATCCTCACACGCAGCTCAGCTCAGCTGCACTCACTGCACTCACTAGACACTACAGCTGGTTGTAGAAGATGTCCTGGATTTTTAACTTTCAAATCTGTGCTAGGATTGCCTCGCCTCCTCCTGCCTGTAATTGTGCCCTCTCCCCTCGCAGTTGCGTCGTGACGGGTTGGTGTGCGTGCGCCGTCTACTTAGCTCTCCTTTTGTTGGCTTGGCTTGCTAGGCACTGGCTGGCAGCAGCTGTTGGCTGTGTGCTATGCTCAGGCTGTGGTGCGTGTGACTGGCAATGTTGGCATAGCAACACTGGTTGTGGGGGCGGTGGTAGTAGTAGTAGTAGTTGTTGTTGTTGTTGCTGGCTGGGCTGGCCTGTGCTGACTCTGCGCGCTTGGTCTGGTTTGGATCGGTCCCTCTGGCCTGCCTGGATGCAGATTTAGGGTGTGTATGCATCATCCATGGGGAGGAGGAGCAGCAGAGCAGAGCAGGTTGGCTGGCTTCTGTCTGTCAGGCCTCAGTGGCAGGCACTGAGTGAGGCGGTGGCTTCTTTGGGCATCACATCATCCATCATGCAGAGCAGCAGGTCTGCTGCTCTGCGCCACCTCCTGCTTCTTCTCTGTGTGTGTGCTGTGCTTAGTGTGCTGCTCCACTGCTGCTGCTGGCAGGCAGCAGCAGCAGTGGCCTTTTTGTTAGATCAGAGAGTTGGTGTTGTCTCTCTGAGTGTCATCTTAGTTGCTTGGGTAGGTGGTAGGTAGGTATTAAGGTGTTAAGTGTTAGGGCGCCCAGAGAGAGGGGCAAAAAAGCTGGAGTGGCAATTGATGGGTGCCCCTAGCATTGTTGGTGGATGTCTTGAAAAGAAAAGAAAAATTCCCATTGGCTAGAATGGGGATTTTGGGCAGCCCTGTACCCACCTCTGTGGGGCAGCAGCACCCCCAAAGTGGGTCTGGGGCCATGGCAAAAATGGCCTCAGTCCCTCCCGGCAATCCCCGGATAGATAGGAGTGATGGGTTTTTTAATTAGGATTTCCTAAGGCATTAAATAACTCTCTCTCTCAGAGCTTGCTGGCTTTACCTTTCACCCACTGACACGCATTCTATTCTTTCCAATTAGATAGTTATCAAGTTATCAGGCAAGCAAGTGAGGATGCAGTGGCTGCTTGCACAACTGAACAAACAGTGAAAGCTGAAAGGAGCAGCCACTTCTGTCCACCTGCCTGCTCCACCTGGGTGGTGGTGGTGCTGCATGGACCAATTTCCATCACAAAAATGAGGGTGGAAGAGTAACTCTGGATTAAGCAAACATGCTTGAAGCAGGTATATCCTGGCATAAAGTACTGCACAGAAGGGTTGTTTTGAGACATTAAAGGCACCTCTGTTCATCCTTCTTAACATTAAGGCAAGCTCTTCCAATTGTCACTAAAGCCTTGCAGACGGCAAAGTAGGCTGAGGCATTTCTCTCCCCTGCATGGAATACAAGTAATCCCAGAGGCATAAAGCCACACATAAAACCAGTTCTGTGTTGATCATAATAAATATCATATCAACACTGGCGTATTAAAGGCTTCCAAGTAGGTTCAGTTTTCTTGGGCACATTGGAAGAGAGGAATCAGTTTCCACCCCCATATGATGATCTACTTGATCTGTAGTATGACAAAGCTCCTTAAGGAATGACAATCCACTGATACTTCTATTATTATTGTTGTTGTTGTTGTTGTTTGGTTCACAAAGCAGAAGCAAAACAAACAGTTTACACAGATCCACCATATCACGTATAGCTTTTTTCTCAGAGTTTGTTCCTGACAACCATTCACAGTTATTCAGCAAAGAAAGAGGCACTAGCGCAAGAAGATTGTGCAGCTGTGCAATATGAGGGTATTTTTCAAAATTGTGCTATTGCACTTCAAATCT
Source organism: Hemicordylus capensis (assembly GCF_027244095.1). Taxonomy (NCBI): domain Eukaryota; kingdom Metazoa; phylum Chordata; class Lepidosauria; order Squamata; family Cordylidae; genus Hemicordylus; species Hemicordylus capensis. The sequence continues at coordinate 30,091,740 of NC_069662.1, read as the reverse complement.
CTTTAAAACATATGGAGTTTGCTAGAGGCTGAACACCTGTTTTGCGAGTACAAACATGCTTTCACTAACACAACACTAGTCTTGAACTTGACCTCCACTGTTAGATCAACTAGCTACTGTGGTAGCCTTACACTAGCACAACATCCTTGCACAAGCACAGCATAAGTTAGGAAGAAGGCCAGCATGTAATAGTATGCTAACAGAATTGTAATAGAATTGTAATATTGATCCAATTTAATAATCTAGTACACCCATTAAGTAAGTAAGTAAGTAAATGTTACAGCAATGTTAAAAAGGGGGGCTAATGTAAGTTACCTAAGTTACATTGGTTTGATTTAATCCATGTTTGAATTTGAAAATTGCTGAAAGTATCCCAGAACCCAAACATCATATACATTAACAGCCATGTCAGTTTAATTTGAGACACAAAGGCTATTCACATGAGCAGCCCTGGCTGGGCTTGTGCAGCCCTACCAGGGTGGGGCTGCTCATGTGAAGCTCTGGGATTGAGGCTGAACCCAGCACTGCCCTGCTGGGTCACCCAAGATTTTACCTCCAGGAAGAAGGACATGAGTGCACTCTTTTATCCAGGTACCTGGTTGTATGTGTATGTGGGCTTCAGGTAGTCTGGGAACACACAGAGCTGGGTGGCAGGAGTGCTCGCCAGAGGGGAATCCCTCAAAGCTCTTGGTGCCATCTTATTTGTTTTATTTCTCTTTGTAAACTGTCCTGAGCCATTTTTGGAAGGGCGGTATAGAAATTGAATTAATTTTATTATTATTATTATTATTATTATTATTATTATTATTATTATTATTATTATTGAGGGATACCAGAGGAGGATGTCCACTTGCTGCAATGCAGCTTTTGTGCCATGCAAGTGGCAGAACCTTCAAACAAATTTTGATCATGTGCTGGGAGGCAGGTAGGAGCCTGCATCCCCACCAGCCACCCCCAGCAGCGTATTTGGTCATATGAATGACCTTCAAGTGAAACAACTCACTTTCTTACTTCAAAGAATTCCTTCAGCTTCTGATGCACATTCTGCTCACATCACTAACTATATATCTGTTGTATTTTCCTACCCTCTTAGATATAAGGAATATTCTGTTTTCCTCTAGTAACTGCTGGTGTCTGTTGGTGCTCCTCAAGATTTGGTCCCAGGAATCCAACAAAAAATATCTATCCAAGAACACAGAAATAGCTTAACATTTTTGGCTGTGTTTCCCTGCCCTGTTCCAATGAGCAGACATTGGGGCCATTCACACGATTAGCAAAAATCGGGCGAGGAGACCCTAGCCCGATTTTTGCTATACGTGAGAACCACTAGGCTCGGCTACGAGTCCGGTGGTTCCAGAGTGGGTAACCCATTCAGGAACCCCTGGTAAAAAAAACCATGGATTGTGGAGCAAGCGCTCCGCAAACCTGGTTTTTAGAATCATGAGTAGCTTCGCACTGTGCCTACTGATGTGTAGAACCCCGGCTGGGAGGCTTAAAAGCAGCCTCCCGGCTCGGGGGTCTTCCCAGTATGCCCTGCGCACTCGTGCAGGGCATACTGCGGCTTGCAGAGGGTGTGCAGCCCCCGAGCTCCCCAGCCCCCGCCGGCTCCGTCACAGAGCCGGCAATCGTGTGGGCGGCCAATCCAGCCACCCAGGGCTCCCTGCCAGATCATCTACGGGGAGAGCAGGCTTATCCCACTCTCCCCGCAATTTGGGGGAAAGTGGGTCTCACAGATCGTGAGACCCACCTCATTGCTTATTTTTGAGAATGAAGTTGCTCCCTTAACAACTGAAGGCTCTCTGTCTCTGCCTCAGGGTTTTCCAAAGCTTAATCACCAATATCTAGACTAAAACACCACTTGTAGAGAGTTGAATATCCATAAGAAAATAGGGTACATATGAAAAAAGCTGAATTCCTTCAGCTTCTGATGCACATTCTGCTCACATCACTAACTATATATCTGTCCTACTTTCCAACCCTTTCTGAGACAGGAGAAATTCTATTACTCTAGTAATTCTTGATGTCCTTTGAGATTTGGACCCAGGAACCATACACAAACAAGCAGTCCAAGAACACAGAAATAGGTTAACTTTCTTAGCTGTTCCCCCCTCCCCACCCTGATCCAATTAGCAGACACTGAGGTCATTCACACAAGAAAAACTGTGTTCTACCCAGGTTTGGGAGCTGTGTGTACTAATCTTCTTTTGGATCTGTGCAAAAAACTAGACAGGAGGAGGGACAAGTGACTCTGTGGAAGCAACGTAGGAGGAAAACTCAGCTGGTCTTGAGGCAACGCTTGTGTCAAGTCAGCACTGAAGCAACAGAATAAAGCAACCGGCTGGAATGCAGTCTCCAGATTTAAAGCAACTATCTAGTGGAACAGCCTTGCACTAGTGCAGAACATTTGGACCTAATATAAAAACTGGCCCTATGCATCCTCAGCACAGCATGCCTTTAGTGGGATGCTTGTATCTATATTATGTTTCTTCTTATTTTATTTTTTTAGATTGTGAGATATGGTGTATCTATCTTATGTTTCTTTTTTAGATTGTAAGCTCTTTGGGGAGAGGGAGCCTCCCCCCCCCTCTCTCTCTAAATGCTTTGGGAACGTTTGTTGAAAAGCACTATGTCAATACTTGTCATTTTCCTTTTTGTATTTGGCATAAATGTTTTGCTGGTCTGGATGTCATCTTCAGTCTGATTAGGAATTCCATTTATTCATCATTAGTGCTTTTCTTGAGGTGAGGCAGATCTAATTGTAAATAGTCTTTTGAACGGTTCACAGCCTTGCATCTCCAATCCCCTTTTGGAAGCCTGGGGCCAAGCCTTTGACTACAGCTCATAAGGAGAATGGAGATAAGCATACAGGACTGGCAAACCTAATGGCCCAGATTCCATTGTATGACCAATGCTGCTACTATGAATAGCATCATTTGCACTGACACATTCAATCACCCTGGAGAGGAAAAACTTAAAAACAAATCCTTCCATTGTTCACAATGACACTGCTGCCCAGAAGTGTTTTTCTCTGCAGCAGTCTTGCTGAGTGCAGAGGCGTATCTAGGGAAAATAGCACCTAGGGCAAGCACTGAAATTGCACCCCCTGTCCAAACATCTGACACCCATCTTTCAGATAACTTTACCATAATATCACCTGAAAAATATGAATCAAGCTCGTTAATCTTTTAATATTTCAAAAACTATTTAGCAGTGGACGTAGCCAGACCAAAAAATGCTGGAAAACTACACATTTCAGTATGCTAGGGCTCATGAAATACCCAAATACTATGTGGAGGTGTACTTGGAAAACTAAACAGAAGTGCCTGTCTAATTCCCTACTATGCATTGTAGCATCACTATTACATAAGTTTTAAAAACAAATGGAGAATTTGACTTTTCCCAGATACTCTGAAAATTATTAAAGGATATGCAGAGTTAACTGTGTCACTGCTTGGAATATATTCTAGTATTTCAGAAAGACAGTTAAAATGAGAGAAAGAGAGCAAGAAACTCCCAGTGGACCTTAATACTAAGGATTTCACACTCATTCAAAGACAAACTCACCACTAATATTGTTGACATCACATTTAACTAACTTATCATAAGAAGCAAAGTAAGAGCAAATGAATATAATCCTAGCTCATAAGCTTCAGCTCAGTATTCACAAGCCCTGATTCTCTGTACATAGTGACAATCTGAATATGTGTACAGTGACTTATATTATATTAATTTTTTAAAAAAAATTACCGGTAGCCCCTTTGAGGGGCTTCCTAAAGGCTGTGGGGAAGGGGTCTACAAAGGTTACCCCTCCGCCCGCTGGCCTTTAGGGCCTCTCAGGGACCATTTGAGCATGTACGGTGGCCATTTAAAAAAAATTTTTTTTTCAAAAAAATGGCAGCTGAAAACAAAATGGCCACCATGCATGCTCAAATGGCCTCTGCAAGACCTGGCATGGCCTAGGGCCTCACAGAAGCCATTTGGGCATGTGCGGTGGTCATTTTGTTTTCATTGGCAATTTTTTAAAAATAAAAATAAAAATGGTGTGCCCCCTTCAAGTGGCGCCCAGGGCACGTGCCCTGCCTGCCCCATCCTAGATATGCCCCTAGATGAGTGACACCATTGGGGCTGCTTTTCAAGTTGTGCAGCACTGCTCCAACTGGTCCCTACCATAGATGGAGGGCTACTCATCATGTCAGCCATTATTCATTTACAGAATTACATTTCTAAAATACAGATGTCGTTTCATTATAAATCATTTTCAGGCCTAACATTTACTTTTGTTTACAGAACTGCAGCATAGAAGACAGTTGAGATGGGAGCTAAACATTATATGCCCGTATGGAATAGGTTTAGCTCTGGAATGCTGTCCTGGTGGGTATTCGCTCCTCGGTCTGCATCACAGCTTTTAGAAAGCATGTCAAAACCTGGCTTTTTACCCAGGCTTTTATGTGATTGTCTCTACTGCTGCTTCTTTGTATTTTGTATGGTTATTTTATGCATGTATTTTTAAAAACAATTAGTTAGATCTCTGTTTTTCTATTTCACCTTAATATGTTAATTGTGTAATTTGTATAGTCTTGTTTACATTTTTCTATGTGAACCATCTTGGGGTTGTTGTAATGAAAGACAGTATATAAATTTAACAATAAATAAATAAATAAATCTGATGAAATGGTGAGTCGTGTCTTGAGTATGCCTTTTTAACTACTATAAAAGCAATTGTAGCTCCTTTCCCTTGCCCATAAAGTCCAGGTTTTAAAATGAAACAGAATCCACACTTACAGAAGAAAGGTGGATGACCCATTTTTTGAGGACAACCTCAAATCTAACAGTTTAATCAAAGCAACCTTGAGATCTTTGTTTCTCATACTGTAGATAACTGGATTGAGCAGCGGGGGGACAATGGAATATATCATAGTAAATGCCAAATCCAGATTTGAGGGAGTATTGGAGGAAGGCCTGAGGTATGAAAAGCATGGAGTAAATATGAATATGGAAAAGACAGTGAGGTGGGGAAGGCATGTGGAGAAGGCCTTTTGCCTTCCCTTCACAGAAGGGATTCTCAAGACGGCAGTGAAGATGTACACATAAGTTACTGTGGTGAAGATAAAGCAGCCAAATGCAATGATAACAATGAACACAATATATCCCAATTCAATTTGATTCAAATCAGAGCAGGTGAGCTTAAGCAACTTTGGGATCTCACAAAAAAATTGATCGACAACATTTGAGCAGAAAGGGGTTGAAAACGTGCCACATGCATGTAACACTGCATTGAGAACACTGAAGATCCACACACCAGCAAGCATTTGAGTGCAAGCTCTCCTGTTCATTATCATTTCATATTGTAATGGATAGCAAATGGCAATGTATCGATCATAGGCCATGACTGTGAGCAGGGATAAATCAGATCCTGCAAAGAACATAAAGAAGAAGAATTGTGCCACACATCCAGAAAAAGAAATGTGTCTGGTATTAAAAAGAGAATTAACCATGGATTTGGGCATAATGGCAGAAACAGAGCCAAGGTCCTGTATAGCCAAGCTCATCAGAAAGAAGTACATTGGTGTGTGTAAATGGTGATCAAATGCTACTGCAACGATTATGAGAAGATTCCCTGTTACTGTGGCTAAGTAGAGGACCAGGAACAGAAGGAAGTGTAGAATTTGCAGTTGGTGGGTGTTTGAGAATTCCAAGAGCAGAAATTCAGACACAGATGTCTGATTCTCCATTTCTGTCCAGGACAAAGTAGCATGGAGTCTGTGGAAGGAAACATAGGTATATCTATTTTAAAAGTCACCTATTCTAGCACCAAGTTCAATTTCAGTTTTTTGAGGTGTGCAAAAGCATAACAAAATTGGAATGCCCAGAGAGAGAGTGAGAGAAAGAGAGAAAGAACACACACAGGTGAATAAATGGAGATAGAAGCATGTTCTTTCAACGATGCTGCCTTGCAGCTGCTGAAGCAAGCAGGTTACAGAACAAGCAAAAACCTCTGATCAGTCACTTGCACTTGCACTCTGTTCCCTCTTTGGGTGATTCAGGAATTGCAATTGCTCCCTCCGGGTTCCTCACTGAGTCACCTAGAGGAACAGAGGAGGCTGCTCCATGCAATCTCACCACAGTTTCATTCTTTCCCTCGATCTAGGGGCTGACGCTGATGCACACCTTGGAACAGTGGCAGACAGTAGGAGTTCAATGAAAAATTGAAATGAGGTGGAAGAAGGTTTCTCTAGTCTCTGTGTGAGCAGTGCAACAGTTGGAATTAGGCTCAGAGGTCTATACAGCATACCAGGGCATACGGTGGACTTAGTCCCAAGTACTGTGCTGTTTAGAGGAAAAAGCAGGCAAGCAAGTGAGAGAATGCAGAGGCTGCTTGCACAACTGAACAAGCAATGAAAGTAACAAAGAGCAGCCACCTGCCTGCTCCACCTGGGTGGTGGAGGTGGTGGTGGTGCATGCGCTAATTTCCGCCACGTAAGTGAGAATGAAAGAGTAACTCTGGAGTATTTAAAGATACCTGAAGCACGTACATCCTGGCATAAGATACTGTACAGAATGTTTGTTTTATGATGTTAAAAGCACCTCTGTTCATCCTTCTTAACATTAAGGCAAGCTCTTTCAATTGTCTGCCTTGCAGACGTCAAAGCAGATTCAAGCATTTTTCTCCCCTGTACTGCATATCAGTAATCCCGTACTATAAACCAGCTAGCACATAAAACCAATTCTGTGTTGATCGTAATACATATCATATCAGCACTGGGGTGTGAAAGGTGTCCAAGTACACGCAGGTTTTTTTGGACAAGTGTAGGAAGGGATCAATCAATTTCCACCCCCACAAGCTGATCTACCTGACCTGTAGTATGACAACGCTCCTTAAGGAGTGGCAATCCACTGATACTCCTATTATTATTATTATTATTATGGTTGTTGTTTGGTTCACAAAAGGAAATGGAAGGTTGTGCTGTCGAGTCAGTGTCGACTCCTGGTGACCACAGAGCAATGTGGTTTTCTTGGTAGAATAAAGGAGGGGTTTACGATTGTCATCTCCCACACAGTATGAAATGATGCCTTTCAGCACCTTCCTATATTGCTGCTGCCTGATATAGGAGTTTCCCATATTCTGGGAAACACACCAGCAGGGATTCGAACCAACAGCCTCCTGCTCTCTAGGCAGGTTGCTTTCCCATAACACCATTAGGTTTCCCACTGCACATTTGCTTTACAAAGAATAAGCAAAACAAGCAGTTTACACAGATCCTCCCATATCACTTGTAGCTCTTTCTTCAGAATTTGTTCCTGACAACTGTTCACAGTTGTTGAATAAAGAAAAATGACTAGTGCAAGAAGATTATTATTAAAATGACCAGCACAAGAAGATTATATTAGCAGTGCAATATCAGGGTGATTTTCAAAAGTGAGCTATTGCACTTCAGTTCTCTTTATAACATATGCAGCTTGCTAGAGATTGAACACCTGTTGTGCAAGTGCAAACATGGTTTCACTAGCACGACACTGGTCTGGCACCTGACCTCCACTCTTAGAGGAACTAGCTACTGTCGCAGCCTTAAACTAGTACAACATCCTTCCAAAAGCACAGCATTAATCAGGACGTGAGCCAGTATGTAATAGTATGTTAATAGAATTGTAATAGAATTGTAATATGGATCCACTATTTTCATCTAGTGCACCTATTATTTTATTTTATTTTATTTACATTCACATTCACATTCACATTCACATTCTGCTCTTTCTCCAAGGAGCCCAGAGGGGTGTTAATAGTTAACAGTTAATAGTTAGGGATGTGCACAAAACCGGCTTGGGCTGTTTGGTTCAAATTAGAACCAGCTTTGAACCAGGTGGGTAGGTTCAGTTTTGGTTTTGCTTGAAACCATTCCTAACCACCACCCCCGGTGGACGCAGCAAACAGCGGCTGGGGCATCCTGAGGGACCTCAAAATGCTGCCAAACATCACTGCTCTGGGTGGCCTCCGATGTCTTGAATGCCATCTTGGGCCTTTGGGGTAACAGCGGACCTGGGGGGCTGCTGATGGTCAACTGCCACCATCACTCACTCCCTTCTACCCTGTGCAGAGGAAGAAGGGCCTGGCTTCATTGGAGGAGGGGGTGCCCCTCCACCTCAGCAGTCCCTTCCCCCTTGGAGCCACACTGGCAGGACCCAGAATGGGACTCCACTATGACCTGGGCATCATCAGGGGGGCCCCCACTGAGTGACAAGGGGATTGTTGGAGAGGATGCAAGAGGGGGGGAGATTCTGGCTGCACTGCCAGCCATCAAACCCCAGCCCTCCACCCCTGCCACGGAAGCAGCATGAGGCGGCAACACCAGTGACGCACCATCCGATGGACCCGCCACTGGTCCTGAACCTTGCTCAGTGGCAGCAGGCTCCTCTGGAGAGGAAAGCCTTCTTGCCACCACCTCACTGGGGCCAAAGAATTCACCAATGAGGACCTGTGGGACCCCATGCCATCTTCTCTGCTCCCGCACAAGCTTGGGGACTCCTCCAACCTTGCCTGCCACCTTGCTACAAGCTTTGCTTGCCACACTGTGCTCTGACATTCCCAAAGACCCCAGGGGCTTTTTTTTAAAAGTGTGGGCGATGTAAAAAAAATTGAAGGGGGGGTTTTTTAAAAAACTTAGTTTTAATAAAATCTACCCACCCACACCACCCACAACCATACAAGACAATAACATACAATACAATAAAATACTCACAGAGGGGGTAACTAAGGGGGAACCTGAAAAAATAAGAAACAACCTGTAAAAACAAGAAACAATCTGTAAAGAAAAATACCCCCACAACCCAAACCAGAAAGGAGGCTCTATTTTTTTAAAAAAAAACTAAGGACAAAGGGGGCACCAAAAAGAAATTATCCTGAAGATCTTCTGCCCCGCACACTTGTCAGGAGTGACCTGTGGCAGGCTGGCAGCAGGCAGGCATGCACAGCTAGGGCAGGGGGGCAGAATTAACAGCTTTCCATCTGCCCATCCAACCCAAACAAATTAAAATAAATACTGAATAAATAAATAAAAAGCTGGTTGGAAAAAATAGTTGTGGGGATGGGGATTGGGTGAGGGGGAAAGAAAGGGAAGCGAAGAGGAGAGAGTTGCTGGAGTTACATCCTCTGGAGCAGGTGGTGTGCTAGGCACAGCAAGAAAAGAGTTAACAAAGAAAAGCACCTGCTCCAGAGAAAGCAAGGAACCCCCCAACCCCCCCCCCCCAAGAATAAAATAAAAACAACTGGCAGCTTCTGAGCTGAGGATTCTCTGTCTCAACTCAACCAACATATTTAAAAGTAGCAGCCACCACAGAAGCAAAAAAGGTGGGGGGACAGTGGGGACTGAGGGTTAGGGAAATGGACTAGAGAGATTCCTCAGGCCAAAAGGCCTGAGCCCCCTGGCACAGAGGAGGAAAGGAGAGACAGAGACACTCACTCACTCATGGGGGGAAAACCCAGCAGCAGAAGCATACACACACAGTCACATCAGGGGGGAAAGGTTTTAATGGGGGGAAGCTGAAAAACAGGCAGGTAGAAGGGAACAAAGAAAAAGAGTCAGACAAAGCAACAAGTCTGCAGGCAGATTCTCACCAGCAAGTTTGCAGCCACAGAAGCACTCAGCTCACTCAGGAAGCCAAGGAGAACTGCAGCCATAGCGATTCTGCAAGGCCAGAGGCTTGCCTTTAAAAAGAATTTGAAACTCCCTCTTTTTGGAGCCCCAACCTTTGCCCTCACCCCTGGCAAATAGGGTACCAGTTGTCAAGGTCAAGCACCACTGCAGAGCCTACCAAAGAGCCAGACTCATCTGACCAATCAGGACAGCATGAGCTCAGCAAATGAAATCAAGCAACTGAAGTGACACAAAATGGAGGATAGCCTCTAAAATGGAGGCTAGAACCTTTGAACTGGTTTGAACCAGTTCGAATCAAACCTGGCTCAATTGGTTCAAACTTGGACCAGCATTGGCAATGCACTGCCCTGTTTGGTCCAAGTTTGAACCTTCAAATCAAACCAATTCGAATTCAAACCAATTTGAACTCAAACCTGTTTGCACATCCCTATACATAGTTACATTTCACCTCACAACAAACCTGTGAAGTAGTTTAGGCTGAGAGAGAAGTTACTGGCCCAGAGTCATCCAACACTGGCGGGGCGGGGGAGCTACAGCAAGTTTTTAAAAATATGCTAATGTAAGTTCCCTAAGTTACATTGGTCTGATTTAATCCATGTTAGAATTAGAAAAAAAGATGAAAGTATTCCAGAACCCATAGATCACATACATTTTAATTTGAGACACAAAGGCTTTTCACATGATCAGCCCTACTTGGGCTTGTGCAGCCTTACCAGGGTAGGTTTGCTCATATGAAGCATTGGGAACAAGGCTGATCCTGACACTGCCCTGCCTGGTAACTCAAGATTTAGCTTCTGTATATTACCTAGGTAGAAAGGCTTGAGTGCAGGCTGGCTGAGAACACACAGAGCTGGGTGGCAAGAGTGCCCAGCTGAGGGGGAATGCCTGAAAGCTCTTGGCACGGTGCATTGAAGGATGCCAGAGAAGGAAGTTGACTTGCTGTGGCGCAGCTCGTGTGCCATGCAAGCAGCAGAGCCTTCCATCAAATTTTGATGATGTGCTGGGAGGCAGGTAGGAGCCTGCATCCCCACCAGCCCCCTCCCCCCCCACCAGTGGATTTGCTCATGTGAACAACTCACACTCTTACTTCAAAGAAGTCCTTCAGCTTCTGCTGCACATTCTGCTCACATCACTAACTATATATCTGTTGTACTTTCCTACCCTCTTTGAGACAAGGAACATTCTATTATTACTCTAGTAACTGTTGGTGTCCCTTGAGGTTTGGTCCCAGGAATCCAACATGAAACATCATTCCAAGAACACAGAAATAGGTTAACTTTCTTAGCTGCTTTTTTCCTGATCCAATTAGCAGACGTTACCTATGCTTGAGAATGAAGTTGCTCCCATAAGAACCAAAGGTTGTCTCTGCCTCAGGGATTTCCAAAATGTAATCACCAATATCCTGACTGAAACACCACTTGTAGAGAGTTGCACATCCACAAGCTAATCAGGTAGCTATGAAAAATCTGGAAGTTGTGCTCTTGTGGAAATGATCCCAACATTGTAAATGGAAGACGGAAGAAAGTTCCCAGCAGAAGGCACACTACATGTAACACAAGTGCAAGGGTATTTGCACTGAGGCAACAGTCTAAAGCAACGGTCTGGACTGCAGTCTCCAGAATTAGTTCAACTATCTAGTACAACAGCCTTGCACTGGATTAGCACATTTGCACAAGTGCTTTGCTGGTCTGGATGTTAGCTTAAGGACGATTAGGAATTCCCTTTGTTCATGACTAGTGATTTTCTTGGAGTGAGGCAGATCTAATTATGAATGAAAATCATTCTTTTAATTATTTAAAGTTTGATTTAAGTCATTAAAAGGGTAATTTTAATGCTTTAATTTACAGAGGCCACTTGCGCCTCTAGTAACAAAGCTGGATTGATGAGCACCCCAAGATTGTGAACCCGGTCCTTCAGGGGGAGTGTAATCCCATCATGGTTTTACACTGTTCCCAGTTATTAGCCTTGTAAAATCCAGTTACCCTTTGTTCCAAGTACTGCACCAGAATAGGCTAGGGACATGGCATGTAGCAGCAGCCAAACTCGAAAGCAGATTCCCAGGCTGAAGCTGTCACTGTCCATGGTGTTGCAAGCATCCAGCTAGCCACCTAACGGTTCAGCGGGTAAGTAACTTGTCTAGGGAGCAAGAGGCTGCTGGTTCAAATCCCCACTAGTATGTTTCCCAGACTATGGGAAACACCTATATCGGGCAGCAGCAATATAGGAAGATGCCGAAAGGCATCATCTCATACTGCGTGGGAGATAGCAATAGTAAACCCCTCCTGTATTCTACCAAAGACAACCATATGGCTCTGTCGTTGCCAAGATTCAACACCGACTCAACGGCACACTTTACCTTTTAACTTTACACTGTCTCCAGCTATCACTCTTGCAACATCTGTTACAAGGTCTGCAGGAGGCACATCAGCTACCAGCCTCTGTGACTATGTTTTGGCTCAAGTGGGGGAAATTAGTGTCAAATGGTACAGACCCATGAACAGCAATAAAAATACCTTAAGAGCTGTGTAGCGTCTACATGGATGCACTAGAAATAAAGAAGCTGGAGGTGAGACTTGAAAACAAACAGTTGCTTTATTGAAGGTAATAGGGGTACAGGAAATGAAAAAATGGTTGCTTAGGCACATTACCAAGTTGCTATACTAGGACGGGGTCTAAGGGTGTAAGAGAGAGAGAAGAGGAAAGTCATGTTTCATATCAATCTAGATCACACTGGTGGGAAGCTTCATCTCTGTGGAGTTCAAGCACAGACTGAGCTCATGGGCATACCCGGGCAGCATGCGATGGCAAGGTGCACATGGGCAACAAGTATGGCAGATGCAATGGCAACAGCAAGTGATACGATAAGGGGGTGGTTGATTGGTGGTGGTTGATCTGCCCCCTTATCCTACCACATGCAGCCAACAAGCTGCCTCAGATGTTCGTTTTCTGAGATTCATGGATGATTCTGGAGAAGGAAAGACCAGAGAGAGAGAGAGAGAGAGAGAGAGAGAGAGCTGTGAGTTTTAATGGGTTTTATTAAGGCTAATGATTACAAGTGTATGTGATTAGGCATATAGGCAAGCAGTTATCAATTTCATTTTTCTATGATTGTAGTGTAGTGTTCAGTAACAGCTAAAAGCATTCCTAAAATCATTTTTCCCCTTTGCCAAAATGCAGAGCTGCTAGCTAGGAAAGGGTTTTGGCCTCACCAAGAAACAGGCAGTCATGTTATCAGCAAGCTGGGGAATTCTGCTTCTGTGTGCAAAGAGTGCCTTATCTTGCTGCTACTTAGCAATAAGCCAAATAATTCCCCCAACCTGACAATTCAATCAGTGTTTCCCCTTTAATTTTGTCTAATAATTTCTATGACATTTAACTCATACCAGTAATAAGTGCAAGGCATCTTTGACTCTTAACAGAAAAAGCATTTCTTTCTAACCCTCTACTAAATGCTGAATAGTTTAAAACAGTTTCCTTTCATTAGGAGCAAGTCGTTGAAGGACTTTTGCTATCTCCTGATTGTTCCAAAACAATCCAGAAGCTGTGTTGGCAGAGGGCAAGAAGGCAAAAGTATGGTTTTCAAAGAGTGAGGGAGACTGACAAGAGGAATGTCCATTAAGGCAGCTTAGGAAGAGGGAGAAGGGGGGGCAGAAGGAGGAGATGGGGAGACCTACCACCTGGCAAATGATGGCTGCGGCAGGGACTTAACTGGGGCTCAGGATAGGTAAGAGAGAAGATCCAGGGACAGAGGGGGAAAGAGGAGGGGGGAAAGGGATGGAAGCAGGTGTGTTAGTCAGAAGTGGCTGGTTTGTTAAGGCATGACTCTCTCTGGGCAGTATTTACCGGCTTCCATGTCAGCTGGAACAACCTCTAGAGGGCAGTCCTTCCTTCAGCTGGCTTCTGCAGTGAAAGGGCGACTTGACTCTAAAGATGCAGGAAAAGGGCCACATGATGCTGCTTTCAGTTAAAGTAGTGTCTAGCATACCCCTCCTTTTCTCTTTAAAAGAGAGGGGTTACATGGTGCCTCTTCCATGAAGTAAGCCCATGCCTACCCTTTCCCCCATGAATGGCTGTCTGCAACTTTTTATACCTTTTTGTCACCTCTCAAAGTCAAAATAATCACCTCATCTCCTCCAGGGTGTCTCCAATTTGATAAACAAACTCCAGCCCTGTTCCCCGAATCCCTTTCTCACCCTTCAGCTGAGGAGCCAATCGGGGGCTTGGCCTGGCTCTTTGTTTGATTAAATTCAAGATAGAGACACTTTTTTAATGTCCAGCCAGCCTTGGCTTGTGGTCATCTCAGATCCTTGTTGATGTTCTTCAGCCCAGAGAAATTTGTTAGAAGGACAGAAAATGTTACATAAGCAAGAGGGGGGTCTCAGTGTTATATGAATGTAATGTCCCCTATAGTATGGCGTAGGCGGTCTTATCTATATGTGGTTTCTTATAATTTCCTAAATCAACTAAATATGATTACACTTGACATGTCAAACTCATTTTCATGCTTGGTTTTAGCAAGTCAACAAGCAGCCCAAGGTTTTTGTAAGACAGTCAACAGGCTTCAAGGCTGGGAGAGAGGGAAAATTCCTCTCCTCTCTCAGACCTCAAGAATAAGCATTTCTGTTCACTGGCTTGGCTTAGAGAACAAAAATCAAAGTATTTTTTTCAGTTTCCTGGCAGAATGTCAATCCAGACACAGGCCTCAATCTAGCCTTTTGGCTTTTGGGGGTCTCAGAACAGGCCCTGGTTCTAAAAAGGGGTCCACCTGCCTGTTCATATCACAAGGCATGATCCAAAAGCAAAAGTGTGATCCCATGTTTGAAGGGAATTCTTATAGGCGAAAATATGTCCTGAGGCAAGTGGGAGACCAGCAGATGGTCCCTATCAAGATTTATTCCTGATGACTTCCAGAGTTATTGCTCCTGATAAGGCATGAATATTGGATAATGATTAGGTGTTTTGCTGTATACTTCATGACAAATTATGTTCAAGAAAGGGAGATCGCAGAGCAAACATTTGTACAAAAGAGGAGGAAGGAGAGAACATCACACCCTAACCCTTCCCCACAGATGATCAAGGGGGAAGTGGTAGGAGTGTGCTCCAGGCTTCCACAATGGCAGCCGTGCTCTATGATGTTCCATGAAGAACAGAGCAGGGCAGAGGGATCCAGGGCCGGGACTTGTTCTGGCCTCTGGGAATCCCAAAATGCATTATGTGGCATACACATTGCATTGGGGGATTCCCCCCATTGGACAGATGCTCTATGCGCCCATCTCTGTGTCTCCTTGGGCTGAACTCAGCCCAAGGAGACACACAATACCAAGATACAGGTTAAGGGTGCGAGAGCACCTGTAACATTGGCTAGCAGCAGGATTTGTTTTAGAGGGTTAGGGGGCAGGGAGTGGAGGTATCTGCAAGGATCCCACCACTTCTCACAACCAGCCTAATCCAGGCTGGACTGCCCGAGGCTGGGTTAGGCTGGTCATGAGAACAGCCTCAGCATTTATTTTCCAAGAAATCATAGGGACAGAAAATGGATGAGGATTGAGTTTAGGAATTACACTGAAGTACTCCCAAAATGGTGAAGTGAGTGGGCCCAGTAACACATCTGGTTGCCCTTCGCTAACTTGTGGCCATTATTGCTCCAGTGCTTTTTCTTAATTGGCAAGACAGACTTGATTTATTTGTTAATTAACACAGACAAGTGTGTGATGATGTGGCTTAGAATTGTGACTGACAGTCCTTCTCATCTGAGACTGGGGAGAAAAGAAAGGTTGAAATGTTTTATTTTAAAATGAAATAATGATGGGGCAAAAGGGCTAGAGGGGACGTTCTGGGGTAGATGAAGCCCCCCGCCATAAATGCAGAGTTACCCCCAAGGCCAGAACTGGCAACCCAATTGCAAAACAGAATTCCAGACTGCTTTTTTTCATTTTGCGTGGTGACAAAAGCAAACAGATATACACTTCTGTGACACCTCAGTTCAGACCTTAGACTCGGGAGATTAAAGACCTGTATGAAAATAATAGATCTTTCATTAGCTGGCCTCACATAGGAGCCATGACAAAAAGTCAATATGATGCTTTTTATCATCTCATAAATGGGAGCACAAATAGTAGTGAGCACTAACACAGTTTGTGTGTTGGTTTGTTGTGTTACAACTTTGTTGTCATGACCATTACTAGAGTTTGTGAAAGACTTTAGAAGAGCTGAACATAAAAAGCAACCTTCTCACAATGAAATATGTGTAAGACCCCTCACTGTGAGTTTGGGTCAACACTGCTTGACCTACGTCAGGTGTGTAATGGGGCCTGCACCACATTTGCCTTTGTAGTAGTCTATCCTCACAAAAAACTAAACTTGGGGAAGGGTCTCCTCTGGCTACAAATGTCACACAAAGTTAGGGTGTGACATTTGTATTTCTTCTATTCTTCACAAATTCTTCTACTTGTGGGATTCTGTTGTCTGTAAAGCATCCTTTCATCACCTGTTCTGCCCTCCTGCCTTCCTGACAGTAACATGCATTAGTAAGAATGGAAACATCATGTTACAAGCTACTGTAGTTAACAAATAATTTCTGATTTGTTCCAGTTCTCAAACTCAGCAAGAAAATATTTTTGCCAGGGGGAGATAAGAGTTCTTCATGGGGAAGGAGATTTTGTTAAAATGAGTCTTCTCTTTACTAACAAAGAAATTGTGCTCGGAAACTCATGTTGAAAAGATATTCTGCTTAGAAATTGATTTACATGTGTATTCAGTTATTGACATACTACTGAGGCAGAAGCTGATGGGAATGCATGACAGGAGCAGCCATAAGCAGCCATAGTGCTTCCTCTAATGTACATTTGTGTAGAAAGTGTTTACAACTTCCCTTTCTATGATGTCATACACAAGGATCAACAGAAGGATCAACAGAATCAGAAGTGGATCACCATCAGGAAAGAACACAACTTATTTCCTAAGACAGATTTTTATTATCGCCATTACTATAAATCTCATTTGATCTGGTAATTTTTTTATAGGCCACAGTGAATAAGTTGGCAGATTCAGAGCATAGGTATTTTAAAAGATGGCCTGAAAGCATGACATGTTCTGAGGGCCTCTTAACATCAAGTTGCACATGCCTAGTGGAGTTGGAATGTTCGTGGGGAGAAAAGGAGAGGGGGAAGTGAGTCATTTGATCACTGAATGGCAAGGAGATCATTTCATATTCCACATTACCCAAATTCTTAACAACTTTCCAGGAACATTCTCCATCACCCTTAAAGAATACATATATAGGACTGTGGAGAATCTACCCTTAAAGAAGAAAAATTGCAAATGCATTCCTGGGGGAAAACCAAGAACCGAACAGCTTTGACAGGGCAACCTTCATATCCTTGTTCCTCATACTATACACAATAGGATTCAACACAGGTGGAACCATGGAGTACAAGACTGTAAATGTCAAATCCAGATGTGGTGGGGTATTGGAGGAGGGTCTGAGGTATGCAAAGCATACAGTAAATACAAATGTGGAGAAGACAATAAGGTGCGGGAGACAAGTAGAGAAGGCCTTTTGTCTCCCCTGCACAGAAGGGATTCTCAGTACTTCAGTGAAGATGTACACATAAGTTATAACAATGAAAACAAAGCAGCTTAACCCAGTGATAACATTTAACACAATAACACCCAATTCGGTTAGATCAGAGCAGGTGAGTTTAAGTAGCTTTGGGATTTCACAGAAGAACTGATTGACAGCATTTGAACAGAAAGGGGTTGAAAATGTGCCACCCGTATGTAACATTGCACTGAAAATACCAAGAAACCACACAGTAGCAAGCATCTGAGTGCACGTTCCCCTATTCATCACCACCTCATATTGTAATGGATTGCAAATGGCAACGTATCGATCGTATGCCATGACTGTGAGCAGGAAGAAATTAGATTCTACAAAGAAAACAAAAAAGAAAACTTGAGCTGTACATCCAGAATAAGAAATGTGCCTGGTATTAAAGAGGGAATTGGCCATGGATTTGGGCATAATGGCTGAAACAGAGCCAAGGTCCTGAATGGCTAGGTTCATCAGGAAGAAGTACATCGGAGTGTGCAAATGACAGTCCAAAGCTACTGCAGAGATGATGAGAAGATTTGCTGTTACTGTTGCCAGGTATAATACCAGGAATAGAAGGAAGTGTAGCATCTGAAATTCCTGCATCTTTGATAATTCCAGGAGCAGAAATTCAGACACAGATGTCTGATTATCCATTCAGATTCTTTATAACACAGCACTGCAATTCTGCAAAGAAACCCGGGGATATTTCTTTAAAAGACCATCTGTTCTAGTTACAAGTGTCTGTTCAATTTTCAGGTGTGAAGAAGCAAAGACAAACATGCAAAAAAAAAGTAGGACTGCGAGTCATGTCTCCATATTCTGTACAAAATTCAGGAAGTAGCTTGGCTGATTTCAGTCCCCTATAATGCCCAATCCCTCCCTACCATGTATCCCAGGTCTTCAGCCACCCCCAATCCCCCCCCCTTTCCTCTTACTCCACTTTCTTAGTTAATGCTTCAGTCCTGCTCCTTCACAGTTGAGTGTCTAGACACACAGAGAAGCCAGGAAGAGAGTGAGGTATCTCTGCCCTTGTTCTCTATGGTGTTTGGCTTGCTGTATAGCATCATGGCAGGTCACAAGCCTGAGGAAGCCTTGGTAAATGTTACTCTCTCAAGAGCAACTGCAATGTCAACTTCCAGAGTGGAGAGCAAGGAAAGGATTCCTTCTCATCCCTGTATTCTGCAACTAGAGCACCACTGATAAGAGGAGTTGGAGAGAAGAGGAAGGCAATTTTGAGAGACTGGTGAATGAGAGGAGTGTTGGAGGGGAATTCTTCTCTGATTCAGCTTTTCCACTGAGCCAAAGGAGAATTTGCTGGTCATAATTCTCATCTCAATGTTGACTAGTGTTCCAAGCCCCCTGAAAATTGTAAGAGTTGAGAGGCTGGAAGTTTGACCTCGGTAGACTTCAGCAGTATCTGCTCATATGATTTTCTCCAGTCCTGCATCATGTTTCTTCTTCTTTAAAAAAACAACAACACAAAAAACCAGAGAGAAGTACTGGCCTGAATTATCTCAGCACATTTTTGAATTTGCTTTGGAATCCAACAATAACACTTGCACATCTCCTGTCAGCTCTCGGACATAAAAGAGTGAGGAAAGCACAAGTATATTATCATTGCAGTAGGGAAGCCCCATCATAGTTATAAAAATAACATTTGACATGCCTTCAGTAGCAACTTTGGAGAGTGACAGTATTTCTTGAAGGCCTCTGTGTTCCTGAGACACAACGTTACAGCAATGGTGGCAGCAGAATACATCAGTCCCAAAGTTCTCTGACCATCTGACCCCTGGTACACCTGCATTTGTCTCCATGATACATATAAGTTATATTTATATCTACACTAAGCCAAGGTCGGCCATTAAAGGTGGGGCTCGGGGTGGGGGGATCATGAGCACCAGGTTTATATGGCTTGAATTAAGGGCTACAGTTTATTAATTGTAGTTAATTACAGTTAATTAACTGGGTTCAATTAACTTAAAATTTAAGTTAATTTACATTGCAGTGTAATGGTTAGTTAACTGGCCTCCTCCTCCTCCTCCTCCTCCTCCTCCTCATCTTGTCAGTGTAGCTTAAATGCTTATAAGAAAAGAGCTAGGAAGTAATATATCTTGCTGTCTGCCTTTGTCAGGTCATCCCTAACACTTACTTCTCACTGCCAACCCAACTTTAAAGACTCCTCACAGTGCCATAACCCCCTCCTTCCAAATATTAGTAAGTCTTGGGTGTCCATAAAGCCATCAGTGCCCAAGGTGATTTCCTTACCAGGTCCTTTCAAGACAGGAGAGAGCTATAAAGCTTCATAGCTGGAGTATAATCTGAGTGGGCGAATGCTGCAATGAATGGAATCAATCTGAATTCTAGGAGATCCCTCAGCATGTTGGTGTTAGATTAAAGCACTGTTCTATTTAATCCATTTTGCCATCAGAAAATAGCTGAAAAATCCAATATCTACACAAAAACAGTCTCAGAAAGTGAAAAATGGCTCTGTGGATCACTAAACTTGCATGTCTATAAATAACTTACTATGTTACTTCATAGATCTCCTTGGGCTTCAGATATGCTTTTTGCTCATCTCCCTGTGACATATTATAAATGCTTCCTGCTCCATTCATGTTACTACATGGTCTTTTATTACGTATATCTGTTTTTGCCCCTACAGACTTTGTCTCAGGAGTCCAATACAAGCCATAGCAAAAGGATACATCACAAAACTAATTTCTACATTGCTTTTGCTGATGCAATTAGCAAGCATAGCTCATATATGAACATGATAGAGCATCCATAACAACCAAACCCTTCTCAGTCTCCAAGAATTTTCAGTTGTTAATGTAAGATTGGGAACTACATTTGCAATGCTTTGCAGAGAGTGAGAATGTATCTAGATGGAATTTAATAATATGGTTTTACACTGGCTGACATTCAGACTAAGTTCTGCATGAGTAATCCCACTGAAATAAATGGGACAGGTTAGCCATGACTAACTAACCCGATTAATTTCAATTGGACTACACGTGAGCAATTTAGTCTAGGTGCCAGCCACTTTTTCCAGTTATTGTCCTTGTGAATAACAGTTTCCCTTCTTAAGCATGTGGCCACCAGTGTTTCATAACAGGCCAGAACAAAATCCCAGTACTGGCAGCCCCACTGCACAGTACATTGAATTGAGAAAGTTAAATTGTGCTGAAAGCATTCAGATAGCCAGTTTTGTGAGGCTGTAGGGCTGTTCACATGATAAGCCCTACTTGGGATTGCAGGTGTGCAGCCTCACATCTTGAGTAGGATTTATCAGTTTTCCAACTAAGCTTGACTTGTAATGGAGCTTATAGTGTACCACACCAACTGTATGCCAACACCTGAACACCCCGACAATCCATCCGTATGGCCCCTTCAGGAGCTACTTCGGCTGGTGCTGCATTCTCAGCGCAGCCCAGGAGCGTCTCTTCCCTGCCTTAGCAGTGAATGCAGCGCCAGCCTTAGTTTCGCTCCCAATGGGGCTCTGCAGCCCCCACTCGGGAGCTAAATTAGCACCCCCCGCATCTGACGTCTCTGACATCCTTGAGGCTCTGTTCAGGAGTGGAGTTTTACTCCCGAAGGGGCCTCATGGCCCCTTCGGCAGTTAAACTAAGGCTGCGGCTGCTTTCACAACGCAGCCAGGAGCAGATCTGCCCTGCAGGGAAGAGCTGCTCCTGGCTGCACTGTGAACACAGTGGCAGCCTTTTAACTCCTGAAGGGGCCACGCATCCCCTTCAGGAGCTACTTCGGCTGGCACTGTGAACGCAGCACAGCCCAGGAGCGGCTCTTCCCTGCCTTAGCAGGGAAGAGCTGCACGTGGCTGGCGCTGTGAATGCAGCGGCAGCCTTAGTGAAGCTCTCGAAGGGGCGCACGGCCCCCGCTTGGGAGCTAAACTAGCACACATACCCACGTCGGACGTCAGACGCGGGGGACATGTCGGGGCCGCGAAGCATGGCCCCTGATCGGGCGCGGCCTGGGTTCTTTGAACCCGTTCGCCCAATGATAGCTCTGCCCCTGCTTTGACACTGCCCTTGCCCGGGTCCTGCACCAGGGAGTCTGCAGTAACTGTAGGGACAGACTCACCCCTGCCCTTGGAGGCCATGGGCCAGAGGCAGCTCGGTGGGCAGAAGGCAGTGGCACATCCCAGGAGACATGATGCAGTGTGGGCTGAACGGGGGTTGAGAGAACAATTAGTGGGATATGTTTTTTATGTATGCTGAAGAATTTCTATCTCGACATTTTAAAATGGGAAAAGAGAGACACCCACACACAGCAGGGCACATAATCCAATTATCACATAAAAACTTCTCTGGATATCAACTTAGATGAATGTCCAAAACCAAACAGCCTCCACAATGCAGCCTTAACCTCTTTGTTCCTCATGCTGTATGTTCAACTAGATACAAGTCAAAGCACGAGAGCTTTAGTAACTGAGGGATTTCCAGCAATCCATGTACTTATTGCCATTTGAATACAAGCTCCTTTATGCATAATTGTCTCATATTGGAGTGAGTTGAAAATCACAACGTAGCGATCATGTGCCATTATGTTGAGGATGCCAAGATTTGAGGTTCCAAAGAAGATGTAAAAGAAAACTTAAGCAGCACAACCCAAATATGAAATTGACCACCTGTTCATGAGGGAATTAGCCAGAGTTTGGAGTACAATGACAGAAACTGAGCCAAGACCCATCACAGCCAAGTTAATTAGGAAGAAGTACATGGGAGTGTGTAGGTGGTGATCAAGGGCTATTATAATGATGATGATAAGATTCCCTGACACTGTTGCCAAGTAGATTGCTAGAAAGACAAAGAAGTGGAAGATCTGTAGTGCTGGGACCCTTCCTCGAGCCACCTGTGCCCAGCCTTAGTGTGCCCCCTCTGGGCTGGTTCCCAAGAAATCTAGTGGGGAATATTGCCTAATATATCACCTTCCCTTCCCTGTGATTGGTTAGTGAATGACTCCACACCCCACTAGCTGTGCTTTGTGCAGTATACGTCATTCAAAGCTGCAGTGGAGATGGTCCACACGCAGGGCAGGAAAATGTGACATCGAGTCTACCTTCCATCTCCAACCAGTACAGCTGGACAACTTTGACCTCTTGGGATTCGCCTTTGATGGGGCCTGCTTTATGGACAGGGCCCTACCCATGGGGTGTTCCATCTCTTGTTCCGCATTTGAGCGCTTTAGTTCCTTTCTAGAGTGGGTGGTACGGGACAGGTCTGGCTTAGCTTTAGTGGTTCTTATTCTGATGACTTCCGCTTTGCTGGCTCAGGATCCTCTGCAGGCTGTGAATACTTAATGCACTCATTCAGGGTCTGGTGCATGAGCTAGGCATCCAGCGCACAGCCGAAACGACTGAGAGGCCAACCATAAGGCTAGCATTCCTCAGAACTTAAATTGACACTTTTGCCAATGCTGCTGGCTGCCAGCTAACAAGGTCCAAGCTTTAGAGCAGAGACTGGGATGGCTGCTGGGGGCCAAAAAGGTGACTTTGAAGGAGGTTCAGTGCATCATGGGGCACTTGAACTTTGCATGCAGGGTAGTGGTGCCAGGGCCGGCTTTTCTCAGCAGGCTGTGTGATGCCATCAAGGGGCTTAAAGCCCCCCATCACCGGATTTGGATAACACACGATGTTAGGGAGGATCCCAGGATGTGGGTCAAATTTCTTAGGGACTTCAATGGCATTTCACTCTGGCGCTCCAAGTTCTTATTGGAGGCTGAGCTACAAGTCCAATCAGATGCAGCAGGGGGGCAGGACAGTTTTTTCAGGGGAGATGGTGTGCAGCTAGATGGCCTGTGTAGTGGGAAGCAAGGGGAGTAACACAAGACGTTCCTAGAATTCTTCCCGATTGTCGTGGCAGTGCACATTTGGTCCAGGGAGTTCACATTTGGTCCAGGGAGTTCACAGATCAAGCTGTACAGTTCTGGTGACTGTGCACATGATCAACTTGGGGACTTCCAGGAGTCCCCGGGTGATGTGCCTGGAGAGGTGTTTTACACTACAATGTTTGTGGCAGAACATTCAGTTTAGTGCACGGCATATTCCTGGGTTGGATAATAGCATCGCGGACACGCTGTCTCAGATGGAGGAGGAGTGCTTCAGATCCTCACACCAACAGCCAGGAAACTCCCCAAAATCTTTCCTTCCAACCTAAGGAACCTTGGAAGGTAGAGGTCGAGGAAGCCATTTGGTTATCCTTAGCCCCTAGCACAAGAGAGCAGCAGTTCATGAGTTTCTCACATTCCGGGCGGCATCTGGATTGGGTTATTTGTTGCCTCTGCCAGTAGACCATTTGCTGTGCTAAAGCTAGGGGGGCATGTGAATTCCACAGCTGACTTTCAGGTGCATAAGATGATGGAAGTGTGGGCACAGATGTCCCCTCCATGCCCAGATTCCAGGGTTCTGTTTTCCCCTTCAACTCTAGGACAGCTGCTATCACACTTTAATGACATCTGTTTTTCCAACTTCAAGGTCCGGTTTCTTAAGGCCTCCACCCTAGTGGTCTTCTTCGGGGCATTGCAGGTCAGTGAGCTGGTCACCGCTTTCAGGTTTGACATGACTGCATGGGCCCTGTGATGCAAGGATGTGCACCTAGTAGGGGGCAGGCAGGGTGAAGCTGCATTTGTGGAAAGCAAAAACTGACCAGTGGGCCAGGGGTGCCATGATCAACCCTGTAAAGGGGTCTGCCACCGGCTTGTGCCCAGTGCGGGTATTACTTGCTTACCTGGAGGTGCAAGGGGAGGATGATGGCCCCCATTCTATCACGAGGACACATCCCCTCTTACCCATTTTCAGTTTTGGTCCATGGTGAAGAAGGTGTTGTGGAGGGTGGGCCTTAACCCAGCAGAGTATGGCACCCATTCCTTCAGGATCGGGGCAGTTTCTTTGGCAGTAGGGTTGCCCAAGGGTTGTATATGGAAACTGGGGTGGTGGTGCAGCAGTAAGGGGGGGGGGCTTCCCAGATGGAGGTGTTAACATGCTTTTGTTTTGCAGATTCGTGGCAGATTCCTTCCCCTGTGATCTACGGTCACAGCTATGTATTTGGGGCCAGATGGCAGACCAACATGGGCACCCAGTTGGGCCTCACTGGGGATGCAGAGGTTGAGTTGGGGCATTGAGAAATACTGTGGAACCTTTTCCTACCACTCCTGGATGAGTATACCATCACATGGGGGCCACCACATGTGCTAGTCATCCACCTGGAGGGCAATGACATCAGTTTTCTGCAGGTCAAGGCCTTGATACTACAGGCAAAGGACCTGTGTGGTTTGGCTATGCAGTGGCCAGACCTGCTATTGGTTTCACCCAACTTGCTTCCATGACTGAGCTGGAGCAGCCAGGAGGGCTCGCTGTGCTTTAATCAGGTGTGCAAGGAAGTGAATAGGGAGATTGGCAGAGCGAGCACCACCTTGGGCAGAAAGGTGATCCTGCATCCTGGCATTTGGGTTCAGGATGCTTCGCTGTACAGAGGGGGATGGAGTACATTTGACTGATCGGGAAAATGAGCTGTTCCTCCAGGGCTTGCGACAAGGTATTCAGGAAGTGCTAGGGGGGTAGGGTAAGCGGAGCTAAGGAGAGGTTTGCCCCACTTTTGTTGCAGGTGAGTGTGGGTCTTGGGTAGGTAGATTGATTAATGGTGTTCAGCTGAAGGGCCATTTGGGGTGGAGGGGCAAGGAATAGCCCTTCAGGGGTTTTGCAGCTTGGAGAGTTGGGAATGGCCCCCACTTGTGGGGGCGTGGCTCAACTCACCAACTCAGAATTCAGTGGCTCAGTGGGGGGAAGCCTCATGGTGAGAGGACATCATGACCTGGCACCTGATTGGATCAGTACCCGACCTTTCACCCAGGTGTGATATGGCCCTCCTTAGTAGGCAGTCTAACTGAGTGATTTAAAAAAGTGTGAACTAACAGTAGATTATTGCAGATTGACTATAGCATGCTACTGGTCAATGTATTTTGTTAGGAATGTCAACAATCAGTAATCATAGCTGTTCTTTTTAAAGTAAGAATCAACAGCAATGCTGTCTCGATACTACATTCCGTTGACAAGGTCAACAACTACTGTTATATGTACTTATTTTTTAAAATAAGAGTTACCAGCAGATCAGTAATTATTGCTATTGGCATTTGTCCTCCTAAAGTAAGAGCTAACAACAGATTGGTGTATTGTGCTGACAATAGTATCAACGTAAGTGTGCCGACAATGTGAATGATTTACTTTATGAATAACAGACCGCAGCTGTTTTGTTTATGTAATTAATCACTCAGTACGATTAACGTGTTACTCCCTGTGAATCACCACGCCTTCAATTAGCGGGCTATATAACACAGAGCCCCATGAACTAACTAGTCATTGAATGATTTGTTTTCCCGGAGTGAGATGTAGGAGGATAGAGCTCTCCAAAAAATACTTTCGGAGGAAATGGGTATGTGTTAATGGGCGTATAGAGGGGAGGTTTTGGATAACATTATGATGTTTGTTGGATGATGTAATCAGCTGCGGAACTGTTCTTATGCTCACATTTCCAGAAGCTTTGCAGCTCTGATGAAGAATGTTCGAAATGGGCTGGAGAATTTCCCGGGTTCGCCCATCAGCTCTGCTTTAGACAGCTCTGCTTTAGACAGACATTTTTGTACAGATTTGCTGACTAGCTATTGCACTTGCAACTTCTGCAATTGGAACTTTTGGACATCTGAGGGGGCCCTGCTCCGGGTGCCGACAATGAGAGAGGCCCGGCTGTCATGCACTCGGGACAGGGCCTTCTCTGTTGCTGCCCCCAGACTCTGGAATGCTCTCCCAGTGGTCATTCGCTCCTCGGACTCCATCATGGCTTTTAGAAAGCTTGTAAAGACTTGGCTTTTTACCCAGGCTTTTACATAATGGTTTTTACTGCTGCTTCTGGGTGTTTTTATTTCTTGTATTGTTTTATGCCTGTTTTTTATATGTTTTTATACTTTTAGCATGTTGTTTTTATTGTGTTTTTATTGTATGTTTTTAACTTTTGTAAACCGCCTTGGGGCTATATTTTAACGAAAGGCGGTATAAAAATGCAAAAATAAATAAATAAATAAATAAAAACTTTTGCAGTTTTTTTCATTGAGAACAGGACTCTCCTGTACCAATTGATTATTTGGATGTTCAGGACCTACGTTCATTATGTACTATTCACACTCATTGTATTTATGCAGTTAAAGTTTAAGTGATTTGTATATCAAAAACCCTTTGAGGTCTTTTTTTGGTATATACTCAAAAAAATAATAATGGATATTTTCACAACATTGAAAGTGTTTGGATTTTGTCACAATAATGTATAGGTTGGATTCTTCTTATGAACAAGAGTTTTGATAGTGCTGTATGTTTTCGGAGTGTTATCAATTCCTATTGCTATCATTACCATTATTTTTGCACGGTCTCACCCATTTTGCTGCTATTATGGTGAGGATGCCAAGATTTGAAGCTCCAAAGAACAAGTAAAAGAAAACTTGAGCTACACAACCCAAATAAGAAATTGACCAGTTGTTCATGAGGGAATTAGCCAGAGATTTGGGTACAATGACAGAAACTGAGCCAAGATCCATCACAGCCAAGTTAATTAGGAAGAAGTACATGGGAGTGTGTAGGTGGTGATCAAGGGCTATTACAATGCTGATGAGAAGATTCCCTGATACTGTTGTCAAATATGTTGCTAGAAAGACAAAGAGGTGCAAGATCTGCAGTTCTCTGGCCTCTGAAATTTCCAGGAGCAGAAATGTGGACACCGAAGTAAAATTGTGCATGTCTTCCTTAGTACCCAGCTACATGCTGCCTGTTGGGGAAAGAACAGGAATTAAATATGAATCTACCTGGAACTAAAGCACATGATGAAGTTAACAGACAGAAACAGAGTATTCATGCCAGCTTGCTTCTCCTGCAGTTCCATGGATGGTTCTGATCTTGGGTGATTATTCCCATAAAGAAAAACAGTGAACAGGGAGAGAAGAACCTAGAGGTGGTTCTTTGATAAGGTATGGTTCTTTAATAAGGGTCACAGCAGGTAGTGGTTTAGGCACAAGCATGGTGACAAGATGTGCCTCCACCACCACCATCACCCCACCCACACAGCCACCATTGAAACACCTCTTCAGGACTCATCTTAGCCTTACAGGTTTGCAGGGACCATCTCTCCTCATACTTCTTGCTAAGCTTGCAAGAAGCATGAGAAGAGAAGAAGAGGCTACTGGCAACCATCCTCCCTCCCTACCCCCACCATCACTTTCAAACCTTTAAAGTTTAGTTCAAACGTGGGGCTGTTCTCTGCTGGGACACAAAGCAAGGCAGCATTTGGTGCCTGGCTTCAGGCACCACAAATACATTGGACCACTAGAGAACAAATCTCTTTCAATAACAGCTCACACAAATGTAACATTGGGCGTGAATTCAAACAAGGTCCCTCTTGCTCATTAGTAAACAGGGACATCGCAGATGTTCCTGCAATGACAGTGAAAAAGGAATTGAGTTCTGGCTTCAGCTTACTCTCACATTATTGCACATCATTACAATTCTCAGATATACATACCCACCACCTGAGCCATTATTTTTATTTGCTGAAGGTTAGTAAGTTGAAGTAATGTCTACATTGGATCATAGTAATGTCTATATTGGGTTGCCACTGTCAATTAATTGGTGTGAGTAAAACTCCCTCTACATTTTGATGTATCACTATTACTACTATGCTATTACTATTGCATCACGATCTGAAAGTACCTAAAATCCTCATGTGCAACCCAATACAACTGCTGTTGTTTTGTTCTGCTTAAGTTCTACTGATTTCGGAGAAGTGACTGAGACAATTCTGCAGATAGAAAAAAAATACTTACATGAGGAACCATCTATTAAAGTAAGAGTAATAGTCAGATTATCTGAATGCTTGCATGCAGAAGGCTCCAACTTCCCTCCCTGGCATCTCCAAAGTAGGACTGAGAAAGGCTCCTGCCTGCAACCTTGGAGACACCTGCCAGTATGTGTGGACCAAATGTAGGTAGATGGGCCAGTGGTCTGACTCAGTAGAAGACAGCTTTCCTATGTCCTGTTACTGACTATTGGATGGATCAATGGAGTTGTGACAGGCTAGTGAAAAATGAGAACTATATCTGGATAACCCTCAATCCGCAGAATAAATAAAACTTACCAAAACAACTTAACTCTTTCCCTCTACTTCTCTCATTGTAAGATTCAATTTGCTATTCAAGAGCTTTTGAGCTTGAAGTGGAGAGTTAGCCCATATATCCTCCCATCCAAGCATCTTCAGTCTTCTTGTGGCTCTCGCCACCACATGTGACACATTCGCATCTGCAAGGCTGCATCCAGGATGACAGAAGAAGCCAAAGTCTATTACAACACACATGGGAAGGAGAGCAATTTAGCTTCTCAACATCGCGCTCCCAAAAGTCCAATCAGAACCCTTGATTCAGATTCATACAACATGCATGAGAACTAGAGCAATTTAGCTTCTCAATATCTTGCTCCCAAGAGTCCTCTTCATTCTTCATTCTCCAGAACTCTTCATTCTTAGATCTGAATACCAGATCAGAAGAAGTTATTTAGTTATTCAGAAGAAGAAGAAGCAGAATCAATATTTTGCTCCCAAGAGTCCAGTCAATCTCTCAAATCTTCGAGTCCCATTATACCCTATGAGAAAAAAAAATAATAATTTTCAAAAATTCATAAAAATTGTACGAGTGTCCGATTGCTTTGGGGTTTGGGTGGCAGGTACCCCTGGGTGCCAGCTACCATCCTACCAATTTTTGGATGTCCAAACTGATTCTAACCGGTTCTAACTGGTTCGAATTCGAACCGAACCAGGGGGAGGTTCGAGCAAAACCAAAACCGAACCACCCCCTCCTGGTTCGAACCTGGTTCAACTACCTTTCTCTGAGTCAAATAAGATAACATTGTATGGAGTAATATTAGAGCCACAATGTTATTAATCAAACTTTGCCTTGTGTCTGCAATGTCAATTAACCTAGACTGTGGGTAGAATTCTATGGCTGAGAGTATTCTCTGCTTACTGAGCAAAGAGGCACCTTTTAAAGTGTTGATTCTCTTATATATAGGGAGCAACTGTCCCAGTGCTACCACAGCATAGCATTTCCCGGTGGTTGTCACTGGTCTCTACATAGTGTTTCTTTTCAGATTGTGAGCCCTTATTTATTTTTCATAGTAGAACACTTTGAGAACTTTAATTTGATATATAGTGAGTCATAACCATAACCATAATAATAATAGCATTTATCCTTGCCACCGCCATCATCGGTGAGCAAACCGGGCTAAAAAATGTAGCAGACATCTGTCTTATGCCAGCTCTTCAAGATGCCCAGTTGGCTATGTTAAGGGAGGTCTGTCTGGGTCTCCATTCCTCAAACCTTCTCTATAATGATGCCTCCAGTTGCTCACCAGTGATGATAGTGTGGTGATACCCCTGAACCCACATTCACCTGAAAGTTGGATCCACCCACTACTAATGATTAGAATGTTCAAAACCTAAAACCTAAAGTGGAGTAGGAAAAAACACAACCCTAAAATTCACATTTTCAGTTTTGAATTACTCTGTCGTGTGGTATATAGAGTGGGATATGCATTGTGAATCAGCTCAAAATCTATGAAAGGAAGCATTCTTTAAGTTTCTACTACTACAGTTAATTATGGCTAGTCTAAATATGGCTGGAATCAACCTGGCACAAAAGAACAAAAGCACTTGTGGCAAAAAAGCACCTGAAATATTGTCTAAATATGGCTGAAATTAAATATGAATCAAACTGGAACTAAAGCACATGATGAAGTTAGCAGACAGAGCATACATCCAGGCTTGTCTCTCCAGCAGTTCCGTGGAAGATTCTGCTCTAATGTGGGCATTTATTCCCATAAAGAGAAACAGAGAACAGGAAGAGAAGAACCTAGAGAGGCAGTACTTTAATAAGGCATGGTGAAGGTGGTCACCTCAGGCAGCAGGTTATTCGGGCACAAGCACAGTGAGAAGATGCCCCCCACAGCCACTATTGAAACAGCTCTTAGGAACCATCTGACCATTGCAAGCTTTGCAAGGACCATTTCTCCTCATACTCCTTGCTAAGCTTGCAAGAAGCATGGGAAGAGAAGAGGAGGCTACTGGCAACCTTCCCTCCTCTCTATCCCCATCACTTTCAAATCTTTAAAGTTTAGTTTGAAAGGCAGGGGCTATTCTCCACAGTGGCACAGGACAAGGCAGAATTTGCTACTGGCCTCAGTCACCACAAATACATTGGACCACTAGAAAACAAACCTCTTTCAATTACAGATAATGCAAACATAACATTGGGCATGAACTCACACAAGGTCCCTCTTTGTCATTAGTAAACAGGGGCATTGAAGATGTTCCTGCAATGTTGTGGAAGAGGAATTGAGTTCTGGTTTCAATTCACTCTCACATCACTGCAATACTCAGACATACACACCTACCATGTGAGCCTTTATTTTTATTTGCAGGTTAGTCAGTTGAAGTAATGTGTATATTGGGTTGCCACTGTCAATTAAACAGTGTGAGCAAAGCTCACTCTGCATTTTGATGCATGGCTGTCTGAAAGTACCTAACATCCTCACGTGCAACCCAATACAACTGCTGCTGTTTTGTTCTACTTAAGTTCTACTGATTTCAGAGAGGTGACTGAGACAGTTCTGAGGATAGAAAAAAAAATACTTACAAGAGGAACCATCTATTAAAGAAATAGTAGTAGTCAGATTACTGACTATTGGGTTGATCAATGGGGGAGTGACAAGCATAATAATCTGACATGGGTAACTCCTAAACCTTAGAACAAGTAAAACTCACCCAAACACCTTAAATCTTTTCCTCTTGATTTCTCTCATTGTAAGATTCAATTTGCCATTCAAGAGCTTTTGAGCATGATGTGGAGAGTTAGCCCATGTATCCTCCCTTCCAAGCATCTTCAGTCTTCCTGTGGCTGTCACCACCACATGTGACACTCATTTGCATCTAAAAGGCTGCATCCAGGATGACAGCAGGAGCCACAGTCTTATTACAACACACATGGGAAGAAGACCAATTTAGCTTCTCAACATCGCGCTCCCAAAAGTCCAATCAGAACCCTTGATTCAGATTCATACAACATGCATGAGAACTAGAGCAATTTAGCTTCTCAATATCTTGCTCCCAAGAGTCCTCTTCATTCTTCATTCTCCAGAACTCTTCATTCTTAGATCTGAATACCAGATCAGAAAAAGTTCTCGAAAAGCTTGTTCCTACTCTGTATTGCAGCATCTGTACCAAACCAAAACAGATAATTAGCACATAGAAGCCATGTTTCTATATATGAAATGGAAGCACATTTATAAGAGTGAAAACATTATTTTTAATTATGCCAGATCTCTTCTGTCCCAGCTCTGTTGAAAACTGGTTTTGGATCAGGGTGTCTGCTGAAAAAGCTGAATGAGGGAGAATGAGAATAGGTAGAATGATCCTGATGATCATCTCAAGGGTTTGTTGCCTCTGCTGGAGGAGATGTGGCCTTGTTTGTTGCCCCAGAACCCCTACTAGCAATTCATGGACAGGGATAGGGGAGGCTCAATAGATGCATGCAGATGGTTCCAAGTTTCCTCCCTGGTTTCTCCAGATAGGAATGAGAGAGATTCCTGCCTGTAACCTTGGAGAAGCCTCTGCCCATTTGTGCAGACAGTTCTGAGCTAGATGGACCAATGGTCTGAATCAGTATAAGGGAGCTTTCTATGTTTCTATGATGCTGAGTGCAGAGATGTCATGAGGAAAGTTGGGATTGTCAACTTCTTGGGCCAGTTCCCAGGAGATGTTTTCATTTAAAACAAAAAACAAAAAACCATGAATGCAGTCTCTTTTCTTCTGCTTTGGCTTCCCCTATTCATTTCCTTCCTTTCATTCTTCACCCTGGTGTATTCTGCACACTGCCATATTTAGCAATAGGAAGCATGCCATTCCCTGGATCTGAAAAAGTTATTTATTTATTTATTTATTTAGGAGGAGGAAAGTAACTGGCCCTATCCACCCCCAGCACAGTACCTCCAATGACTGTTGCTGGTGTCTATCTTATGTTTCTTTTTTTAGATTATGAGCCCTTCGGGGACAGGGGGCCATCTTATTTATTTATTTATTATTTCTTTATGTAAACTGCTTTGGAGACTTTTGTTGAAAAGTGGTATATAAATATTTGTTGTTATATTTGATTTATATAGTGACCTTCCAGAGGTGGCTCATGGTGGTTTACATTAAAATAAAAAATACATAATGATTAATATCAAAAACCAATTAAAAGCAGATTAAAATTGCAATTAAAACTAGTGTTGATGGAACTGCCTTGATGGTGATTGGTAAAAAGGGGAGACAGTTCCAAGCCGTTTTAATTTGTGCAATCTTGCTTGGAATGTGTTGCCAAAAGCAACAGCATCTCAGCATCAACCTGACAGCTGCTCATCAACGGCTGGTCAGACCCTGGAATGTAGCTGCACAAAAACTGTCTAGATACCTGTAATGGTTGCCAGCTTGGCAATCACTCTCCTCTCCTGTCATCCAGCTTTGTTATTGAACCTTAAGTTACCTCTAATGTCCTCAAATAATCACAGCAGCATCGTGACACAGAAGTAGGAAGGCCCCAAATGTACTGCCCACAGACCTTGCAGGGCTGAAGCACAGCAGCCAGGACTAAGTTGCACTAAGTACTTGTTAGGTAAAGGTGCTTTCATTAAAAAAAAAAAAATAGGGAGCTGCTGCCTGCTGAGACAAACCATAGGTTGATCTAGAGCATCATTGTCTACTCTGACTGGCAGTGACTCTTCAGGACTCTGGGCAGTATTTGGATTCCTCCTCCCTAAGGGTGTTAAGTGCCACACATCCCACCGCTACATCTTCTTGCTCTCTCCACCTGGAAACAAACTCCAACACCCCCATTCTGGGCTGTATCCCCTTAGGAGAAATGGGGGGAAACCAGAGATGTACTGCAGATGATTGGATCACTCATACCAGGCTTATGGAATCTGACAAGTTGTGGTTGTTGCTGTTGTGATCCTAAGCTGAATGCTTTACTTGTTTCAAACACTAGATCTGACATTGTGGGAGTACAACTCCTGTTGTAGTAAAGTGGGAAATGTATTCTGTGAGTTTGAAGATCCATTCTGTGCCTATTTACTGAGTCCTTTTAATCTCTTAATGCAGAAGCATGGGTAGTAGTAGTTAGGTCTAACATGTTAGATGTTGAATCAGTTTGGTTTGACTTTTTGGGGTCAAACCAAACCACCCCCTCTGTGTGGCCTGGGTCATGCCAGAACATGCAGAGGCCCATTGCACAGGCATGGCAGCCTCCCAAAATGGCCACTGTGCCAGTGGGGAGGGTGGGGGGAGGCTGAAAACCAGCTGAAGAACATGTGAATGGCTGATTTAAAGAATAAGGCAGGCCGTGGGGGAGGGGGAACCTCCACAGACCAACCACCACCACCACCTTGAACAACTCCCCTGGAGGGAGTAAGAAAGAAAAAAATTAAAAAGCTTGCGAACCCCACCGGACTGAACCAAACCAGGAGGACTTGAGGGGGTGCTGGACTGAACTGGCCTGGTCCAGTTTGGGTCCAGTTCAGACTCGAACCGAACCAGGTGGTTCCATGCATAACCCTAGTAATAGTAAGTAGTCGAAATCTTTAATAGTCACAGACCAGAAAAATCACATACAAACCGCTGGTAAATACAGAAAATAAAACTTACTAGCTGACCCATCAAGCTAGCAAGGTGCCATCAAGGAAGCCATAAAAGGGAAAAAGACTTCCTTCCAAAACTGGAAGGCCTGTCCAAATGAAGAGAACAGAAAGGAACACAAACTCTGGCAAAAGAAATGCAAGGTGACAATAAGGGAGGCAAAAAGAGAGTTTGAGGAACATTTAGACAAAAGTATCAAGGGGAATAACAAAAACTTCTTTAAATACATCAGAAGCAGGAAACCTGCCAGGGAGGCAGTTGGACCATTAGACAATGAGGGAGTGAAATGGATTATTAAGGAGGATATGGAGGTTGCAGATAAGCTAAATGAGCTCTTTGCGTCTGTCTTCATGGCAGAGGATACTGAGCATATAGCTATTCCTGAAACAGGCTTTTTAGGTATGGAGGCTAAAGAACTGAGTCAGATAGAAGTGACAAGAGATGATGTTTTAAATTGTCTGGAAAAACTGAAAACTAACAAATCGCCAGAACCGGATGGCATCCATCCAAGAGTCCTCAAAGAACTCAAATGTGAAATTGCCAAACTCCTTACTAAAATATATAACTTATCCCTGCAATCAGGCTCTGTACCAGAGCACTGGAAAGTAGCAAATGTAACACGTGTCGACGCAATGTGCAGCAGCTGTGAAAAAGGCCAATTCCATGCTAGGGATCATTAGGAAGGGGTTGAAAATAAAATGGCTAATATTATAATGCCCTTATACAAAACTATGGTGCGACCACACTTGGAGTACTGCGTACAGTTCTGGTCACCACATCTTAAAAAGGACATTGTAGAACTGTAAAAGGTGCAGAAGAGTGCAACCAAGATTATCAGGGGCCTAGAGCACCTTTCTTATGAAGCAAGGCTACAACAACTGGGACTATTTAGTTTAGAAAAAAGATGACTGCGGGGAGACATGATAGAGGTTTATAAAATCATGCATGGTGTGGAGGAAGTGGATAGAGAGAAATTCTTCTCCCTCTCACATAACACTAGAACCAGGGGTCATCCCATGAAATTGATTGCCAGGAAATCTAGGACCAATAAACGGAAGTACTTTTTCACACAATGCATAATCAGTTTGTGGAATTCTCTGCCACAAGATGTGGTGACAGCCAACACCCTCTGTGGCTTTAAGAAAGGTTACGATATCTTCCTGGAGGAGGGGTATATGAATGGCTACTAGTTGGAGGTCTATTGTCCACCTCCAGCCTCAAAGGCAGTATGCCTATGAATGTCAGTTGCAGGGGAGTAACAGCAGGAGAGAGGGCATGCCCTCAACTCCTGCCTGTGGCTTCCAGTGGCATCTGGTGGGCCACTGTGCGAAACAGGATTCTGGACTAGATGGGGATTGGGCCTGATCCAGCAGGGCTGTTCTTATGTTCTTATGACCCCGAACAGAGCATCTGTACACTCTTTGGGGCTGGTGGTTCCCCCTCCCCGCAGCTCCTGCCCCAGTCTCTCCTGCCCACCCCTGCCCAACCTCCTGCCTTAGTCTCTCCTGACCTCCCCTGCCCCACCTCCTGCCCCAGTCTCTCCTGCCCTCCCCACCCCACCTCCTGCTGTCTCTCCTGCCCTCCCCCACCTCATGCTCTAGTCTCTCTCTCCCTTCTCTGCTCCATCTCCTACCCCAGTCTCTCTTGCCCTCACCTGCCCCACCACCTTCTCCAATCTCTCTTGTCCTCCCCCACCTCCTGCCCTCATCTCCCTTGTCATCCCCCCACCTCTTCCCCAGTCTCTCTTGCCCTCCCCCATATCCCACTGTCACTTCTGCCCTCCCCCCCCCCCGCTGACCCTGCACAGAGTCTCTAACCTCACTGGGTGGCAGGCCACCATTTTTGTCTGGTGCTTGTCAGGTGACCCAGCAGCTCCTGAAGGCACCTCTCCTCCCTGCCGGTCAACTACTCACCTCCCTCAGCCACGACCTCCCTCAACTGTGACCCCTGTGGAGTCTCGCCAACCACCTCCTGGCATGCGCTACTCCCTCCTGCCCTTGCATGTATCACTCCCTCAGGGCCCACCATTGGTCGTGGCTGCAGTGAGGGCAGGACTTGCCACATCCCCATGCATCCCCCTTGTCCACTTACAGGAATTATTAATACAGATAAAAAAGCAATCTGCTCTTGCTGCTTTCTACAGACAGATAAACAAAATTTAGCAGTGCTTAGGTAGAATAGATCATTCTGATCAGACTGTAAATACTAAAGATAAAGGGGATCTGTACAGCCTTAAAAGTTGATTAATAAAGGTGTTATATAATGAGCATACATGGTTTTTTTATAGAAGTTACAATATAATAAATCATGAGCCATCATTACAATAGTTCACACGCCACATGGGCAACGGTGATCTGCATAAGGAATTTCCTTAAATTTTCCTTCTGAGAACTGTGGGTAGTATATTACAATGAGCTAATGTTAAAGACCTTTGTTATTTCAACATCAAGATTTGGCTTAAATATCTGGCTGGCGTAAAGTCTGTGGATTACCCAAAAAGTCATCTCTATGTCTAAGGTACTGCTCTATTTGCCTTTCCCTATATATAGTTCAAACAACAAACAAACAAATGGATCATCCGTGTGTGTGTGTGTGTGTGTGTGAATGAAATAATAAAAAATACTAATCCAAAACCCAGTTTTTCAGTTGAAAAGGAAAAATTATCCTGCCACTGCAGAGGGAACTTATGAGGTGGAACAAAACTCCTATCAAAGAACCTTTCTTTAAGAAATGATAGTGCCAATATAATTAAGGTGAGGAGTTTTAGTATTCTCATTTTATAAGCCCTGGATATTCTATTGGTGATAAAATCCAAACTGTCTGACTAATCTGCCTGTTTATAGACATTAACTAGGTGAAAATACCCCTTCAAATCTGGTGCAAATCTGAGGTAAAGAGATTGAGATGCAACAAGAATAACAACAATTCCAAAACTCCTTAAACTATAGAAAACAATTGTTGGCTACTAGGGCTGTTCATTGGGTGCTCCAATTCTGAATCTGAAGCATCCTGTTGATGCTTTATGAGATGACTGCTCCTGTTGTGGCTAGGGATGTGCACGGAACCACAGAAGGGTGGTCCGGCACTGGGGGGAGTGTCGCTTTAAGGGGGGTGGTAGTACTTACCCCCCCGCCGCTCTTCCCCCTCCGGCGCTGGTGCTTTTAAAAACCTTCTTGGGGCGGCAGAGTTCCTCCCTGCCGCCCCTGCCCCTGTCGTTGGCCTTCTAAGCCTTAAACGAGAAGAGCTGGCGGCGTGCATGTGCCCTTCGTGGCGTGCATACTCATCTTCGCCACTGGTGCGCGCTGCATACATCACACTGCATGCACGCACCAGCAGCAGAGACGAGCACGCACGCCACGAAGGGTGCATGTGTGCCACCAGCTCTTCTTGTTTAAGGCTTAGAAGGACAACGACGAGGGCAGGGGCGGCAGGGAGGAACTCCACCGCCCCAAGAAGGTTTTTTAAAGCACCAGCGCCGGAGGGGGAAGAGCGGCAGGGGGGTAAGTACTACCACCCCCCCTTAAAGTGACACTCCCCCGCCCTTCCGAACCGCTGGACCGCCAGAATTCCGGACCGGTCCAGAGGCTTTTTTTAATGGCCCCGAACCGAACCCTGCACACCACTAGTTGTGGCTATCTCTGCACAGTTCATCACTTTCCT
This sequence comes from Hemicordylus capensis, assembly GCF_027244095.1. Classification (NCBI taxonomy): domain Eukaryota; kingdom Metazoa; phylum Chordata; class Lepidosauria; order Squamata; family Cordylidae; genus Hemicordylus; species Hemicordylus capensis. The sequence goes on along the minus strand of NC_069662.1, from coordinate 30,054,070 downwards.
GGTGCTGGGAGAGCCTCTTCTGTGGGAATCGGACCCCAAATGGCTGGCTAGGAAGGCAGTCAGGGGCATGGGAAAAGAGACCTGGGAAGTGTGTTTCCTCCCAGTGCTATACCCATTTTAGTAGCTGTGGCAAAGGGGTGCATCAACTTGCAGAGGAATGCATAGAGGTCATGAGGGACTGTGCAAAGGAACAGAAAGTGGGACTAATGGGCTTATGAGGAAGCATGAGGTTGTGACAAGGTAATGGGAGGCCTTGTGGAACTACGTGGGGCAGTTGGAGCAGGGTGATGCAGGGAATTGTGCAGGCATAAACCTCTAATGTATATTGAAAACTGAACTATTGAAGTTTGGATCCTCATTAGTGTTGGCTTTGAAATATTATTTTTTTCTTAGGGAGCAACTCACACTTTCCGTGAGTTGTGCAGTTGGAAAGCAGACCATGTTTGAGAGGGGGCCATTAGGGATGTGCAATAGGGATGTGCAAACAGGTTCGATGTTGAACATATTCGATGTCAAAACAGTTCGGTTCAACCATTCAGGGTCAAACCAAACCATCCCCTGTTTGGTTGGACCCCAGACAGAACACTCCCTGTGGTTTCATAGACATTTTAAAAAATAAAATAATAATAAATAAAATAAATGTTTACCTACCCCCTCCAGGGGAGTTGTTGGAGGTGCTGGGGTGGGAGTCCACAGAGGTCCACCCCCCACTGGCCTCCCTTGATGCCCATACCAGCTGTCCAGCCAGCTCTTTGGCTCTGACCCAGGCCATGCAGAGGCCAATTGCGCAGGCACAGCAGCCTCCAAAACGGCCACCATGCCAGAGGGCCAGTATGGGCATCAAGGGAGGCCAGTGGGGGGAGGGAGAACCTCCACAGACTCCCACACACACACTGCCTCCAACCACTCCCCCAGAGGGAGTAAGTAAAAATATTTTTTAATATTTAACAAAAGAAAATGTTTGTGAACTCTGCCAGACTGAACTGAACTGTGTGGGGGGACGTTTTCAAGGGGGTGCCAGACTGAACTGGCCTTGTCCGGTTTGGGTCTGGTCTGGTCAGCCAGTTCTGTGCACACCTCTAATATGCAACTTCAAAGTCTTGACCTCCAACCGGGCCAGGTTCAGCTCAAGGTCAATCTGAACCCTCTGGGTCAGTTTACCATAAGATTTTGTTTTAATAAAGGTTGACACTGCCTCTGAGGGCTTTGGTGACCTCAGGTGTGCTGCTGTAGCCACTGGCCGGGTCTCCCCTGAAGCCCTTGATGGTGGTAAGTCAACCTTTAGGAAAACAAAATTTAATAGTATCTGATACCTCCAAACCAGGCCTGAACCGGTTCAAATCCCTCCCCCAATTTGAAGTGAATTGGAGGCCCTGTCCAGTGGTGGTGGGGAATGGAACATGTCCAGTACAGTTCAAATTTGAACCAAACTGGGAACACCAGCTGTGTGCACACCACTAGTGGACACTGCTGCACTCCCCTGAAGTGAAACATACTGTTACTATAAACTCTGTGGTCTGGAAAAGTTGGAAGCATCCACTGTAAACAATGGGAGTAATTGAGAGTAGGATGTCATATATGTCCTACTCAGCTAAAGTTTAGAGAAACACTCACCTACAAAAGAGCATACAATCCCATTCTCATATAAGAACATTTCTGGATGTCAACTTAGAGGAATGTCCAAAACCAAACAGCTTCCACAATGCAATCTTGATCTCTTTGTTCCTCATACTGTAGATGAAGGGATTCAGCAAAGGAGGGATTACCGTATATATCACAGCAAAAACTATGTCCATATCAGAGGAGGTCTTAGTGGGAGGTCTCACATAGGTAAATATTCCACTGAACATCATCAGAGAGACAACAGTGAGGTGGGGAAGACATGTGGAGAGGACTTTCTTCTGACTTCTCACTGAGGGGATTCTAAGCACCGCAGTGAAGATCTGCATATATGTTACAACAATAAAGATGAAGCAACCTAATCCTAAACTACACCCAAATACAAGAAACCCAACTTCAACTAGATACAAGTCAGAGCAGGAGAGCTTTAGTAACTGAGGGATTTCACAGAAGAACTGACTGACAATATTGGAGCAGAAGGGGATTGCAAATGTGCCCCCTGTGTGTAACATGGCATAGAGTATACTGGCAATCCATGCACTCACTGCCATTTGCATGCAGGCTTCTTTGTGCATAATTATCTCATACTGAAGTGGGTTGCAAATAGCAACATAGCGATCATGTGCCATTATGGTGAGGATGCCTACACTTGATGCTTCAAAGAAGAAGATGAAGAAAACTTGAGCAACACAACCCAAATAGGAAATTGACCAGCTGTCCATGAGGGAATTAGCCAGAGATTTGGGTACAATGACAGAAACTGTGCCAAGGTCCATCATGGCCAAGTTCATTAGAAAGAAATACATGGGAGTGTGTAGGTGATGATCGTGGGCAACTACAACAATGATGGCAAGATTCCCTGATATTGTTGTAAAGTATAATGCTAGAAAGACAAAGAAGTGTAAGATCTGTAGTTCTCGGACCTCTGAAATTTCCAGGAGCAGAAATGTGGACACCGAAGTAAAATTGTTCATGTTGTCCTCAGTATGCAGTTGCATGCTACCTGCAGGAAAAAGGAGACATCTTAATTCATTAATTTTAGTTACTATTGTGTAATTAGGATAGCACAATAAATGTGTCAGGATTCCTTTCTTTCAGCAATCATATTCACCAGTTATTTTTATTTATTTTATTTTATTTATTGTTAAATTTATATGCCGCCTTTCATTAAAAACAATCCCAATTTCTTTGCATAATCAGTAGAGAATTGTACACCAGTGTGATCATGGTTTTGCTTCTACACTGTTGTCATGTCTTTCTCTCCCAGATCCTTGCACACAGAATTTGGCTCAGTGAAAGAATCCATGACAGCATGAACTGTATCAACAAGGCCATCTCCTCTTTGTCCACTTTTGTTATCTTCTCAGAGCAGGTGTACTGTTAGTTGATAAGTCATTGGCACAAGGAGTAAGTCTTGGTGATAAATGTAGGCACAAGAAAATGTCTGGAGAGAAGAGAGTGGCTGAAGAACAGAGGCAGGAAGATGAGGGAAAACATGGTACCATAATAATAAAAAGCCGATAAATCAAAGATAATTTCCTAGAACTAGAGTGCCTAAGGCTTCAACATGCATCTATTAATTGTCTTTGCACAATCCAGATTGTGTGGATGCAAGGCAGGAGGAAAAGCTACCCCGGTTTGTGCTTCCACGCAATAACTTCTACCCAGGATTTCCTCTTACCTTGCTTCCACACAACCAAAAATTGGGAGTACACACAGCTCCCGAACACAGGTAGAACACAATTTTTGAATGTATGAATGACCTCTCAGTGTATTATTCCCAACAAACCCTTAAAAGAAAAGAGGAGGCTCCAATCAGTTCTTCAAGGGCACAAGGAAAGTTGGGGTTTTGCCTCTCTTTAACACGGGCAGCATTAACACCCCCAAAGGTTGGATGTCTTGAAGCAGCAAGGCTTCTGGCAAGAGTCATTTGTCCCAGTAAATAGTGGGCAGTGGGGAAATGACTTGAATAGCAAGCCAAAGGTTGCCCAGTTCGAATCTCCGCTGGTATGTTTCCCAGACTATGGGAACACCTATATCGGACAGCAGCGATATAGGAAGATGCTGAAAGGCATCATCTCATACTGTGCAGGAGATGGCAATGGTAAACCCCTACTGTATTCCACCAAAGAAAAACCACAGGGCTCTGTGGTTACCAAGAGTCGACATCGACTTGATGGCACACTTTACCTTTATGTAATAATTAGAGGTGTGCACAAAAACAGAAAACCTGGTTCGGCTCAAAGTGAACCAGACTGTGTCCAGTTCGGTTTTGTGCACACTTGAATTGGGTCCGGTTTGGTTCAAACCAAACCCAGTTCAAGTGGGCTTGAAGCTCTACTGGTAAGGGGGAATCTGGTAAGGTTTCTTCTTTACCAGTGAAGGGTAAGTGGGGAGCAGGGGACTTCACTAGCTGGGAAAGGAGAGGAGTATATTTTTACCTTTAAAATGCCACCAGCTGTGGCAGCTGTGGCGGCCACAGGGGTGGGCGTGGGTGTGTGGCCTCCCTAAACCCTCCCCCTAGTTCAGGCAGGGCCGGTTTGGGCCCAGTTCAGACCTCTTCATGTATGTGGAGGTCAATAAAATGGCCTCCGCACATGCACCAATAAAAAAATATAAGCTAAAAAAACGCAAGCAAACATTTTGATGTAATGCAATTTCGGTATTTGTTTTAACTTACATGTTTTGTGTAAAAATCTGTAAGTTATTTTAATATCTTTTGCACATTAAAGAGGTCATTTTGAAGTTTGTCTTTGGAACAGAGAGGTATTTATACCATACCTATAAAGATTTCAATACAATCTTGATTTTTTTTGTATTGAAAATATCATATCACATATGGATAGTGTATATCCTTATATGAAAGGCTCCTAAAACCCCAAATAATAACTGTGAATCACAAAGCACATGATAAACTTCACAGACCAAAACATCAGTGATCATGCCAACACATTTCACCAGCAGTTCAGTATGCGGTTATGACCCAGTGTGGACTAGTATTCCTAGAAAGTGTGAAAGAGGAGGATGAGATGTTACTGTACCCAAATAACAGCTCACACAAATATAACTCTGAGACAGTGGATTCACACAAGGTCCCTCTTTCCCTGTAGTAAACAAGAACATTGCAAATGTTCCTGTCAGTGGAAAGGGGATTTTTGTCTGACTTGAGCTCACTCTTAACTGCTGCACTGCTCACATTCACATACCAGCAACCTGAGAAGTTGTTTCTATGGCAGAGAGTTAGTCAGATCAAGCAACATCTATCAGAGTTAGTCAGATCAAGGTCATCATGTCTATATTGGGTCATTTGGGGCTGCCACCTAGAATTAAACAGTGTGAACAACCTTTCCTTATCATTTTGATGCATCTCTGTCTTCAACTGCAGTATATACAACCCCAGTTCCACTGACTTCAGAGAAGTAACTGAAGGAATTCTGAAGGTAAAACATATTTTCAAGATAAAATGCATTAAAGTAAGAGTAACAGTTAGATATATCAATAGAAGGATGACAGGGAAGAGCAAAATTGTAACCTCCAAATCATAATACAAAGAAAACCGACCAAAACTCCTTAAATCTTTTCTTCTCTACCTTTTCTCACTGTAAAATTCAGTTTGATCTTCAATTGCTTTAGAGCTTGATGTGCTGAAAGACATGTCAGTTCATGTAGCTTCTCATCCAAACATTTTCAGTCTTCCTGTGGCTCTTGCCACAATTCTGTCTAAGCTTGATTCTAAAAGCCTGCATCCGGAATGACAATTGGAGCAATTCTGTTACAACAGGCGTGGAGGAAAGAGTAATTTAGCTTCTCAGCATCACACTCCCAAGAGTGCAATACACCTGATGGGGAAAAAAAAGTTCTTGGAACTTTTACTCCTGCACTGTTACATCTTTATCAAACAGAGATCATTCACCTGTGCAAGGCTAGTTTCTGTACATGAAAGAAGAGCATATTTCACAGACTGAAACCACTATTTAATATTATGTCAGATTTATATTGTCCATTTGCTGGTTGAAGAACGAAATAAAGACTATGCTATGCTATGCTATGCTATGCTATGCTATTTTGTCCAAGTTCTCTTGACAGATGATTTAGGATCAGGCTGTTAGTTGAAAAAAGGGAATGGTGGGGGAGAATGGAACTGGGGTCATCTCCTTGATGATGATCTCAAAGGTTTGTTGCCTCTCCTGAATCAGATTTGACTCTATTCCCCGCTGCCATCACCTCAATGAGTCATTCAGGGAAAGGAAAGGAAAGGGTTGATAGAAGCTGAGGGCAGAGAAGCCACCAGGAAGCTTAGGTTCCTCAGCTGGTTTGTCTTCAAACTATCAAGCTGGTCTTTCATTTTGGGTCAGTTGCCAGGAGAACGTTTACAATTATTATTCTCTTAAGGGTGAGTCAGATGAATTGCATTCCACCATCATAACCAGAAATCCAGGGAGCAAGGTAAGTACCACAGCTCATTTAGAAAAATGATTAAAACATATTGATTTGGGAATGTGATAGTGTAGGAAAAATAAGTTTCAGGATGACCCACACAAACTTTGCTGTAGAAGGCATACACAATTAGGAGAGGTACACTAAGACTTATTGTGGCCATTTACACAACCGGGCAGGCAGAGGAACGGGCAGGTGTGGTGAAGGCTGCACAAAGCTTACTTTCCCCCCAGATGGGCCATGGAAAGTTGCTGGGAGTGCGAACTGTGATCCCAGATGATCCACTGCTGTGGCAGGCAGCACAGTAATCCGGAGGCTGGGATGACATGTTGCTGCCTCCAGGTATCCCATAATGCGCTGCACACCCAGCCAACTTTGGTCCACTTGCAAGTGTTGTACTTTGACTCCCATCATGCCCTGCTGTGATTGACAATAGGGTGGTGGGCACTGGAGGCCAGCCACAGCTGTGAACCCACTGAGAAACAATAGAATTTTAGAGAAGGTACCAACCTTTTTGTATAAATTTGGCCACACCACAGTCTTCAGAGCCCTCGGAAAACCATCATTGTGCCCAGAAGCAATAGGATTTTAAAAATTCGAATGTTTGCTGTCTTTGAGAATGTACTGATGCATTTTCATTCTTTTAGCAGTTCTTTCCTGCTATAGGTGCAAAATATTTTTTTGGGGGGGGGGGAATCAAATTGTCTACTTTCAACTTCAACTTTATTGTTATTACAGCCAACAGCCTCTCATTACAACAGAACCACACAGAAAACTATACATCTCGTCACATCAGTGGCATCAATAGAAATTACAATACAAACAATACAATAAAAGCTACAGTATCATACATAGGAAAGTTTCAAATAAATAAAATCTGTTCACCCTCCTAATGTATTATGTCCACATCTACCCTCTCAACATTTCTTCTGCAAAGTTTACTTGCAATGCAAAGGAACTTGGCAACTCTTGCAAAGATGAAATCATCCAAGTCTTTGAGTAAAAACTCCTCTCTTTCCTGACCTGAGGTCAATCTATGATCTCTTAAAAGGGGAGCAATTGACTACTTTGGGTGCTTCATCTTTATTCTTGTAACATACATGCAAATTTTCACTGCAGTGCTTAGTATCCCCTTATTGCAAAGTCAGAAAGCTCTCTCCACTTGGTAGGTAGGTAGACTATAATCCCACCTCTGGTAAATCCCTTCATCTACAGCATAAGGAACAGAGAGATCAAGATTGAATTGTGGAAACTGTTAGATTTAGGGCATCCCTCCAAGAAAACGTTTATTTTTATTTTTTTAATAAAGTTTTTTATTATTTTGATAGCAAGTTGAGATAAAAACATAGTTAAGTCCGGACTTTCCAAGTTACAAATAGTAGTACAAAATGCCAATATGTAGACATCAGAAAACAGAGTAATAAAAATGTGTCTATGAAGTTTAAGGGAGAAACCCTCGTACAAATTATAAAATAATAAGGACCAATGAGAAAATAACAAGGACCAAAAAAACCCAGAGTAATACAGCTAAGACCAAAATTCTAATTAGAGACTAAAATACGTAAATGCAACATTTCAAAACTATTTCAATAAAAAACTTAAATTAAAATAGAAAAAAGAAAAGCAAAAAGAAAAGAATTATCTAACTATAATAAAATTAATAGTGGTTAAAGATCTCTATCTCTATCTATCTATCTATCTATCTATCTATCTATCTCTAGGTTCAATACTTAGTGTGAAAGCATAAATGTAGATTACTATTGTGGTTGTCTCAATGTTAAATATATGTTTGAGTATCTATTGGGGTCTATTAAGAAAATATATAGATAGATAGATAGATAGATAGATAGATAGATAGATAGATAGATATACACACCAGTTAAATTAAATTTGATCTTTCCCCATCCAGAAGGTTTTCCTTTAACATACATCTTCACTTTCCACTCCAGTTAAAAAAAAACCTTACAATGAGCAATATCTCTGCACAGCTAATATTTACCCACAAAAGATTTTCTAGTCCCAAGAGTTACTCTCAATCATTGCTTATCCAGGAGATAAGGTTACAATCATAGTATAAATCTTTCTTCAAAAACATGATGCCCTATGGAGAAAAACCTTAAAGATGCATTAAGACAGTCAAAATGAATAGAAGAAATGAAGGTGTGTAATGAATCCTCATAAGGATTCATTGAGTGGAAGTTATTATACATCAAAGAATCTGAACACTTGAAAAATAGTGACCACACATTTTGCTCCACAACTCCTCTTCTATAAGAGCTGGAGCTTAGCTTTTTTTTTAAATGAAAGCCAGGAATCTGGGGGAATTAATAGGACAGATCTTAAACCCGAATAGATTCAAATCGAATCAGCCGCGATTAGATTTGTACCCGAATCTAGCCAATGGACCACAAGGGTGATTCGTTTTGTCTCCAAATCTCCAAAATCAGCTAGATTCAGGTACGAATCGATTTGTATATGAATCAATTTGCACATCCCTAATTCCAAGTTTGCATCAGAACATTGACAGAATCATCGGCAGAGACAACTTGAAACCCTTCCAAGGCTTCTTGGAATCCCATTGGATCTAATAACCTTCTTAGGTGAACCAACCTAATGTGTTCTTTATCCCTAAAGAGGGTGGATGCAAGTCCTACTTTAATGAGATGGTGTTCCCTCCGTGACAATGGGGAAATAACAGGCATTCCCACCCACAGAACACCACCCTGATCAAAATAAAGGATCAAATCGAGCTGTGACCAGCAACATGCATTGGTCCAGAGACCACCTGGGATAGTCCCATAGTCGTCATGGTCACTATGAACTCCTGAGCCACTCATGACAACCTGGACAACCTAGTGAACATTGAAGTCCCACAACAACAACTGCAGGCATACATGTACTGCAGGCACATGCATGCAGACACTGCAGGCACATATCCTTTGTAAAGAAAAAGTGTGCCGTCGAGTTGCTCCATTCTGTAACCAATGCTTTTTAACATCTACGTGAAACCACTGGGTGACATCATCAGGGGATTTGGTGCAGGTTGTTATCAATATGCTGATGACACCTGCATCTATTTCTCCTGTCATTGATATCAGGAAATTACATTATCCCCTTAAATGTGCACCTACAAGCAGTAATGAGTTGGATGAGGGATAATAAACTGTGCCTGAATTTATTTATTTATTTATTTATTTATTTATTTATTTATTTATTTATTAGATTTGTATACCGCCCTTCCGATACGGCTCAGTGCGGTTCACAACATGATATGACCACATGAATCCAAGCAAGACAGAGGTGCTCATTGTTGGGGGTTGCAATCTGCTGGACGGGATAGAGCTTCCTGTTCTGGACAATATTACACTCCCCCCCCAAAAAAAAACCAGGTTCATAACTTGGAGTGTTCTTGGACTTGGGTCTCACCCTGGTGCCTCAGGCTTCTGTGGCCAGGTGCGCTTTTTATCAACTGCAAATGATTCAACAACTCTGCTCATTTTTTGAGGTGAACGACCTGAAAATAGTGGTACTCAAGCTAATAACCTCCAGGTTGGACTACTGCAATGTGCTCTATTTAGGACTGCCTTTGTATATAGTTCAGAAACTTCTGTTAGTTCAAAATACAGCAGCCAGATTGGTCTCTGGGGTATCCTGGAGAAACTACGTTATGCCTGTTCTTGCACTTGTTTCTGATATGTTTCTGGGCAAAGTATGGGATATTACCTTTAAAGCCCTGAATGGCTTAGGATTTACTTGAGAGCAGACCTTTCTCTATAAGATTCCCACTGCTTATTAAGATCATTGGTGCTTATTAAGATCATCAGAAGGGGTCCATATTCTGGTGCCACAGGTTCATCTGGTGGCGACCTAGGACCAGAGCTTCTCAGTTGTTGCCCCTATGTTGTGGAACATGCTCCTCGTGGATATAAGAGGCTGGCTTTAATTTTTTTTAGCCTGGCTTTTAGTGATATCTAGTTTTAGTTTTAATTTGAGTTTTAATCTGGTTTTTAAATGTGTGTTTTTAGATTGTTTTATTGTGTGTTTATCATTTTAATGTAAACCTCCCAGAGCCGCTTTAGGAAGTGCAGTAAATAAATTGAATGACTGAATGAAACAAACAAACAGACCTTTGTTTCCAGGTGATCTCTTCAACAACCGAAATATATCTGCTTTCTAACTGGACATTTTTTTTAAACTGCCTCCCTTCTTTTGTCTCTCTACTAACGGTTTCCCAATCTTGGCTGCAGGACTTTTCTCTACTAGACACTTAATATGTGCTTTAGTTCCTTTTTGCCCACATAATATTCTAAACCCAAACATAACTCTATCAGTTTTATTCTCTAATCTCATCTCATCATAGTACCCCATCTGAGGATTGCCAGCTTGAAGCTGCTGTATGCTCAGAGATGTGTCCACAGCAGAAGAGGAGGGAGGGAGGTGAAGACCCTACTCCTCTGATCCTGATTGGCTAGCTATGTGCTGAAGCTCACTTTACCCTGACTCAGTGATGGCCGGTGAGGGCAGCACTATTGGGGCAGAAAGAGGTAACTTTAAAAAGTAATTACTGGCAGTACCAACAGCATCTGCAAGCCACCATGAGCAGCTGCACCCTGTCTGACATCCCACAACATGACTGACATGGCTCCAGTAGTCACCTGGCCTCTGTGCATACGTGGAGGTCATTTGCTGGTCAGCAACACCATGCTGACCACACAAATGGCCTCTGTGCATGCACGGAGGCCAGGTAACTGCTTGATCCATGGTAGCCACTACATGGGATGCCAGGCAAGGTGCCGCTGCTTGCAGAAGCTTGCAGGTCCTGGCAGTGCTGCTAGTAATTTCATTTTAAAGGTACCTCTTGCTGCCCAACATCAGTGCTCTCACCATCTGCCACTGCCCTGACTGACAGGCTTCAGAAAATTAGCTTTGAGTACTCCCATTGAAATGAATGGGTAAGTAAACTTGTCCCATTAATTTTGATGGGAGTAGTACTCTTGAGTAACATTTTCTGGATATAAGCCAGTCACTGGAGTGGCCTGTCTCAGAACTGTAACATTTGTGCGTGTGTTGAAGTTTTGTGATGGAAGAGCTACACTTGTTTTTTAAAAGTTGGGGAACCTTGGTCTAAGCAATGTTGACCAAGGAATGCAGGGTTGGAAATGTTTAAATTTCCTCTGCATTTCTTCATATTCCCAATGTGCAGTCTTTCACTTTGTGGAATACTGGGAATTATGTAGCCAAAGAGGGAAGAAAATAAGGTAACAAGGAATGAATGACAGAGAAAATAGACTAAAAAATTCAGAAGGACATATTGATAGAATTAATAATAGAATTACTATTTGCTGTGTATTGTAAGGTTAATAAGATTCAGTGAGAACAAATCACATACAGAAAAGCGTACAAGAACATCTCACAGAAGAACTTCTCTGGACATCATCTTAGACAAATGTAACAGCTTCCATAATGCAGTCTTGATCTCTTTGTTTCTCATGCTATAGATGAAGGGATTCAGGAGGGGTGGAATTATGGTATATATCACAGAAACAATTATGTCCACATCAGAAAAAGTGTTAGTGGGAGGCCTTGCATACTGAAACATTCCGCTGAAAAGAAGCAGAGACACAACAATGAGGTGGGGAAGGCAAGTGGAGAGAGCTTTCTTCTGACCCTGCTCTGATGGGATTCTAAGCACTGCAGCGAAGATGTGCATGTAAGTAAATATGATGAAGATAAAACATCCTAAACCATAACTACAGCCAAGGGCAAGAAATCCAATTTCTATTAAGTTTAAATCAGAGCAGGAGAGCTTTATTAGCTTTGGGACTTCACAGAAAAACTGATTGACAATATTAGAGCAGAAGTTGATGGCAAAAGTGCCCCCTGTGTGCAATGTGGCATACAGCATACTGGCAATCCCTGCACTGACAGCCATTTGAATGCAGGCTCCTTTGTGCATAATTTTCTCATATTGGAGTGGTTTGCAGATAGCTACATAGCGATCATGTGCCATTATTGTTAGAATGGAAAAATCTGCTGTGGCAAAGAAGAAATAAAAGAAAACTTGAGCAACACATCCAGAAAAAGAAATTGACCTGCTGTTCATGAGGGAATTAGCCATTGATTTGGGTACAATGACAGAAATTGAGCCTAGATCCAATATGGCCAAATTAATTAGGAAGAAGTACATGGGGCTGTGCAGGTGATGATCAAAGGCAATTGCAATAACAATGAGAAGATTTCCAGATACTGTCATCAAGTACAATGCTAGGAACACAAAGAAGTAGAAGATCTGAAGTTCCCGAACTTCTGAAAATTCTAGGAGCAGAAATTTGGACACTGAAGTGTAATTCTGCTTGCTGTCTTCAGTATGCATTTGAATACTTCCTGTGGGAGGAAAAAGGAAAGACTAGGTCATTCATTAATATTGAGCAACCACTTAACCTTTTTAGCAATCCAATCCATCAGATATTGCTTTGCATAATATACAAGCAGTTGTGATGCCTACATCCTTTCCTCGGTGTTTATGTGATAGTCTCCTTCAGACTCTTGCATTTCTGTAGTATTTTCTCGAGGAATTTGGCTCTTTTAACAGTATTTTGATTTTGGAATAAAGTATGCATACCTCTTAGCAGTGCCATCCATCTCTGTGATCCATGATGCTTAGTTGGGGAGCTGCTCTGGGAAGAGCAGAAGGTTTCAAGTTCCCTCCCTGGCTTCTCCAAGACAGGGCTGAGAGAAGTTCCTGCCTGCAACCTTGGAAAAGCCACTGCCAGTCTGTGTAGACAATACTGAGCTAGAAAGATCAATGGTCTGACTCAGTATATGGCAGCTTCCTATGTTCCTGTGTTCCTAGGAGTCATTCTGATCTTGGTGTAAAGAGGCTTCAGCAGAATTTGGTATTTCAATATGGAGAGCAACGTGCATTCATATGAAGAGTTTGTAACCAGTGTTTTTCATTTGTGTCCCTTTATCAAAATCTTGCTGAGCTTCAGAAGAGAATATACATTGGACAATGATGTACATAATTTGAGGACTCCTGCCCCCAAAATTATGATGAACTCAAATGTCCCTAAGCAGCCCTATATAGCAGAATATTTTCAATAGAATCATAAAGTTGGTTGTAGATGTCACTTGATACCAACAAAACTAAGCAATATCGATGCACAACACAGGGCTAATGCTAATTGTATAACATGATGAAGAATATGAGGAGGAACGTCTGAGAGACTAACTGATTGAGTATGTTGGGAGCATTCATAGAGGAGAGTCTTGAATCATGACTTTGCCACCTGGGGCAGTTTGGAAGTGTTTTCTTCCATCCATGATAGATGCAACATCACATTACTGTTTGCATGCCTACAATCATATCTCAACACCCCTGCAAGAGCTTCCACTTAAGTTCAAACAATTCTTTTTCAATGTGGAGGCAATTCACACTTTTAGCTGTGAATCACTAAGTAATGCAGCATAGAGTGAAACCTGCATTGTGACTCTGCTGAGAATTTTAGGGGATGAAGCATTCTTTTATTTCCTATTGGTACAATTGAATTTGAGTAGCCTCCTGAAATTTAATTTAAGTATCAACCTAGCACAAAAGTATATGATGACCTTCCCAGACCAAAACACAAGTATTCATCCCAACATATTCGGTGGGTGTTTCAGATCCAGTTTTGCTCTCATGAAGTGATACTCAGAATCCCTTTAAACTACCACTCACACAACTGTAGTGTTGGATGAGTGAACTCACACAAGTTTCCCCTTTCCCTTCAGTGAACAGTCCACATAATTTGAGGACTCCCCCCACCACCAAATTATGATGAACTCAAATGTCCCTAAGCAGCCCTATATAGCAGAATGTTTTCAATACAGTAATAAAATTGGTTGTAGCCACTAAGTTTTCTATCAGTGGAAAAGCAACTGTGATTTACCTCGAGCTCTACAAGCTCTTGCATCTATAAAGCAAGCAGTTGTTGTTTTTTCTGTTGCAGAGAGTTATCTAGATGAAGTAGTGTCTGCATTGGCTCTTAATACCAGACCAGACCACCATTGTTCATTTAAGTCAAACAGTGAAGAAAGAAAGAAAGAAAGAAAGAAAGAAAGAAAGAAAGAAAGAAAGAAAGATGTATATACCTATAACTTTAACTATTCCTATGTTTATGAATGATAAGATATCACTTAAACATTTGTTGTAACAAGAAAATGAAATGTGTTCTATTATATTTAAGTCCCAGTGACTTCAGTGACTGGGGAAATTCTGAGGGTAGAATAAACTATGAATAGAAAACATCTGTTGAGAGAGAGAGAGATGGAAGATGATACAGATAAAAATGATATACAATTCTCCTTAACCCTCTAATTATGGTAAAAAGTAAAACCTACCAAAAGACCTGAAAATATTTCTTCTAGATATATATATATATATATATTCACTTTGCCCTCCAGAATGATGTGGCAAAATTTGGTTCAGTCCATGCATCATCTCATCCAAACATTGTCAGTCTTCTTTTGATGCTTGCTACATGTCTAAATGTCAGATTTGTGTTGACACCAGCTTTTCAAGGGCTGCTTAAATGGGAAGGGATTAATGGAACAACTGTTTTGGTTCACAGCAACTTACTCCCAAGAGTGCAGTGCTGGAACCTTTTCCCCATCTTGAATTGCAGCTTCTGCTTTTCTAACAAACATAGAGATAATTAGCACAGGCAAGGTATGTCAGAGTAGATGAAAAAGATAATATGAATGAGATCTATGCCTAGCTGTATCTCAGCCTTCTTTCATCATGTCCATTCTGCTCCAATATTGTCAATGGCTAACATTCTAATTAATGAAGCAGGATATTTGGCCTAGTTGCTGGTGTTAAGTCTGGATCTTGTGTTCCACACTACTGTTGTACTGCCACTAACATGCTTGTGCTTGTGCAGCTGTTTTACAGCCTTCCAAAAGCCTCTTTTTTAAAAAGGAGAACTTTTGCACACAAGCACTATAGTGCAAGAGCAATTCCCAAAATCCCTGTTTTATGCAATATGTTTGCACTAGTGCACCTTTGCTCATTATGCAAACATGTCAATATTCAGAATGTGAATAAATCAGTTCTGTTAAATCCTGTAGTAGTTAAAGCTACACAACCTGGAAGGATTTAAGAGGGGTTTGGATAACTTCATGGAGGAGAGGTATATCAATGGCTACTAGTCTGAGGGCTATAGGCCGCCTCCAGCCTCAGAGGCAGTATGACTCTGAATGTCAGTTGCAGGGGAGCAAGAGCAGGAGAGAGGGCATGCCCTCAACTCCTGCCTGTAGGATTCCAGCGGCAACTGGTGGGGCATTGTGTGAAACAGGATGGGGCTTGGGCCTGATCCAGCAGGGCTGTTCTTATGTTCTAACCTCAGATTCATAAATCTGTGGTTTGGCATTATGTGCAAAGGCGGCCTGGCCTCTGTTTCTACAGCCTAAGTTGGTGAGGTGGGGGAGTAGGGAAAGGCTTTTTTTTTTTTTTTTTTTTTTGCTGTTGTGGGTGTTAAAGAATTGTGAGTCAGGAAGTTCTCCTGACTTACTGGAAATCACAGGAGAAGCACATGGGCTCCCTAGAAATGTTCTAATGAAAGCAAATAAGTTGGGGTATAAGCCTGCCCCAGGCTGTTTTTTCCACATGGCGAGTTAAACTTGGCTAATGCAATGGATTTCATAATCGTTGAAGGAAGAGGAAAGTAATTGAATTGGACCACTATGGAAAAAGCACCCTGCCCTTGGATAGGGGAACTCCTGCTTGTGGGCAAGCTAGGCTGTGGGCCTGATCCTGCAAGGCTCTTCTTATGTTCACTAGGAGGCAACTGAAGTTGCAGTGTCAAAAATAACTATGCTTGTTCTTCGTTAACTTACATGTGGTGTACTTAGGATTGTTGTTTTGTAGTCAATTAAGGGCTAGGAAGGACTTATGCTAATGCTTACTTTAACACAGAGAATGAAGATGAGGCGAGTTAAACATGCACAGTCAGTCAGGTTGTATTCATAGTGAAGCCCTTTAGCTCTGTGAGGCACTGCAGTTAGTTGGAAGTGGAATTAAATGGGTGTGAAATTAGCACTATATTCCCTATTAAAAATCTGACAATGCCAGCTATAATTGGCAAGGTCCTATTATGTTTTTACATAAAGTTATTTCCCCTTTTGTTCAAAGTACTTGCATTAGTATAGTTCCTTTGTGTACTCTGCATTTGAGGGAGCCTGTACTCAGGTACACTTTTAAAATGAATGCCATTCATACACAAGAACATACATAAGTACAGACACCTCTAAGTGCATGAAATATTATTTCTTAAAAAGGCTTGGGGGAAGCCCAGACAATAGCCCCCTGAAATGCTGGCTACTACAGCTGATCCAAAATGCATCTTGCATTTGATTCAGGTGAAAAAGGTGAACCAATTTTTGATTTTTTGGGGGGGAGGGTTTGGGGGACATTGGGGAATTATGGATGTGCTCTCTGACCATTTTTATCCCCAAGAGGCCATTTGGATGCAGAAGGCTCCTAAGAACATAAAAACAGCCCTGCTGGATCAGGCACAATGCCCATCTAGTCCAGCATCCTGTTTCACACAGTGGCACACCAGATGCCTCTGGAGAGCCCACAGGCAAGAGGTATATGCCTGCCCGCTCCCCTGCTGTTTCTCCCCTGCAACTGGTATTGAGAGCATCATGCCTCTTAGGCTGGAGATGGCCCACAGCCACCAGACTAGTAGCCAGTGATAGACCTGTCCACCCTGAATCTGTCTAAGCCCCCTTTAAAGACAACCAAGCTGGTGGCCATAACCACATCACATGGCAAGGATGTGGGAGGAGAGGGAGAGGAGGAGGAGCAATTTTGGGTGAGTTTCCTCACAGCTGCTGTGCCTATACATGCATGGGAGAGGAGATTTGGGCAATCATTCTCTGGAAAACCCTTGTACCTTATCAAATTACATCCCTGAGGCTCATGCAGCCCGCAGGGCACAAGAGCCATGAATAAGCCTCTTGCTGCATTAAGAGCAGCTTCCAGCAGTGAGAAAGCCACTCCCCTTGTGTCCTCAAGCCATTGCTCTGCATGTCAACCATTCTCTCATATCTATGGAAAACCCTCCAGAATACATGATCCTGTTTTTTAACTGTAGCGTTTTGAAGGAGGCCCCACTTAGGGGCCTCCAGGAAACTCTAACACACCCCTCCTCTACTGGAGGTTGTCTATGAGCTCTTTCCACTTATGAGAAACAAGGTGGGAAGGTGGGAAAAAACCATACAGAAGCACTGAGGCCTACCAGGTCTGAAGTAGGTTGAATAAAACAGAAGCAGCCAGAAGCAAGAAACAAGGCCTGTGTGATCGAGCCTGTTCTTCTGTTTACCTCAGAAACATGAGGCATACCATTTGAATGTAATGGTTACCCTTTTAAGACATTTCTCTTTCTTTGGGAGTGGGAAAAGATTTCCTCATCCAGCACTAGCGGAGGTCCCTCTCACAGCTGTTTCCAGGGCAACAAGGGCCCCTCCCTGTCTTGACCCATACAGAGGCTCTGAGTTGCCCGTGCAAGTTATTGACATGTTTCTTCAGAGACATAGTCTTATTGATAAGACCACCATGTAGGTGGAGAGGGGGCTGGCCAGGAGTACATATGCTGTCTAAGGCAAATTGTTTACAGTACCAGTCTTGATGGGCATGGAAAAATCCATCTGAAAGCTATAGGGGCAGATCTATGCATCTGGAACCCTATAAGAGAGGTTGGTTGTCTGACTCTTTCTTTCTTTCTTTCTTTCTCATGTTTATATATCGCCTGATATGTACATCTCTAGGCAGTGTACAAAAAAAAAAATTTAAAAGTCACAAATGAAAATACTTGACAATAAAAACAATAGAATAAAATAATTATTAAATGAAGTTTTTTTAATTATTAAAATTCACTCTAATTAAAAGCCTGAGAAAACAGGAGGGTCTTAAGGTTCTTCCTGAAAACAAAAAGAGAAGGAAATGCTCTTATTTCAGCAGGGAGCTTATTCCAAAGCCCTGGGGCAGCCACAGAGAAAGCCCAGTCCTGGGTCGCCACCAAACAAGCCAGTGGCAACATTAACTGGACCTCTCCAGAAGATCATAATATGCAGCAGGGATTATGACAAGGAGGCACTGTCTCAAATAGCTGGGTCCCTACATACTAGCCCCCTCACAACCCTAGACAACTCAGCTGGACGTGAATTTGCGGAAGCAATGCGGGCAGAAAAGAACTGCTTCTTTGTCGCCCTCACTACCAGAGCATAGGTCTTCAAATGTGTTCTGTGTTGCGCCCTATCAGACTCACGCCAATTCTTCCTCCACTTGCGCTCTAATCATCTACCTCGCCACATCAGCTCCCGTAACTCATCCGAATGCCTCAGGGCTGTCCTTAAAGCAAGTTGGAGAGGATGCATAGGAGCTATTGTGTCTACTGTTCTAGTGAGTTCATTATTCCATCTTTGTACCAATATGGCAGAACAATAAGGGAAACAATTTATCTTGTCTGTCTGTCCAACTTGAGCATTGACAGAAGTCAGTTTTCATAGAGAGATCTTATTAATTTTATAACGCTGTGTGGCTGTTATGCAGAGTAAGTCTCCTATGCTATCAATATTTGGATGAGATCCTAGATGTATGTTTCCCATCTGCCAGCCTGAGTGACTTGAACTGGGATTTCGTGTCTGACTGCCAAGCCTAAACAGGTAATTATGCAGCTCCTCTGCCTTTTTGGAGATTCTCCTGCTTGAAATCCTCCTCCACTTCCCCCACTGATAAGCAGCAGCTGCTTGTCTGAGCTGCTGGTACCCAGCCTTCCTCCATTCACTCACCTGTATTCCACCCACCCCACTCCCCCATTTGTCTAAGCATGTCTTCTCTCCCGCCCTTCTCAGTCGAAACTGTTGTTTTTTAATTTGGTCATTGAGAATAGATAAGAGCTTACATGAATCCATCATTAGGAAGTTAGTATTGTGCTCTGAACTCTGATTGCTAAACATTGTATGTAGTATTGCTCAGATGCTCCATTATGTTTCTACTTTCTTACATTTACATTTCTTCAATAGCCTTGGGTCTGGTTCTCTCTTTGTAACATCAGTCTGTCCATGAGCCACATTAGGAACTAGAATTGTGGGGGCTGTCGCACTGGTTTCCTTTGATTGGTCATGGAAAGTGTGGATGGACCCCTGGTGGTAGCCAACACAAGTTCCCAACCCAATTATACATTTCTCTGCTGCTCTCTGATGATGAACCTGCCATCATGCATAATGTTGCCAGATTCTGTGCAGCAGCATGCAAGATCTGCCAGGTCCTGACAGCCAGCAAGTCCTGACCATGATGAATTCTGCACTCAACTATACTGCTCTGTGGCAGTCTTTACATTCCTGCATGTGTACAGTTCCTATGCACTTTTACCCACACCCCAGTTATATATGTTACTTCACTTTATACTTTTTTAGATGTTTTAAATCTTAGAGCTGTCAGTGCTACTGTTTATACAACTCATCAGCTTTTAGCAATAGTATTTTACATTCTTATAGTTTTACAGTTTTATATACCCTGCATACTTTAAAGGTTTTTTTAATCACTTTTAGTGCTACTGTTTATACAGTTCAACAGCTTTTAGCAATACTCTTTAATATTATTCAGTTTTATAACCTGCATAATTTAGACATATCTGGCATAATTATCTAAGTTTGTACTTACTTAGGCTAGTCTAAGACTCTAAAACAGATAATGGTTGATTGAAGTAGGTGTATCTTCAGACATACCTAATTTGGAGAGTTTAAACTAGATCATGAACAATTCTTATGAAGAAGGTTTTTATTAAAAAGTAATTAAGAAACATTACAAATCATACTCCCCATTTTAAAATGAAACTTGGGCTTCCAGAAATAGTGGGCCTTCAGTAGCCAAAAAGGGATACTAATTAGGAGATGACCAAAACTGGATGAATGGTTGTTAGGGGGTTCACAAAACCAACTAGCCTGGTTCAGTTGCCCAAACTGGACCCGAACCAAACCTGTCCAGTTTAGTCCAGCACACACACCCCATTTGGTTTGGGGGGGGACACAATTTTTTTTAATTTACTTACCCCCTCCATGGGTTACTAGTGTGGCTGTGGGGAGGGCCTCTGGAGGCACCTCCTCCCCCTGCTTGCCTCTGAAATTGCTACCCTTGCCGGGTTTGGACACTCTTCAGCTCATTCCAGGTGCTCTTCGGCCTGTTCTGGGCCTTACCCCCATCACGCTGGCCATTTTGGAGGCCACCATGCATGCCTAATTGGCCTCTGCATGGCTTGGGTCATAACAGAGACCTGTTAGGCAGTTGTGGCAGCCTCCAAAATGGCCACAATGATGGGGGTGAGGCCCAGAACAGACTGAAGAGTGCCTGGAATGGTCCAAAGAGTGCCAATCCCCATGAGAGGGCAATTATGGAAGCTGGTGGTGGGGGAGGCACCTCTGGAGGCCCCCCGTGGCCACACTAGCGACCCCTGGAGGGGGTAAGTAACTTATTTTTTAAAAAAATCACAAACACCCCCCAAAGGGCCAGGGGTATTTGGTCCAATGCCAAACTGAACTGGGGGTGGGTGGGTGTTCAGTCCAGTGCTGAACTGTAGAACTGAACTGTCAAACCAAACAATTGAACCGGTTTTACCATGAACCTGTTTGCACACCCCAATGGTTGTCTAGACACCAAGCCCCTACCACTTACCAGGCCAGCCAAGGTGGTCTGAAACGAGGCATCAGGATATGCACCAGAGGAAGGAGGAACAGCAACATCAGCCAGTGGGTGAAGCAGGCAGAGACACCAGCCTGCAACCATGAATGCAGCCATGGAGTGGCAGGATGAATGGTGGCTCTGGGGGAGTCAGGCCAGAGGACAAGGCCAGAAATGGCCTGCTGAGGGATGAGGTGGTGAAGGATGGGGAGACTGGGATGTGGCAGGAGGTCTGGCCTGTGAGTTGCTATTTAAAGTGGGCCTGGCCAAGGAGGAGGGCAGGGAGCACCAGCGAGTGCCTGGGTCTCCCGGAAAACGGTCAGCCTCAAAAAGGAGCTAGTGCAAGGAGAAGGGTGACAAGAACCCCTCTGCTACTACTGAGGCCAATCAGGGAGGCCCTCCAGGTGAATCCCAGAAGCTGGAAAATTCTACATCACCACAATGGTGCAAAGAGAACAACCACAGGAACAAAATATATGGGTGTATAATAAATGCTTATAGCACACACAACCACTGTCACAAAGGACTATTCATACATTGAGTACTATCTAGTTATAACCCCACATTTACAGTACAGCTTCTCAGGATATCTTTGATGAATGGCCAACACCAAAGAGCTTCCGCAGAGCATTCTTGATGTCTTTGTTTCTCATGCTATAGATGAAGGGATTTAGCATTGGCGGAACCATGACATATATCACAGCATCAACTATATCAACAACAGAAGAATGGCTACTGGGAGGCCTTTCATAGGCAAATATTATAGTGAACACAAGCAAAGACACAACAATGAGGTGGGGAATGCAAGTGGAGAGAGTTTTTTTCTGACCCTGTGCTGAGGGGATTCTGAGCACTGCAGCAAATATCTGTATGTACGTTATAATGATGTAGATGAAGCACCCCGTTCCAAGACCGCAATTAAAAAAAAGAAAGCCAACTTCAACTAGATATAAATCCGTGCATGCCAGCTTTAATAAATGTGGGATCTCACAGAAAATCTGACTGACAATATTGGAGCAGAAGGTGATAGCAAAAGTGCCTCCTGTGTGTAATGTGGCATAAAGTATACCAACAATCAATGCACTCACGGCCAATCAAATGCAGACCTCTTTATGCATGACTGTCTCATAGCGCAGTGGGTTGCAGATAGCAACGTAGCGATCGTGTGCCATTATTGTTAGGATTCCAAAATTGGTTGCTCCAAAGAAGAAATAAAAGAAAACTTGAGCGACACATCCCAAATAAGAAATGGATTGGCTGTTCATGAGTGAATTAGCCATAGACTTTGGAACCATGACAGAAACTGTGCCAAGATCCAGTACGGCCAAATTCATTAAAAAGAAGTACATGGGTGTGTGCAGATTATGATCATGGGCAACTGCAAAAATGATGAGAAGATTCCCTGTAATTGCCACCAAATACAATGCCAGGAAAACAAAGAAGTGTGTGATCTGTAGTTCTCAGATGTTTGAGAATTCTAGGAGCAGAAACTCAGACACTGATGTCAGATTTGGCCCTTTATCTTCAATACTCTGTTCCATGCTGCCTGTGGGAGGAAGATGAGAAAGCTTGTTAATGTACTAAACTGAGATCTGAAATCAGAGTTGAGAGGGAACAAGGGAGCATAATATAGGCACAGAGACCAGTAGACCCCTTCAAAATGACCTTGAAATGTCAAGCTGTAGATGGTTTATTGATGGGCAGGCAAGGACTGTAATTGGTAGTATGCTGAAAGTCAACATATAGGAATATAGGAAACTGCCTTATACCAAGTCAGACCATTGGTCCATCTAGCTCAGTATTGTGTACACAGACTGGCAGCAGGCAGGAGTCTCTCTCAGCCCTAGAAATAATGATCTGTACCCTTAAAGATGATTCTTACTAATGAACTCCTTCTGTGGAGAAGGAATCCATTCACTTAGCTTACAGTGAAAAAATATATGGCAAAGTTTTTAATCATTTGTGCAAAACAATGAAGGGCATTTTACAAACATACTGATACAAATTGTGTGTTTGAGTAAGAGATTCCCTTGCTGTTAATTTGTGTGGGAATTTTTAATGAGATCATTCCTCTGCGTGTTAATTAGTTTGTTGCTTAGGGTTCTCAAAAACTGTGAGGAAAACTAGCTGGACTTGCTTGAATGGGCAAGTTCATACTTATAGGAGACAAAGAAAATTTCAGACTATCTACTGGGTATTTATTCGGGTAGTTCTGGGAGGTTTACTGTTATTACTTCTTTTGCAAATTGGTTTAGAACTGCTGTATAGGTGGGATCCTCATGAGAGAATGTTCCATATCCAGCTTGTGTTGCTGCTTCTATTTTTGTAACAAAACTAAACAAATGATGAGCAAAACCCAGGTGGCTTTATTAAAAAAACACTAATTCAATGGACATACATGTATAATATTATTTCAAATTTGTTTCATAATGTCCTAGTCCTGTTGGCAAATTATTTCACATTAGGGTGCCAGCAAATGAGGAAAAAAACCTGTGAGAAATACCCAGTTAATAACTATGAGCATAAAGCTAAAATCTATGAGAAGCTATTTAAAGTTGATTAGAATTAAAAGTTGATTAAAATATGATAACATGAAAACTTTGTGTGAAGAAAATTGTGTGTGAAGTGCAGGTGTGAGCTATGTCAGCCCTAATTAATTGTTTGCTGGCAATCAGATCCTGGCAAATTCTGCACACTGCCATGCAGAACTTGGCATCATTATGTGTTGTAAAAGGGTTACAGTCAGAGAGTACGGTGGAGATGTAGAACCGGCTTGTGAGGCCTG
The DNA here is from genome assembly GCF_027244095.1 of Hemicordylus capensis. Taxonomy (NCBI): domain Eukaryota; kingdom Metazoa; phylum Chordata; class Lepidosauria; order Squamata; family Cordylidae; genus Hemicordylus; species Hemicordylus capensis. Next base: position 30,030,506 of record NC_069662.1, on the reverse strand, counting down.
GCAACCTTGTAAGAAGTGGTATGTGGAATGAGGGTATTACAAATGTCCCTATAAAATAAGAAGTATAGGAGGATCTGCTCAGTTGTTTCAACTTGCCCAGCATCATTGTTCCAGTAAGGGGATCTTCTTGTATCTTCCATCTAACACAGCCGAAGGGAGGGTGCTGCAGCAAGCCAAGGTGAAGGCTCTTCTGTGGTTAAGGGCCCCTAGCTGCATACAAGCCAACTCCACAGGGTTGTTGTGAGGAAAAACCTAAGTATAATGTAGTATGTATCATCATTGCATCATAATTCTTATAAGGATAAGACTCATACTTAAAAAGCGCTCAGAAATAGTTGTAGTTGGCAAAGAAAATCCGCATGCACAAGCATTCATGTTGCATGGCCACATTCCTTTTAAATTTTTATATTAAGAAAATATATAGACCCGCACTCTCTTGCCCAAAATATGACATTTTGAAAACCAACATTCTCATTTATGACAGGTACCAAAACCAATACAAATGATAATGGTTTCATTCTTAACCTATTGCACAACAGCTTTAAACAGACATTCTGAATTGAACAGAACTAGAGAATGAATGGAAAGCTACTCTAACAAAGAGACTTCTGCAACCAGTGACTTGGAAAAACCACACAGCTCATGCTTGTGATTACTTTCCTAAAGAGGACAAAGCCACACAAAAGTATTGAAACTATGGCTCAAACTCAGCCAGGAAGGAAGAACCCACAAAACTATGAAGCATGTTTTTGTTTTAAACATGGAAGATCCTGCAACCAGACGCATAATGAATTACACTGAAGTAAGTATTTGGAACGGAACTCAATTGAATTAACAGAGCAAATGACAACCCAGTTAAAAATCAGATATATATGTATTGGGATATAAATCTCTCCCCCGCCCCCCGCCCCCATTCCCTGGGGCTTAAACTCTACTACTTCATTTTAACTGGGCTGTATGTGAGATGAGGATCCATCAAAGCCGTCCAGCTTAACTAATTTGTGGATCGCAGCCAAATGCCTGCAGACAAAACATACATTACCTACATACATATACAAGTTGATGATGAAGCTAACAAAAGAATCTCTACAGCGGAGCGAACAACTAGGAGGAAGAGCAGGGGATCCACCCAGACCCCAATCAGATACAGACAAAGGAGTGAGACGGCAACTTCAGCGCCGCTGAAGTGCCCTCGTCCTCTCGCCATTGCCAGGTAGCGCCCGTCCTCGCCCTCCCGCAACCAGGGCAGAGAGAGGCAGCTAATCCCAACAAATGGAGATGACCCCCATTCTCCGTCTCCCACATACAGGATGGTGGTCTGTGGTGACACGGCGGGGACGCTCTCCAGCATGAGATGCATGCAGCGCACCGTGGTGCGGAAGCAGAGGCAGCGGCTCGGGCACCACATGCTCCCCCGCTGTGGCGGCGGCTGCTGTGCAGAAGCCAAGCACAAGAGGCTCCTGGCCCAGAGGAGGACCCTGAAGTAGATACTGGGGAAGGCAGAGCATGCCTTGAGCCGGGCCATGCTGCCAAAAGCTCGAACGGGGGAGGAAGGTGGGGGGGATTACTATTATTGTTATTTTTTAAAGGGAGGGAGGGGAGGCAGAAGGGTGAGGAGAAGCAGCAGCAGCAGCAGCAAACCTCAGCTCCTCAGCTGCTGCTCTTGGTCCAGTGGTTGAGCCGGCGGATGGGCGGGGGCTGCAGAAGCCAGCCCGCCGTCTCTAGCGCAGCCTGCAGGGGGAGGAGAAAGAGGGGACGGTGGGTGGAAGAGAGGGGACGGTGGGTGGAAGAGAGGGGATGGCGGGTGGAAGGGAAGGGAGGGTCCGCCCCAGCCAGCAGCAGCTTCCCTTCGCTTGTCTCTCCCGAGCAGAGACTGTGTTGGTTTCGTCCCCCTGGAAAGGGCACAGCGCAAGCGGGAGGGACGAAGAAACCCAGCTGGTGGGGCAACTGTTGCTGCTGTTTTCCTGCCCGCCAGTTGTGAGGAAGTGGCAGTTGAAGGCGCGGGCCAGTATATCTCTGGTTCATATCTTGGGAACACAAAAGACGTCAAGAACGAAAACTGAAGTTAAAGACATAAGGCAGACTACCCCCTCCACCAAACAAACAAACAAACTCACAGGAAGAGAATCCTGAATCCTTGCTCAATGCTCCATCGTCCTTGTTGCTTGTCCTCCTATGCTGGCTCGGCTCGGCTGACCGCCGCGCCGAATCCTTCCGTCCTCCCCGGCAAGTGCACATGGCGGCGAGCTCTCCCAGCCAGACATGCATGCGTGGTGTGTCCCCCAACACGCATGTGCTCAGCGCGGACTCTCGGAGTGTCTGAGCTGAGACAGAGACAGTCAGTGAGTCATAGCCGTTGCCTTGCCGACGCTGCAATTTGCAAAGCAGGCAGGCACCGCACCGCACTACAAAAGGCAAACGCGGCGGCGGCGGCGCCCAGTGCTGGAGCTGGCGCTGGGACTGGGGGAGGGGAGGGGAGGGGGAGGGGGGTCTGCTGCAGTGCACACACACACACAAAATTTTTTCTCAAAAAAAAAATTCCGAAAATGGCAGGGGATCTTCCGGGGTACTTTTTGGCGCCCCCTAGCAGGTGGCGCCCGGGACACGTGCCCCCCCTGCCCCCCCCTATCGTTACGCCTCTGAATAAGATGGAACCCTGTCCCCGAAGGGCTCACAATCTAAAAAGAAACACAAGATAGACACCAGCAATAGTCACTGGAGGTACTGTGCTGGGGGTGGATAGGGCCAGTTACTCTCCCCCTGCTAAATAAAGAGAATCACCACGTTAAAAGGTGCCCCTTTGCCAAGTTATCAGGGGTAGAAATGTCCTTAAACAAGACACTTTTTGGCCTGTTCATAACCCAGGGAACGCAGTGGAGGGTTGGAGAGGAGCCCAAGTGATGTTAGTTTCACCAAGAGGGATAACTTCTAGGTGGATTGGTATCCATCCTCCATTGTTAAGAGGGCAAGGCCCATTGGGAAGAAAGATTTTCTTAGCCAGAAATTGAGTATTGACAGCCATACTCTGGCCTTTACTTTCACCAGTCCCACCTCCAGGCATAAAGCAGCATTGAAAACACAGCAGGATAACTCGAATTTAGTTATTGTGAAACACAGCAGGATAACTCTTAGGAATTTAGATTGATTGAGCTCCAGAGGGGTAATGTAGGACAAGGGGCCCAGATGGGCAATACAGAGAAGTTGGGCCAGCAAATTTGTTTCATATAGTTTGAGGGCTTCAGGTATATAATAGCCTCCATTTGACCAGAAGAATTTTATGGGTCTGAACTGGACTGAGCATGTTTGGTTTTGCCACCCCGCAAACAGCCCCAGTTTGGTTCAGAGGTTCATGCTTTTTTTAAAATTTAGAGTTTTTTTAATTTACTCACCTGCTCTGGGAGCCTCTCTGAGGCTGCATGTGGGTCTCCAGAAGTTTTCCCTTCCCCTCCAGCCTCTGTTAATGCCCAAATCATCTGGTTCAGGTGGTTTCCAGCCAGTTCCAGGCCTCACTTCTGTGGCAGTGGCCATTTTGAAGCCCGCCGTGCATGCTCAATGGGCCTCTACATGGCCTTGGTCATGACCCGGCCATGCAGAGGCCCATCGGGCATGCATGGCAGCCTCCCAAATGGTTGCTGCCACAGGGGTGAGGCCTGGAATTGGCCAAAGACAGCCCAAACTGGGCAATTTGGCAATTAATTGAGGCTGGCGGGGGAGAGGAAACCTCTGGGGACCCACCAACAGCCTTGGAGAAGCCACCCAGAGGGGATGAGTAAATTTAAAAAACCTTTTTTAAAAACTTAGGACCCACTGAATAGGCATGGTGGGGGTCAGGTCGGTCCAATATCAAACCTTTGAACCGAATCAGTTTGATTTTGAATAGGTTCGGAAATGAACCTGTTCACACATCCCTAATTCCTGTCGTAGGTTGCTGTAGCTCTCTAGGATTGAGGTGTAGGGTTCTGCTGCCCCCTAGTTGATGTGTGAAAACTTTCATGGTGATTTTGATGGATAATGTTGATCTTTATAAGTGATAGAATGATTTTGCAAGCAATATAATTTTCAGGGATTACAATGGTGGAATGTTGAAAACACTCTTCATCCTAACTATGCTGGAACCATTTTGCCAGTATAACCCCTTCTGTATATCATGTGGCTTCTCCATGTTCTGTTTATGAAGTGGGTGAAATATTTTGCTTTGAGCATGGTGGAGCATCCATAAATAGCCCATCCCATTAATATAGCTTTATAGCACACTGAGCCAGCAGTCATGACCACATGCCTTTTGATCCTTCTGAACTGTGACAAAAAGTTTCTGTATTAGTTAGGCAGAATTTATCCAAAAAATAAAGAGGACTGGCACAGTGCACAGCCTACCAGAGAGCCAGACTCATCTGGTCAATCAGGGAACCAAGAGCTCAGCCAATGAAATCAAGCAACACAAGTCACACAAAATGGAGAACATGATCTAAAATGACCTCTAGAACCTTCGAACCAGCTCGAACAGGCTCGAACCAAACCTGACTCGATCGGTTCAAACTCAGATCCGCATTGTCAATGCAATGCCCTGTTTGGTCCAAGTTCAAACCTTCAAACAGGTCTGCACATCAGTACATAGCACTAGGGATGTGCGGACCGGTCCGGTGGTCTGGCGGTCCAGCGGTTCGGTCTGGCAGTCCGGGGGTTCGTGGTCGAACTGAACCATCACCCCAGGTTCCATCGGACCAGAACCGGACCACCGGTCCTGTCTGGCAGGTCCATGAACTTTTTAAAAAAATTAAAGTCAATTAAGTACCTGTAGCCCCTTTGGGGGGCTTGCTGAAGCCACAGGGGGGTCTGGACATGTTCCCTCTCCCCCACCTGCCTTCATCATCATGGCCACAGCAGAGGGCATTTGCGCGTCCACACCGGCTGCTAAAATGGCGGCCACTCAAACTTACGGCGGCCCCAAAGGGCTGAAAAGTCATTACTTACCCGGCTGCAGCGGTGATGACAAAGGCCGGCAGGGGGAGAGGGAACCCACGTGGACCCCCCATGGCTTTAGCAAGCCCCCAAAGGGGCTACAGGTATTTAATTGACTTTAAAAAAAAATTAAAAATGTTTGCGGATCGGTCTGGGACTGGACCAGACTGAGGGGGGGCCGATGGGGGGACGGACTGAACTGGCCTGGTTCCATTCGAGGCCGCTCCGGCCTCAAACTGAACCAGGCCAGACGGTTCTGTGCACAACCGTACATAGCACTTGCCAAATCCCATTGTTGAGTGATATCCTTTAATGCTTCTGTGGCAATGTAATTGCACAATAATGATAATAAACTAATCTGCCTACTACTTTCTTTTCTCTATAATTTTAATTTATAATTACCATTTTGAAAAATCCATGAATTTTTTATTAGTAAACAGCAAATGCAATATGCAAGGTATGGTAAAAGAGTAGTTGCTAGAGCCTCTTCTGTATGAATAGGGTGCACCACATGCAGGGCTGCCCTTAGATACCCCTGGGGGTGGGGGCAGGGCAAATCAGTCAGTGCAGAGGCCTTTTCCAGTTAATCCTAATGGGGGTTAAAAGAGCAGGGCCTGGGGCGGTCATCCTGCTTGCCATGCCCTAAGGACAGCCCTGACTACATGTAAGTATTGGATGGCAGTGAGATAGAAGAAGCTTTAAGATATGCATCACTATCCTTTAAAATCCTTCTCTACTAGAGTACCATTTCTATTGCTTCATTTTTGTAGTGTATCTGATTTACATTACAATTTTGGAGAATGCATCATCAGGTAATATTTGGTTCTTCAGTTGATACTATCAGTAAGGTTGATATGATCCTCACAATAAAATCCATAAATGATTGTGGTAAATGTTTTCTGACTCATTAGAACTGTAACTGAGGTCTAGCCCTCCATCAGGCCTGACCATCACTATAGCAGCATTGGGACTGCAGTCAGTCATCCTTTATTGCGGTCATAGACCAGTATTTAGTAAAACATACTTACACAAAACTCAGCATAATAAAACAAACAATCAATGCAATACTGAAAGGTTAAAATTAGGACAGTTGTGGTGAACTTACTGAAAGCCAAAGAGAGCAGAGCACCCTCCATTACAATCATAAAATAGGAATCACGGAAAGAAGAAAGCAGAACATTATTGAAAACCTAAGCGGATGTTGCAAATGATATAACAGTACCTTGTCATTTTGCTGATTAGGTTGTCATCAAGACTGGACAGTAAATACTTCAAATAGAAGTCATCCGAATGCCCAGGAAAACGTTGCAGCAAAGGGGACACTAATCTTAAGCGGGCGTCCCTATAGAAGTTACAGTATAAAATGGCATGCGCAGTTGTCTCCACTTGACCAGACCCGCAAGGGCAAAGTTGAGCAGATAAAGGGGTACCTTGAAATCTTCCCTCCATAACAGCAGATGGAAGTGCATTAAGACGGGCGAGCATCAAAGCACATCTAAATTTAGGAATGGTAATTAGACTCAGATAGCTAGCTGGTTTAATGTTAAATATTTGATCCCCCAGAAAGATATTCTTGGGCAAGGAAGCAACTTCTTCCTGCAGTTCCATGTCCATGATACGTTGTTTGATCTCAATCCTGGCTCGATCATATCCCATTTTGATAATCTTATCCTGAGAGAAACCATAATGAGCCAATTTGTCAATACACATAATGGGCAGTTGCACAAGCAACTCTTCCACAGGTTTCCACTTGTGCAGCCCCATATTTTGTGCAGCCCCAATGCTGCCCTTGAAGGGTGTAGCGGCTCAGCAGTGCAGTATTACAGATACTGTAAGTTGGGTAAAAAGCCTGCCCCTGCCCAATTTATTCGATAGGGCTTAACGAGCATGGTTAATGTGTGCTATGCAATGGTTTTCATAATAGTTTATTTATTTATTTTATTGTTGAATGTATATACTGCCTTTCATTAAGATAATCCCAAAGCAATTTACAGTATAGTTACAACAATGCACAATCAAAACAATACCCAATTATATGTACAATTATTAACTGAAATATAAAAATCTTATATCTCTATTTAAAGGGTTTTTACAAATATGTAAAATATAACACTAAAAGACAAAAAGATAGAGCAGCGGCACCAGCAGCAACAATCAGCTCTTTTCTATAAAAGTGTGGATGAAGCACGTCATTTTAACATGTTTTCTAAAAATTGTGATGGAGACAGAGGAGCAGGGGAAGATGAAGGGAATTCAATTTGACCTCCATAGGAAATATGCAGAGTTGCCTGGGTTGTTGCTTCCACATGAAGCCCGTTATTTCTGTGAGGCAATGCAATTAATTGGATGTAGAATTAAAGGGTCATCCTATTTAATACAATGCGGTTGTTATGTATGCCAGGTGATGCCGAATTGTTTAGGTGTGCTTTTTGACCTCAGCAGCTCCTGTAGTTTTTGGGAGCTGTAGATGTTGGGTGGAGCTCCTGATTCTAGCAGTAAAGAGCAGTTGTGTTTTTAGGGCTGAGTGTTCCCTACATTTTTCCTGAGACTAACCTAGCAGCTATATTCCCCATAAACAAATCTGACTATAGCAACACCAATAGGCACATTCCTATTACAGGATGTGTTTCCACCCAAATTTCAAAGAAATTGGGCAAAGTGGTGATTTTTTAAAAATTTTTGAAGTTGGCATATTTTGGGGGCAGATTTGGGGCAGAAAGGGCTTTGGGGGGCAGAAGAGTGGGTCAGGTGATAGTGCCCTAATGGGTGCCTGCTACCACCCAGATTTCAAAGAAATTGGGCAAAGGTGTGATTTTTAAAGAATTTCTGAAGATTGTGCATCTTTAAGCTTTTTCCCTGTGGAGAAAAATGTCCAATGTACAATGAGAAATGTTGAGTCATCTTCCTAGAAATTTTAGAAAAATTCCTAATCTGTCCCTAAATTCTATTCGGTTTAGTGTTTTGCCTCTTGAACCTTAAAATATTCTCATGATTACTTCTAGGATAACTTTCTATTTAAAGTGAACATTAATCTATTACTGCAGATATTTAGAAGAGTTTGCTTGGGGATTTGTTTGTGTGCAATAAGTCATACTTCCCAGTTACCTTATGGATACCAAATTTTGCATACACAATCCTGCCACTAAAATGAGCTGATGTACTTACATTTTACTCTGGAATATGGTGGGGAAACTGTTTATTTTTTAGAAGCAATTCTCAATACAACAATCATTTTTGAAATGTTTTTGTTCTCAACATATTTTAACACTAATCAATAATCAGATCACTAATTCAGAAAATAACACCTTACCCAAGAGAAGCAGATCTTCTCAGATTCAGATTTAATACTGTTCAAATTTAGCATATATGGTTATTATTCAATAAAATGAGGTGTCTGAAGATGACATCTTACAAATTTAAAACTGTTTTTAATTCCCTTTTGCAACAACATTAAGAAAAAATTATATTACATATATGTAATTTGTTGAAATTTCCTGAAAGTATAATCTACACAAAATGAATTTGCGACATAGTCAGCAATGACCCTCAACTACTAATCTGAAATATTCTGTTCCATGGGTGAGCAGGCTGAAATCCTGGTTTCCTCTTGGCAGCCTGATCAACTGCAAAGTTTTTTCAAGTTTTTTTCTTTCTTTCGGAGTACTAGTTAGCATTTTTGCAATGACAGTGATAAAAGTGAAAATACATTCTCTTTAGATGCTCTTGTTTGCAATATGTGCTACACATTTTATTAGCATTAATATACCTCTTATCCAGCATAAATAGGGCCAGAGTGGCTTCCAATAAAAGTGAAAAAGGCAGGAAAAGCAAAATGTACAACAGCAGGGGGAAAAGTAAATACTCATATCCTCAGAAGTATGCTCTATAACAGGAGTTCTGGTCAGGTCCCTCTTGGTACCAGTAAAAAGATGTGGGTGGGGATGATATGTACTAAAAGGTTCACACAGTACACACATAAGGTCAGCACATGTACAGATCATCATTCATAGTCTTACCATCTCACAACGAATGACTGAATGGTAGTAGAAGAATGCCTGACAACATCTTCCGCAGAACTTCCTTAATCTTCTCATTTCTCATGCTATATATCACTGGATTCATTATGGGTGGAACTATGATATATATAATAGCAAAGGCAAAGTCCTGTACAGAGGAACTGTTACTGGGAGGTCTGGTATAGGCCAGGGTCCCAGTGAACAGGAAAACCGAGAGAACAATGAGGTGAGGAAGGCAGGTAGAGAGGGCTTTTTTCTGTCCCTGCACAGAAGGGATTTTAAGCACTGCTGTGAAAATCTGTGTATCGGTTATCATCATGAAAATGAAACAGCATAATGCTGCAAAGCAACTAGTTGCAAGAAGCCCAACCTCAACTAGGTACAAATCTGAGCATGAAAGTATTAGTAACTTGGGAATTTCACAGAAGAACTGATTGACAATATTAGAGCAGAAGTTGATGGCAAAAGTGCCCCCAGTATGTAATATACCATAGAGTATACCAGCAATCCATGCACTCCCTGCCATTTGAATGCAGGCTCCTTTATGCATAATTCTCTCATAGTGGAGTGGTTTGCAGATAGCAACACAGCGATCATGTGCCATTATGGTTAGGATGGAAAAATCTGCTGCTGCAAAAAAGGCAATAAAAGAAAACTTGAGCAGCACATCCAGAAAAAGAAATCCATCTGCTGTTCAGGAGGGATTGTGCCATGGATTTGGGTATAGCGACAGAAATACAACCAATGTCTAGAATGGCCAAGTTCATGAGGAAGAAGTACATTGGGGCATGAAGGTGATGATCAAGGGCCACTGCCATGATGATGAGAAGATTCCCTGTTACTGCTGTCAGGTACAATGCGAGGAACACAAAGAAGTGTAGGAGCTGCAGTTCTCGGACCTCTGAGAATGTCAGGAGCAGAAACCCAGACTCAGCAGTAAAATTGGACATGGTTGTTTCTCTCAGGTCCCTTTATCTTGGGGGAATAAAGAAAGCATTAGTGTACTGATATTCATCAATGAAATGCATATTCATGCATTCATGCATATTCAATGGTATTCATCAATGAAATGAGGTCTTCTTGTGTGTATGTAGAGGTTTTGGATAAAGCAGGGGAGCACAGACCTTTGTGTTCCTTTAAGTTGTCATAAAATTAGCCGAGCCTGGTGAGATTGGCTAGTTCAGCAACCGCCTCCCACCTTCCTTGCAAACATTAAGACTGTTCTCACAAGCAGCCTTACCCAGGTTAGGGCAGCCCAGCCAGGTTAGGCTGCTCGTGTGCAGCGCCAGGATCCTCAGGGGCCCTAGTCGTGTGAATAGCCTTACTAATTTTTTTGAAATGTTTTTGCCTCCGTGGAAGTTTGTGATAACAAAGCAAAAAAGCAAAGACAGGAAGCAAAGACTTAGTTCATATTCTGTTTACCCCCAATGCACACAGTTGTCTAATTATGCAGCCAGCTTCCCACAACATTTTCACTGGCAGGTGTAACCATGCTCTAAATCAGGAGGTCCCAACCTGTGGTACTTCAGATGTTGCCGAGCTACAATTCCCATCGTTCCCAGCCACAATAAATTGTAGATGGGGATGATGGGAGGTGTAGTCCAGTAATATATTCAGTACGACAGGTTGGAAACCCCTGCTCTAAATTAAACAGAGTGACTGGCAAAGAAGCAATACTGAGGAACTACAATACATTACATAAAACACTATTGAGAGTTGTCAATGTAGTCTACACAGGAAAAGAAATGGGGGGGGGAGTTCTCTATTCCATTATACTAAGTTCTAGGATATTATTTATTTAACATATTTTTATACCACCCAAAACGTACGTCTTTGGGCAGTTTACAACAAAAAATGACAACAGACAAGTTAAAACATTGGTTAAAATAAATGACTGCAAAAAGTCAACACATTACAACAGTTTAAAACCTTAAAACAATATTTTAAAACAATGTTAAAACTATTACAACAATATTTAAATATAAGCCTGGGTGAACAGGTGTGTCTTTAAAGGTTTTTTAAAAATTGCCAGAGATGGGGAGGCTCTTATTTCAGCAGAGAGCATGTTCCAAAGCTTCAGGGCAGCAGAGAAGAAGGACCATCCTCGAGTAGCCATCTCTGATAAACATCTCTCTGATAAACATCAGAGAGGTTGGAAAGGAAAATGGAGACATTTCACACAATAAAGGATGAAAATTAATTTGCAGTAGAAGAAGATCTTTGAAATGTGTAATGCTACCTCAGAAGACTAAACATTCAAGGGGATTTCTTATGACATAGTCTGCTAATGTATTGTGATCATGTGCACAGGGTATTAAGTATGAATCAAATATTTATATGCAAATCATTTTTTTTACCTTTAACCCAATACTTTCCAACTGAGGCAGTAAATGTTTCAGCTGCAAGTCATTAAGTGATGCAGCAAAAGATACATGTATTAGTGAAACAGTCATAAGTATAATTTAGCAATGCTGATACAGACCAGTTTAGATATTCTTCACAAATTTTTCACTGCAGAAATACACTCAGAAAAAGATATCTAAAACAGTGATGGTGAAGGCATCTCCTGGCTTTTTAAAGCTGGATTAAATTAAAAAAAATAAAGGGGTGTGTGTGAAAATGGGGTTGTGCTTCCCCGTGTATAGCCACGTGAAAATATCTTAACAGATGAATCCATCCGTTTTAAATCTTATACTAGCTGAGTTCCATTTAATTCAATAACTAAGAGAAATCTTATAGAAAGAATATTGCAGATGAGAGAACTTAAGGTCAGAAAGAGACAAACATGACTGGCATATGGTGATTTGTAGCCTAGTAAAGTCATAATGAAAAAAAATCTTACCAAAATACTTCTAACACTTCTTTGTAGACATCTGTCATTATGACATGCAATTACTCGTTAGATCATTATCCTTCACCCCATGCATACATCCATGAATGGTTCTTAATTCTTTAGAGATGCCTATATGCATGTGTGTGTACACAGCTAATTTCAGTCTAAATTGGCATTTAAAAGCATATTTTCACGCAAAGGTGATTAATGTGATGTTTTCTTTGGCTTCTTCATAATTTGCTCCCAAGAGCCCAGCACAAGAGAGGGAAAAATCACAAGATCTTCTTCCCTGTTTCCTGCATGTAATTTTGCTTTTATTTTAACTTAAAAAGAGACACCTACGTTGCATATGCAAGCTGCACTGAAACATGCAAACACAGTACAGGTGAGAAATAAATCCAATACAAATCAACAAAAATAGTCTCAGTAGCATAGGTCTTTAGCACACCCTATCCAAAATTACATCCCCAACTTCCACATATGGGCTTTATGGCAGACAAATAATGTGTTTCCATCCCTGTCCTAGACCATATGCATCATAAACCACACAGATACCTAATGTATACAATGGCTCCAGTTTAGATATTCAATAACTAAGGAGATAGAGAAGGAGAACTAAGGAGATAACTAAGGAGCCAGGAGATGCCTTCACCATCACCGTTTTAGATATCCTTTTCTGAGTGTATTTCTGCAGTGAAAAATTTGTGAAGAATATCTAAACTGGTGTGGGTGTGGGTGGGTTTCACACCCACCACAGAATGGGCCTTCTTCATGTTTCCAAGAGAGCCTGTTTGGAGGCTCCCAGGAGCACCTCATACCTAGTTTGAGGCTACTGGCTGGTAGTTCCCACACTCTGCTGTTCAGACCCCATGGGACCGTGAGATCTTTTTTTTCAGTTCACATGAACTAACTCATAGGGCATGTCACTTGGCATGAAGCCTGGGATGATAGCTCTCAGGTCAAGTTCAATTACAAAACTGCAGGAGAATCTCCTTGCACTCGCCTCCATGATTACTTTCAGGTGAGGAATGCCAGAGTAGACATTTTTGAGTCAGCACTATTCTTTCAAGGATTAGCCAAGTATTCATATCATGAGAGCTCCAGCTATAGAGCGGTATATAAATGTAAGTGCTATTGCTATTGCTATTGCTATTCTCTCTTGGCACAGCAAATCAGGTCAAGGTATTGCTTCCTCAGGAAGGAATGTTAAGATGGTAGCAGGTCATCTCCTGGGCTAACAAGCATGTTAATGTTTGGCTCAGGGCACAGAAATCTACCTTGTTTGCATTTTAGTCACTCCCAGATATTCTAAGGACACAAGATAAACTCTGATGCACCCATTGCATTTCACCCAACATGGGACTTTTAGACCTTTTCAGCACACCCAGCAAATTGAAAGGGACAATGCTTCATCCTGTCCTTTGTCTCTTTTGTCCACCTATTCAAGGGGAGATCAGCATACTATGTGTCTCTACCCCAGATTCAACTGGTGTTTCTTCCTCGGATCCACCAACTGCTTTTCACTACATCTTGGCTTTGGCACCTCCATCTTGCCTTGCCTTGACTCTCGCTCCTGTCCCACTTGTCACCTCCAGACAAGCCCTTTCCCCTGACCCAGTCTGTGCAGCACTCTTGGCTGTGAGATTCTGGTCTCTTATTGATTTTTCCTGGCTCCCAAACTTCCACCTGGTCCCTGGGTTCCTGTTTCTGCCCTCCTGCCTATCCTTCCTGCCTATCCCTGGTCCCTGGGGTCCTGTTCCTGCCCTCCTCTACATCCCTCAGTAATGATTGAGCTGCAAGAGTTTACATCACCCCACTGGAAGCATCAAGGGAGTAGCTAACTCCTGCTTTCGAACCTCTCACTTCCTCTCCTCTAACTTCTTCTAAAATCCAAAGCCTGTTTCTCTCACAGGCCTTGAGCGAATTTAATTGAGAAACGCAAGCCAAATTGCCTCCTTGTAAGCTGTAACATAGTCCTGTTAATCTCTTAGTCTTGCTAGTCAAATATTGTTGCCTATTAATCATTATTTCTCTTCCTGTATCCCTAAAAACCCTAAAATAAACCTGATTTAAGTCTAACCTCTCTGTTCAGTTCTTCCTGCAACTGAAGCTTTACACAAATTTATTCTGGAGGTGGACCACTCCATTCAAGCTTTCTAATTCCCCCCACACAAGCCCAATATGTAGCTGGGGTACTTGGCAATTCCCCAGGAGTAGTTCCATTAACACTGGACAAGGTACCAACATTTTGTGTTATTTTTTTCCATGGGTGAGACCTGCTGTTCTAGTTTGCACCCTACAGATTAGGGGTGTGTGAACCTATTCAAAACAAACCTGGTTTAACCCTGAACAGAGCTGGTTCAGCCACAAACTGGAACAGAGGCAGCTGGTCAGCAGTCGAACTGTACCTAACCCAGTTTGAGTTGAACCAGTTCAACTGTTCAGGACTGGGGGTGGCAAGAGGGCAGCGGTACCTTTTAGCATTTATTTTTAGTGTATATTATTGGTCCCTGTCTCGATACGGAAGATCAAAGAGGCCCCCTCATGACGAGCATGCCACAGCCATGCATATCATGAGGAGGCCTCTGATCTTCAGCACCATGCCGGGGACCACTAATATACACTAAAAACAAATGCTAAAAGTTCCCATTTCCCTCTCACTGCCCCCCCACCAAAATGTCAAACCAGTTTGAACCAGTTTTGGCTGAATGGAGTGAACTGGCAATCTGTTCAACTGAACCAGTACCATGGACCAGCGGTTCATTTTGAATTTGGATTGAATTTGAACCAAACTGCCCAAACCAGTTCTGTGCGCATCCATATTACAAGTATGAGTCTCATTATGGGCTTGGCACAAATCATGGATTTCAACATGCACTCTAGCAAGGCCTTGGGACATATGCCTATTTTCTATGACATGGTTCCTCCTTGCTATGCTTCTGTAGCCTGCACCATGTCTTGACAAGATGTGTGGCTTGAAGCAAGCTGGGGTATCCTATAAAGAGCCTGTTCTACTGATGTAGCTTTATCATGCTGAGTCAGCACTCATGACTTTGGACCATTCTGTACTCAGCATTGACACAGATGGTGTGTGCTTGCTAGGTAGAAAATTTGCACAGAGAGAGAGAGAGCTTTTCTGTATGTCCTTAGTAGGGATGTGCAAACTGGCTTGAAGTTGAGCCAGTTTACCATCAAACTGGTCCAGCTCAAGGGCTCACTCTCGAGCCAGACTGGACCTGCTTCTTCTCGACCTCGAGCCAACTCCAGCTGGTTCGGGGATTCTAACATTTTAACAAATATATTTTAGTCTCCCTCTTTTCCCGCTGACCTCTACCCGGTCCTCATGGCCCAGGCCACACAAATGGACAGGGCGCATGTGCGGCGGCCTCCCAAATGGCCTCCACTATTAGGGGAAAGGGCCGGAACAGCCTGAAAACGGGCCACCGGCACTTAAAAGTGGCCAGCAGTGGGGGAGGGGGACTGCAAAGACCCCCTGTAGCTGCACGAGCACCCCCAGAGGCCGCCATACCCATCAGTGAGTCATTCTAGGGGGGGAATTAGAATCGGTTTGAGCCAAGCGGGGTGGGGTTTTTTGGTGGCACACAACTGAACATGCCTGGTTCTGTTTGAGTCTGGTTCAGACTTGAACTGAACCAGGAAAACGGGTTTTGTGCACACCCCTAGTCCTTTGTATTGGCCCATGGACATCACAAAGAGCCCATTCACACAACTGGAAAGGTGGGGGAGCAGACAGGAGGAGGAAGGCTGAATGAGTCTTACTTTCCCCCCAGACAAGCAAGAACTGTTGCCAGGGGCATGGAAAATGCTCCCAAATGATTGCATGCTGCACCAATCAGCACACAACTCTGGAGACCATGCCCCAGTCTCCGGAAATCTCACAATACACTGTGCGCTGAATGTGATGCATTGGGGGATTACCCCAGGAGACTGGCACTCTAGGAGCCTGTCTCTGTTTCAGCATGGGCTGCAAGGAGCTGTACTGACACACAATCCTTTAGCCCAGATTAAGGGAGCACTTTTCCCTTAACCCCAACTAACAGCATGGCCCAGGCCACACAGAGGCCATGTGCGCAGAGGTGCGGTCTCCAGAATGGCCGCTGGGCCACTGGGTGGAGGTCGAAAACTGGCCTAAGAGCACCCGAACAGGGGGAAGAGGGGCATAACGGAGGCTCATGGGGGAGGGGGAACCTCCGCGGACCTCCCCACCCCCAGCCACCTCCAAGAACTCTCCCAAGGGGTTATGAGGCTTTAAAAAAAAATAGAACTTGGTCCATGACCCCCCCCCGGACGAACCAAACTGGGTGGGGGGCTCGAGGGGGTGCCGGACTGAATTGGCCCGGTCTGGTTTGAGTCTGATTCGGACCCAAACCAAACTGGGCCAGCCAATTCTGTGCACATCCCTAATGCTTGCTACCACAAGACCAGATCTCTTAATCAATAGCATTGATTAAGCAGTTTATTCAATGAGATCCCTTGCAATTAGTAGTGCAAAGGTACCAGATACATCTGTGCTGACTCTGGAAAGATTGGGGAACAGTGGCAGAACACTATTTCAATTAATACAATTAAGCAGTTGCGTGGTCCACGTTTTAACCAGGATTTCTCCGTGGAACAAAGGAAAAGATTAAAACAATTGGCTCCGGGGACATATTTTTGTGACAAACAGTTGGCTTCAGAGGGAAGGGGAGTCCAGTGAAAATCACCCCTTTCTCATTTCTGTGTATCTGGATCTCAGCACTGCTGCACGCGCACAGTGCTGGACATTGGCCACTGATTCCATACTTTATAGGAATAATTCCTGAGCAATCATTCAAAACTTTTAGTATCAGTTAAGCTGAAGTGCTTCTTTAATTAGCCAAATGGGTTTGATTGACAGAGACTTCTAGGAGAAAATATTAAGTTGCAAGTGTACAATGGAGAGAGAATGAGGAAAGGGAAGAAAAGAGGCATGGGATTCAAATAAAGTCATAGTTGTGTTGTTGTTTTTTAAGGAAAAATGTACTAAGACACTTTAAATCCTTTTAAAGATATGTCTCTCAATGTTAGATGCAGTTTTCCCTCTAGCTGTTTCAGGACATGTTTTCTGCCCATACATCTATTAATTCTAGAGCCTTCTACCTTCTTTTGCAGCTAGTATGAGACTCTTCTCACGATTAGTGAGAAGAGCCACGAGGAGATTAGCAGGGAGAGAGGGCTTAGCCTGCTTTCCCCACTGATGAGCAGGGCGGCAGCCCTGGGTGGCCAGATCGGCCACCCACATGAATGCCGGCTCCATTATGGAGTCAGCAGGGGCTAGGGGGGTCGGGGGCCGCGTGGCCCCCAGAAGCTCCAGCATGCCCTGTGTGAGCACACAAGGCATGCTGGATAGCACCCCAAGCTGGGAGGCTGCTTTTCAGCCTCCCAGTCGAGGGTCTACTCATGAGTAGCCGTGGCACGGAGCAGTGCCACAGCAACTCACAAGCAAAAAAACTGGGTTTGCAGAGCGCTCGTTCCGCAAACCCGGTTTAAGGGGAGGGTTACTTTGGCGGCTTAACCACCTGGAGGCCACCGGGCTTGCCTTTGAGCTCAGTGGTTCACATGGTCAGGTGAAATCAGGCTAGGCTCTCCTAGCCTGATTTCACTTGATTGTCAGAATAGCCTCACAGTCTCACTGCACTGTAACATACATCATTTTTGAAAGGCTACGTAGTACTTGTGTGAGAAAGAGGTTAATTCCATGGCTGCCTGGGACTTGTGCCCATGATCTAAAACAGCTGACGGATAAAACCTATAACGTTCTCTGTAATTGCTAGAGCCGATTCTTCTTTTGTAAGCAAACCTAATTAGATATTAGGTGGAGGCTGACTGGAAACATGGAAGAGGCCCACTAGAGCCTTGGAAGTAAGTTAAATAAAGAATAACATAAACGAATAATGTGATCTCCAAATATTTTTTTACTCACGGATCCCACAACAAATATTTCAATTTTGATGGGGAAATATTCACATTTTTACTACAGTGTAATATAAAATCCAAAGCAATGGCAGAAGGATAAAGGGGGAAATGCAACCCTGCAGTCAAAGACTTGGAAAGGAGAGCTGGTCTTGTGGTAGCAAAAATGAATCTGCTAAACAAGGTCTGCCCTGTTTTGCATTTGAATTGGAGATTACGGGGCTATTCTCACGATTAACAAAAAATTGGGCTAGGAGAGCCTAGCCTGATTTTTGTTAGTTGTTAGAACCATCAGGCTCGGCTGCGAGCCCAGTGGTTCTAGAGCGGGTAACCCGCTCGAGAACCCCTGATAAAAAACCAGGTTTGCAGAGCGAGTGCTCTGCAAACCTGGGTTTTTTAATAATGAGTATCCGCAGTGCGGCTTCGCATCACACCTACTCACGAGTAGACCCCCGGCTGGGAGGCTCCCCAGTATAAGCCCTTCTGTGGCTTGGGATTTCTAGCTGTGACAGGTACTTGGTGGGGGAGGCCAAATAGCTGAGCCTTTCCAAGGACAGGAAGGATGGGACCCTGCCTCAGTTGGCCTGGTGCTTAGTATCCATTATACTCTGTTTGATGACTGTTTTTGCCTGGTCATGGCCCATAGCAAGTGGGGGGGGGGTAAAGCTCAGGAGCAACAATTTAGTCCACATGGCCCTTTCCAGGAAGATTGAAAATTGTCCAATAGGGTCAAAGGGGCCAAGCCCCGAGAGTTGAGGGATAGTTTAATCCAGTGGTTAAGAATGGGCAGCCACATTCTGGCCTCAACATTTATCATTCCTGTTTCCAAGCACAGAGCGGCATTTGAGACACAGTTAGGCGGGCCACTGTTAGGAATTTGGACTGCACAAGCTCCAAGGGGACAAGAATGAAAGGGGAGCCCCAATTGGCACCATAAAGGAGTTGTGCCAGCGTCTTGGCCTCAAATAGTTTGAGCACTGCGAGAATGTACTGCCCCTAGACTGTAAGAATTTTAGAATGGTGGCTGAGCTCCTCTGAGCAGTGAGGGCAACATGATCGCAGTGGGCCTTTCTTGAGCGAGAGGCATGTAGGACCCCTCCCAGATATTTGAAACAGGCGACCTTTTCGATCTTGTGGCCATTTATACTCCAGGGCTGTAACTTGGGTCTTCTGGCAAAAACCATAACTTTAGGTTTTTTATCGTTGATTTCTAGTGGATCGTTCCTGCAATACTGAGCTAGAGCCATCAGCGCTCTTTTGAGACCTATGTGGGTCCCAGAGAGGATTGCAGCATCGTTGTCACAGAGCAGGAAGGCAATGCATATCTCCATCAGCTTAGGAGGGTGAAAGTCTGGTCTACTAAGGTGCCTCAACAACATGTCATTGATATAAATGTTGAAAAGGAGAGTGGGACCAGAATGCATCCTTGTTTGACTCCCTTCTGTGTCAGGACAGAGGTTTTTAGGTGCCTTTGTGGCACCTTATCTTGAGGGTTGTGTCTGCATGCAGAATGTGAATCATATAAAGCAGACGGCAGTTGATTGAGGAGGCTTCCAACTTCTCCCATAGCTTGACTCAGAAGATAGAATCAAAGGCAGCCTTAAGATCAATGAAGGCAGCATAGAGGGAGGACGGGTCACTGCAAGAATATTTTTCAATGAGGTGCTGAAGCACAAGGCACTGATTGGTTGTGGATCTGCCCTCCCTGAAGCCCGCTTGCTCCTCTACCAGCAGTTTTTCTTGGTCTAGCCAGTCCTTATGTTTCCCATGTAGATGTCCAGAATAGAGTTTGCTGATGATGTTGAGCAAGCTGATGGGCCTATAGTTGGCAGGGTCATCCTTTCTTTCCTTTCTTGAATATGGGGATGATAATCGCCAGCCCCTAGTCTTTGGGAATACGGCCATCAAATTCTATATAAGTAAAACACTAAGCCAAGACTAGAGCCCACCAATATATATTATATTTTTACAAGCCCCAGAGGGATCAGGTCTTCTCTGGGGGACTTGACTTCTCCACTCTTCTTCGGGAAATGGGGGACTCCGTTTCAGCTGGGGGCCACCTGGGCAAGTCCTCTACATCTGGTAGGGGGTATAAGGATAATTGATCATTAGCCTCTTCAAAATTTAGCTCATTTGTGCTTTATATCCATGCATCTGCCATCTTGAATCGGGGTGGATGACATAACAAATTATGCTGTTGAGGTAGCTCTGTGTGCCACTACAACTGTATCAAATTTGGTCCAAATCGGTCTAGGCATTGTGAAGTTGATAGGGGGCGCTCGCTCTCGCTCTCTCTCTCTCTCTCACACACACACACACACACACACACACGGGTGATCTCATGAGCTTACTTTCCTTAAGGAAAGAAGGCTAAAGATGCATATTACTATGATAACAGTACAAGGACTGTGAGCAAATATATAGTTTCAAAACCTAACACCGTCAAACAGGGTGCACAACTGCTTGTGTGCACTTGGATTATTATTTTAAAAAAACAAAAAAAACCACCTATGACTTATTCTCAACAACAACCCTGTGAGGTAGCTTCGCCTGGCAAAGAAAATGCATTGCTTATGTGATTTCCTTCCAATCCCTACATATCCCCATCAAAAAACCCATAAGGCAGCTTTCAAAAATATAAATAGAAAAATTCATCTCTCTCTCTCTCTCTCTCTCTCTCTCTCTCTCTCTCTCTCTCTCTCTCTCTCTCCCCACCCCCATGCTGAGATTTATATTTCTGACCTTTGGATAGATGAAGAGTGGTAATAAGAGCATGTGGGAGAAAAATGAGCCAATAGAAGAATAGTTTCCATGGGGGCGATGGAGACAATTATACCTAGTTGGAGCAGCAGACAAACCACTTGGATAAGAATTGTAGAAAGTTGTAAAATCTAGCACAGAGTAATTTAGATATCTCCCCTTTTTGACATGGAAGGCTATATTTATGAGCTATGTAAACATGTTGTTTAAATTGCAATGACCTTTTGGCTCAAACTCAAGAACCACACATTATTATTACAGATATGTATATGCTGCTTTTCAACAACAACAAAATGTTCTTAAAACAGTTCACATTTTTTAAAAGATAATTACCTGTCCAAAAGGGCTCATAAGCTAAAACTATGCATACATGCATATTATATCAGGTATACAGGACACACAAGTATAAATTGAAAACTATTCACTTAAAGTGCTAATATGTGTGTGTATTTTATGGGGGGAAACCTATCAATGATATAAAAGTTAGGGATGTGCAAACAGGTTCGATGGCCCAATATCGAACCGAACCCAATCGATTCATTATTGGACTGAACCCCCCGGCCATTTGTGGGGGTTCACATTTTACACACACACACACACACCAAGGGACTTCGCTGAAGCTGTGGGGGGGGGTGTCCTGGAAGGCCCCCCCCCGCTGGTTCAGGCAGTCTTTGACCCCTTCTGGGCCTCACCCCTGTGGGGCCAGCCATTCTGGAGGCCGGCCATTTTGGAGGCTGCTCCACATGCCCAATGTGCCTCTGCATGGCCTGGCTTATGACCCGGCCACACAGAGGCCCATCAGGTATGAGCAGCAGCCTCCAAAATGACCTCCATCATGGAGATGAGGCCTGGAATGGACTAAAATGGACTTATCCCCTGCTAACTGGGCAAAGAGGCACCTTTTATCGTGGTGATTCTCTTTATTTAGCAGGGGGAGAGTAACTGGCCCTATCCACCCCCAGCACAGTACCTCCAGTAACTGTTGCTGGTGTCTGTCTTTTTTTAAAAAAAAAAAAAAGAATGTGAGCCCTTTGGGGACAGGGAGCCATCTTATTTATTTATTATTTCTCTGTGTAAACTGGCCTGAGCCATTTTTGGAAGAGCGGTATAGAAATCAAATTAATAAGAATAAGAATAAGAATTTTTTTAAAATAGCCTGAACTAGGTGGATTGGCACATAATGGAGGCTGGAAGGGGGAGAGGGAACTTACAGAGACCCCCCCCCCCCCCGATGGCCTCAGAGAAGCCCCCTGGAGGGGGTGAGTGAAGTTTTTTTTTTTTTAAGAATCTCAAACCCGCCGGACGGGACAGGGGGTGTTCGGGGTTGTGGGAAAACTAAACATGCTCGGGTGCGGTTCAAGCCCAGTCTGGACTCAAACTGAACCAGGCAACCCAGTTTTGTGCACACCCCTAATAAATGTACCTCCCAAGTTTAAGCAATGGCAAGTGGGATGTATTGACACTTTAATATGGAGATGGAACAAGAACATCAAAATCCAAGACCGCTCAACAGATAAATTTGAAACCAGCAGTTCTATATATTACTGTGGGCCAAGGGGTAGGAAAGAATGGAGGTTGATTTGCCTATTAGAGGACTGTAGAGTATGTATTTGTACAAATTTGTATTTGTAAGGGACACTGAAGGTCCAAGGGGGGGCAGAAAAAGCAATCAAAACACCCCCCCAATAACTATCTATCTATCTATCTATCTATTTATTTATTTATTTATTTATTTATTTAGTCTTTTATTATTAAAAAATGTTATACCACCCTTCCAAAAGGCTCAGGCTCAGGGCGGTTTACATTAAAACCCAATTAAAATCAATTAACAATTAAAACAGAAGTTATAAAAATACATAAAATAATAATTAACAAAACATCATAAAACACCAATTAAATAGCCAAAACAATTTAAAAACAAATTTTAAAAAGCTGAGAAAGTTTCATTGAAGAGATGTGTTTTCAGAAGTTTTTTAAAGATTGCCAGAGATGGGGAGGCTCGTATCTTAGTAGGGAGCGCATTCCATATATGTGATATCCTCAGAAATAATCTTCCTTATTACTCCCCTGACCCATAGTTCATAGTTGATGTCCTGGCATTAGCGGAAGATGTTCTAGAACTGAAGTTCCCTCTTGGTGCTGATGCAAAGACATGGGGATGAAATATTATGGATATGTACTAGCCACGTCATGGCACAGTGGGGAAATGACTTGATTAGCAAGCCAGAGGTTGCCGTTTCGAATCCCCGCTGGTATGTTTCCCAGACTATGGGAAACATCTATATTGGGCAGTAGTGATATAGGAAGATGCTGAAAGGCATCATCTCATACTGCTCAGGAAGAGGCAATGGTAATCTCCTCCTGTATTCTACCAAATACAACCATGGACCTCTGTGGTTGCCACGAGTCGACACTGACTCGATGGCACACTTTACTTTATTTTATGTAAAAGTTCATCTAGTATGCACATATGGTCAACAAATACAAGAATCACCATTCTTAGTCTGTTCATAGAACAATTCAGGGAATAGTAGTAGAAGAATGCCTGACAGTTAACATCTTCTGCAAGGCTAACTTGATCTCCTTGTTTCTCATGCTATAGATCACTGGATTCATTGTGGGTGGAACTGTGATATATATAATAGCAAAGATTAGGCCCTGTTCAGAGGAACTATTACTGGGAGGTACTACATAGGCAAAGATTGAAGTTAACAGAAAAAGTGAGAAGACAATGAGGTGAGGAAGGCAGGTGGAGAGGGCTTTTTTCTGTCCCCGTGCAGAGGGGACTTTAAGCACTGCCATAAATATCTGAATGTAGGTTGTTATCATGAAAATGAAGCAACTTAATACTGCACAGCAACTAGCTGCAATAAATCCAACCTCAACTAGGTACAAATCTGAGCATGAAAGTATTAGTAACTTGGGAATTTCGCAGAAGAACTGATTGACAATATTAGAGCAGAAGTTGATGGCAAAAGTGCCCCCAGTGTGTAATATACCATAGAGCATACCAGCAATCCATGCACTCCCTGCCATTTGAATGCAGGCTCCTTTATGCATAATTCTCTCATAGTGGAGTGGTTTGCAGATAGCAACACAGCGATCATGTGCCATTATGGTGAGGATGGAAAAATTTGCTGCTGCAAAAAAGAAATAAAAGAAAACTTGAGCAGCACATCCAGAAAAAGAAATCCATTTGCTGTTCAGGAGGGATTGCATCATGGATTTGGGTATAGCGACAGAAATGGAACCAATGTCTAGAACGGCCAAGTTCATTAGGAAGAAATACATTGGGGTGTGCAGGTGATGATCAAGGGCCACTGCCATGATGATGAGAAGATTCCCTGTTACTGCTGTCAGGTACAATGCGAGGAACACAAAGAAGTGTAGGAGCTGCAGTTCTCGGACCTCTGAGAATGTCAGAAGCAGAAACCCAGACCCAGCAGTAAAGTTGGACATAGTTGTTCTTCTCAGGATCCTTTATCTCTGAGGAATAAAGAAAGAATGACATACTGATACTCATCAATTAAATACATAACATTGAAGAATCTTCCTGTGTATGTGTCAAGGTTTGCAAGAAGTGGGTGGAGCATTGTCCTTTAAGTTATAACACTATCAGAGACGTGTGGCTATCACAGTTCCATAACTTCTTCCCTGTTCCATTGCAACAGAATAAGGTCATTCACATTACTAAAGTGGTGGGTGGGGGACGGTGGGTCTGAGATGCTTCTGGGATGTTGAGATGCTTCTGAGCCAAGCAGTGATTGGGAGAATAGGGAACAATGCCAAAACCACCAGGTATTTACCACAATTCACCACACAGTCAGCATGGTGCTTTGCTACCCCTCCCTGCTGCCAGGCTACTCAGTCCACTAGGCTGTATAGTAAAGATGGCTACTGCCAGTCCAGGAGCAGCTGCCATTCACCCAGGTGTGGCAGTACCGCTGGTAAAAGTCTCATTTACTTTTAAAGGTGCCTTTCACCACCACCACCACCACCACTAACATCCCGGTGGCGCCCTCACCAGCCACCACTGCATATTATATAATCGAAGATGAAGATTAGTTTGAACTGAAAGAAGCCCTCAAAAATGCATAAGGGTACCCCCAGAAGATGAAAAGGTTGATCTCAATATAAGCTTCTGTGTACAGAAAGACTGAGCATAACAGCCTCACAATCAAGCAGTTGGTTTACTATTGTGATTAAGTGGACCATACTATGTCACCACTGTCCTGGATATTCATTACATTCTTACACACAAAGCATTTCTGTTCCTTTAACTCAATACTTTCCAATGGAAGCAATAAAAGTTTCAACTGTGATCACTGGATAAAGCAGCACAAAGTACATACATTTGTGAAACAGCCTGAGTATAATTTAGCCATGGTACTATAGACCAATATAGATATTATTCTGGAATTTTTCTCTGAGGAAACTAAACATACTGTATGCACAAAAGCATTTGATAATCTTTGCATTCTAAAAGAATGTCGGTGGAAATGAATGGATTAATGTGTGGACCAATGTGTTTCTCCAGTGGCTAGTCAAATATTGATTTGTAATCCTCCAATAGGATACAACAGATGCCCAGTTAGGTGGCCACTGTCGAGCAGGAGGAATCCTGGTCTTGTGGTAGCGAGCATGAATTTTCCCCTTTGCTAGGGTTTGCATTTGAATGGGAGACTACATATGAGTACTGTGACATATGGGGTCATTCTGGGAAGAGAACCTGCGTGTTTGCATGCAGAAGGTTCAAAATTCCCTTCCTGGCATCCCCAGATAGGGCTGAGAAAGTATTGGCCAGTGAAGGTGCCACTGGGGGTGGGGGTGAGAGCTGATCTCTTGCCACAGGGGGTGCTGGATGGCACCCCACTGCTCAGATCAGTTTTTCAAGTATGACGGGATTGGAGATAAGCCCCTACTAAGTCAAGTCAAGTCAAGTCAAGTTTTATTTACAGTCCTAGACTAAACAATCCATGCATGCAAACAGCAGAACAATTTATAGAAAACTCTATAGGTTCTCATTATACATCTTAAAAGCAATATAACAAAATTTGGCTATGGAGTTAAAATTTAAAACATTTTCATCAGAAAGTAAGAATTTAACAAGTTGTTCAGCAGATCGATCTGTCTGTTTACAGACCAGAGGTAAAATTAAGTGCTCCCTTGGTTGCCTATGTAATTTACAGGATAATAGAATATGCTCAATAGATTCTATTTCCCCACTGCCGCATCTGCAGTAGCGTTCTTCCAAGGGAACACCACTGTATCTCCCGGCTAATAATGCAGAGGGAAAAGAATTTGTTCTTGCCCTTGTAAATGCCCACCGGAATTTGCTGAGTGTAATATGGGACAAATAATTTGCTGGTGAAAGATCCCATCTAGTTCTTACTCCTTTATAGAATTCTGTCAAAGAGGCCCGGTTATTTTGCAATTCAGTATCTGTCAAACGCTGTTTTACTATTCTTTTCGCATTTGACAAGTAACTCCAGCAGTTGTTCAGGGTCTATTCCTAGAGCAGCAAGCTTTTTACTAACTACAGTGCACCACTGCGGTTGTGGGTTTAACGATAGAAACTGAGGAATTAGGCCCACCGGGCGTAGGTGGACTCTCAACCAAAAGTAAATAATTAAAAGCCAGGCACGAGATTCGATCTTTATGAGGCCGGCCTCCATGCGCAGTGTTACATTTGAGGTGCATCTTGTAGTCCCAAAGATAGCTCTCAAAAAGCCGGATTGAATTCTTTCTAGCATGTCAAAGTTTGCATAAGGTCCCAGTTGGATCCCGTATAAGAGATGAGGGATAACCTTTGCTGAATACAGTTCTAAAGCCGCAGGAATGAAACCTGCTCCCTGCGTTCTGAAAAATCTGTTAATTGCCACCACACTGCATTTTGCTGAGTCAGCTACCATTCTCTAAGCCCCTACTAATTTATGCTTAAAGGTGCCTTTTGCCAACCCCCCACACCGCCACCCCTGATAGCACCATCACCAGCTGCAACTGGGCTGAGAGACGCATACCTGTAACCTTGAGAACCCTATGTTCCTAACCTATCTGAACAGAAGAATCCATCACTTCTAAAACTTAAAATACTTGTTAAATCCTGCAGAAATAAATTGCAGATGAAAGAGCTTAAGGTCCAAAAGAGCCAAACACAACTAGCAGACAGTGATTTGTAGCTTATTAAAAATAACTTACAGAAACACTTTCAGGACTTTTTTTGTAGTCATCTTTCAGTACGAGATGCAATCACTCTTTAGGTCCTTATCCTTCAGCCCATGTAATTGTATAAGAATAGTTGCTAATTCTTTGTAGCCTTCTATTGTTAATGTGCAGATAATGCGCAGATTTAACGGCTTGCCTACTTCAAAAGGTGATTAATGTAGTGTTTGCTTTGGCTTCTTTGGGATTTGTTCCCAAGAGTCCAGCACAAGAGAGGAAAAACTGATGAAATCTCCATTCCTGTCTAACATCCGCCTTGCTAGCTCATTAAGTTTGCATTTATGTTAACTTGAGAGATACTTACTTTGTACATGTAAGTGGTATTCAGACATGCAAAAATAGCACAGGCAACAGATAAATCCAATACTAATGAACAAAAAAAATCTCAGTGCCCTTCCCAAGACCTAACCCAAAGCGTCTTTAGTGCATTCCATGCCACATCGCTTCCTCAGTTTCCATATATGCTGACAGAAATCATATAGTTCAAAACTGGTCCTGTAGCATATGTATAATGCACCACACAGATACCTCAATGCATATGGTGGCTCCAGTGACACTCCCCTTGGCCTTTTGGGATCCATAGTATCTATGGTTTTTTCATAGGTGACCCTGCAGTACTGGTTCACCAGTCACACAACGGGATTGGGGCACATCATGAGATTTGACTTACACTGCAGCAAGGCCCAGAAGTAAGACATCTCCCTGTTTTATATGTTGTGGTTCCTCCATTATGTGTTGTGAGGTTGGCACCATATCTGGATGGGACGTTTCGCTATGAGTATTCTGGAATATCCACAGATTGCCCATCCCATTGATGTAGCTTTATAGCACACTGAGTCAGCACTCATGACTTTGGACTGTTCTGTACCCAGCTGGCAGAATATCTGCAAACATACATAGGAGTGTATTGCACAAGGAGGCACATAAATACGCTTGGTTTATACAGTATGCTCCACAGAAGCTCTCAAGCACTGTTATGGGGTCTGTCATTTGGATTCAAATGCCAGTGATAGCGCATATGGAATTTATTTCTATTGGGGTTTTTTTTAATTCTTTGTCCAATTTCTCTACTGCCTTCTCACAGAAACATGTATGCAATTTAAAGCCAGACATTAGGTTGTATGAATGAACAGATGTCTTTACATACATATATGGTTTTTTGTGTGAATTATTGTCTCTGTATTCATTGTAAAAGTGAGCCTGGGTACAGGTTCCTCAAATGCAGGATACAGATAGGATGTGTACTGCTGCGCCTGTGTTCAACATTGGGTGTCCCCGCAAAGACTTTCTCACACAGTCTTTTTGTCTCTTCAGTTCTTTGCCACTGGGTCCTAGCAAACATCAAACCACCTCCTCATCCACTCACACTTCTTGGTTAAGTTCAGCCCATACAATCGCATTTTATTAGCAAGTAGGCAGCCATTCGACACTACAGTCAGTAAACTATTCCTACTCTCCCTCCCTCCCTGTCTCTCTCTCTCATTCCAGGAACTCTCCCGAGGTCCTCTTCTGGAGTCTTCTTTCTGGTTCTCCTCCACTTGAGCTTTCACCAGCTTCACCCTCCATCTTTTCACAAACTCTTTGGGGTTCCTTCTCCATCTATATCCCTTCTCTCAAACAGTTCTTGTACCCACCACTTCCCCCAGCACATTCTGAAGCATGATAATTTGAGCCTGGTCATTTGTGCCTCAAGTGAAAATTCTGGATTGATGTGTTTGTTTGTTTGTTCCATTTGTTTGTTTGTTCCATTTGTTTGTTTTCCTGACTGTCCGTGGTATCCTCAAAAGTCTTCTCCAGCACCAAAGTTCAAAAGCATCAATACCTTTTCTATCTTGCTTCTTCAAAGTCCAGCTTTCTCATCCATAGAGTGTCACAGGGAAAACCATTGTCTGATACACATCACGGCATCTAAATATCTTTTCCAAGGCCTTCATTGAACCTTACCAAATACTAGTCTGCGGCATATTTCTTGACTGCTGGATCCTTTACTCGTGATGGTCAGTCCTAAAAGGCAGAAGCTATCCACCATTTCAGTGTCGTCATTATCAATTCTGAGGCTCGTTGATGTACTTGTTGTCATTAGTTTAGTCTTCTTTACATTTAGTCGCAGTCCCATTTGTTCACTGTGCTCCTTGATTTTCATTACTAGAGCTTGCAGATCATCTGCATTCTCAGCTATCAGAGTGGTATCATCAGCATAGCACAGGTTACTGATGTTTCTTCCTCCAACCTTAAAGCCACATTCATCTTCTTCCAATCCAGCTTCTCTCAGTAGACAGCCTTGTCTTACTCCTTTGCCGATCTGGAACCAGTCTTTTTCACCATGTTCCATCTGGACTGTGGCTTCCTGTCCTGTGTATAGGTTTCTCATGAGAACAATGAGATGTTCTGGGATGGCCATTTTCCTAAGGATACTCCACAACTTGACATGGTCGATGCAATCAAAGTCTTTTCTGTAGTCAATAAAGCACATATTGATTTCTTTTTGGTATTCTTTGGCTTTCCCAATTATTCAGCGTGCATCAGCAATGATATCTTCTGTTCCTGTCTTTTCTGAAACCAACTTGAATATCTGGCATTTCCCTTTCCACGTAGGGCTCTAATCTGCATTGGATGATCCTGAACATTATTTTGCTAGCATGCGAAATTAAGGATGTTGTACAATGGTTTGCACAATCTGTTAAATCTCCTTTCTTTGGTAATGGCCACCCAGCCACTCTTTAAAAACATCGAAGAAGAGTCAACCACTGCACAAGGCAGACTGTTTTACTGCCAATCAGCTCCTACAGTTAAGAAGCCTTCCTAACTTCTAGCGTAAATCTACAATTTCAGCCCAATAGTTTTAGTCCTGCACTTAGGAGCTGAGGAGAACCAGTCCACTTCTTCTCTATAGCAGCGCTTCAGGTCTTTGAAGATTGCTATCATATTTTCCCTCTTCTCCAGGCTAAACATACCCAGCCCTTTTAACTGTTCCTCATAGGCCTATATTTTCGGACATCTCACAATCTTTGTTGACCACTGAATTGTTCCAGTTTATCAATGTCTTTCTTAAAATGTGCCCAGAACTGGACATAGTTGCCAATGTCCTAATTAAATTTGCTAGAGGAAATCCTATTGGAATTTAGTAGTCTTTCAGAGTAACTCTTGAATGACACCATTGGGAATTATTATTTTATATATTATTACAGTATTACAGAATTATTACAGAATGTCAGCGAGTAATCCAAGTGATAACTGCCCAGCACAGAATAGAATGGAACTATTACGTCTTGTGATACCTATTAATGTAGGCCATGATTGCATTGACTTTCTTAGCAGCTGCATCACACTGTGATGAAAGCCAAACCAAGAATCATCACTTGGGGGGGGGGATGTGCTTGACAATATAATTCTGTTTGAAATATCTCAAATAATGCCTGTGGTTCTGTATAGTTTATTCTTATGTGATCTACATATTCCTCAGAAAACTGAAATGCAAAAAAAATAAAAAATCCTCAACATCTTGAAGAGAGTTTTTAAAAAAATAAATAAAACAAAAATAAGTAATTGTTCTCTATATGTTATTTTAATTAATCTCCTCGGGAAATGAGGGGGGAAAGCACAAATTATTCTTGCTTTCTGAGTCATCTCAAAGTTTTAAATATAAAACTTTGTTAAGAGGTATAATTTAAACTGAAATTCTCATCTCCTGGGGATTGTGACTCTCAAATAACCTTCATGTTAAAGAAAAGATGTGTTCATCTATGTGATATTTTCTTTCTGTGAAGAGAAATTAGAGCAAAAATAAGGCACATAGGTTAGCATTCTAAGGATTATCATGCTTTTCAATCAGCACAATGGATTTTATTTAGTTATCTAGCCACTTTGTAATACAGACCCTATGTAGGGTAGTGCAAATCATTGGGATGAGTAGCAATGTCCCTACATTGCAACTATTTGTACTACATGTGCAAATAGTTTTGTAGCCGAATCAATTCGACTCAAATCTGGTTGTTTTGAGTGATTTGACCTAAAAATATATCTGTACAATCACTCCTGGCCAAATTTGAGCTTGAATCGAATCTCCCCAGATTCAATTTGAATAAATTTGGTGGGTCTCCAAGATGGCAACGGCGAGTATAGCCGCATTTGCTTGAGCTCTTGCCAAAGATTAGGAAAACAAATGAATTAGAGAGATAAAATAGAACAAACAGCCTCAAATTGGATCAGGACTATATCTTCCTTCCTCTAATCATTTTTTGGCTGCTGTCAAATTGAAAGGTTGGTTATCTATGTTTGTGTAGACTTAATACTGGAGATTTGAAGACCTTTTGTTTTGTTTTGTTTCATCTCCTTTTTAACACTGCAGTAACTTTTAGAGTTCTAGATAACCCTGCTGCTTTTCCAGCTGCACTAGAGAATCTTTTGTGGCAGCAAGCAAATGCTTTTTTTTTCCCCTCTGGGAGATAAACTGCTAATATCTCTCTTTGGAAATGGTTTTAACTAGAGCTACATACCATACTCTGGGCATTCCGCCAGCTGCTGCCAGAGTAGAATTTTCAAGGAGGAGACAGAAAAAGAACAAACAGGCTTGTATTATTGACTTTTTCCAGCTTATAAAACCTTCTGATTCTGTATCGAGACCCATAGAAGTGACTGAGAGTGCCTCTGAGATTGCCTCCGACATTGATAGATCACTTGGTCCTTTTTGCCTGCTTTGTATGGACACTCAAGAACCAAAAATACATGTTTGAATTTGGCTCAGGAGATTGCCTTTGCTGATACTGTAGACCATGTGTCATTATTGTCTGACTCAGGGAGTAATGTAGAAAATGATAATGTCCAGCCTTCTCCTGCCTCTGTTAATGGAGATTCTACATGTGAGGTACAAGATCAGTGGCTCCTTTCTATTATAGAAATCTTGATTAAATAGCAGGAGAAAATTAGCAAACTTGCTACCGCTTGGTCCTTGGAAAGCCCTCGTATTAAAGTTTTTCTGGAGGAGTGCAAGAATTTTCTGAGCATGCTTACTGAAGTAGCCTTACAACTCCCCACTATTAAAAAGATGACTCAGCAAATGATAATTTCCCTTTACCCAATTCCAACTCATCTCTGAATGCCTTACACCCAGTTAAGATGAAATCAACATGCCCTACTCCACAATTATCTGAGAAAAAGAGCTTAATGAAGAAGAAAAGTAAAAACATAAAGTCCCCTACCTTACCAAGATGGAGAGCAAAAATGAATTTAACAGACTTTTGAAGATTTTAGATGCACAACAAAGTTCTCAAAGTGGCAATAAGGTTAAAGCTGGGAATTGTAAGAGGGAGAGGAGGTCTTCTATCATGAATGTAGTAATTCCTCTCCCGGAACAAAACTCTGGGGTGGGATCTCATTCTGAGGGGTCATCTGAGGGTCCTGAAGGTCTGGACCAGAATATTAGATTGATGATATACTTCAGGAGTTTCCCCCTTCAAGGATGCTGCCTCCATTATCAGAACCATCAAACTTTAGGAACCTAGGAACATAGGAAGCTGCCATATACTGAGTCAGGCCATTGGTCCATCTAGCTCAGTATTGCCTACCCAGATAATACTTTAAAGATCCAGGAGACAGAAATCTATGCTATTTGCAATTGATTCCCCATAAAGTAGTTTTTGTTAATTTTCCTAAGCCTAAAGGGCTTTTACATCAGGAAGGTGCATCGTAAGGTGCATCTTATTCAACTAATGAGAACATTTAATCTGACTTTTCTTACTCCCCATGATATTCTTGATGTTCACTATTTTATAACTACCAAAATGCTCTAGCTATAGTAACCTTTTCCTCTAAGGTAATGGCTTCTAAATAGTTAAGCTATCTATATATGTTTCAGGGTTATAAAATGTGAATAACCAGAGTTTCCCATGATTGATATATAAGGCATATTAAGGGATCTCAAGTGCAATCAGCTGAGGTATTAACTAATGAGGTTGTTGCTAAACATCTCAATGGCTTCCTCCCCGAAGAGGAAGCATTGATTTGGAGTTTTGGGAAACTACCAGCCAATGAGCAAAAAGAAATTGTAGCTAAATTAACTTATTTAAAAGATGCCCTTGTTCATAGAAGCCTGGATTATTGAAGTACTCTGGGAGGATTTCAGCTTCTTGAAAAATTTCCTATTGATGCTAAAAAATCTGTGATATTACCTTTGTTGGATAATGTGATAGGTTTGGTCTCTGCAGAAGCCCTGAATGTACCTCAGAGAACTCTAATTCAATCTGATAAATCTCGTAGCTTAAATATATTTAGTAAGGTGGATGGTCAAGTATCCGGGGATATCCCAATGGATACACAATGACATTTAAAAGACCAATTTAAAATAGCGCTTTTAACTTGGAATGTGGCAGGATGGTATTCTTCTGTATCGGGCTCCTCTTTCAGGCAATTCCTTGCTTGTTTTGATATTATCTTACTGCAGAGACTTGGTCTTCAGAAAACATAACATTTAATAGCTTTCAATCTTACACCCTTAAAGCAGTGTTAGGGGCTGGCCAAGGCAGGTGTAAAGGTGGCCTGTGCATTCTGGTGGCCACCTTGTTGCGAGCAACTTCGAGACTACTCTCACCACTTAACCAATATGCTATGGCTGTCCTGGTCCAATTTAGCCAACATAGACTGCTGATTATTAATATTTACCTCTCACCGCAAAAAAGGAAATCACAGATTGGAGTAATATGGTCTGAATTGGAAAATTGTCTTGCAGATCTTCTTTTGTCCTTCTCGGATGCTTCTGTGGTGATAGGTGGGGATCTAAACGCGAAGATAGGTCCAGATGATTCGACTTTATATATACAACAGAAGGCCTTTCCCAATAGTTTGAAGGCCGATTGGCTTCTTTTTAGTCATCTCTAAAGAGATAAAATTAAGCAGGTTTGTGCTTAAGCTGCATAACCTTCAGTCTTAATTTTACCATATTGAATGGCTCATGCCCGAAAGACTATCCCGGCAAGTTTGCTTACCTTGCAGGCTCTAAGATGAGCCTAATTGATTATTTAATTACCTCAAAAAATCTTCTTCCCTTTGTGGAGAGCCTAGAAGTTATCCCCAGGTTTAACAGCTATCATTTGCCTAGCTCGCTATGTTTGAAGACCCTTTTACAAATGGATGAATAGCACAACATGACTGAATGAACTGGAATTGGAATGCTCAAAAAGTCAATCAATCAACCCCAATTTATGACTGGGACTATATGACTATAACCCTGGGACTGAAAGATCCGCCCCCCTTGCACCTGGGAGCCAATGGGCTCCAAGCAGTCCTCGTGCCTTTTGCAAGGGGGGTGGGTGGGACAAACAGGCCTCACCACTCATTCAAGTGGCAAGCAGCCGGATTTCCAGTGTAGATATGTCTTTTAAGAATAAAATTTAAAAAGAATTTTAAAATGCTTGTGAGACATTTTTTAATTTGAGGTGCATGTGGGCTAACTTCCTTGTGATGCAAATACTTGTGATGCATTTAATTATTTGAGGTGCAAGTGTGCTAACTTGTGGACTGTCTAACTGATTTGAACCAAATGAGGTACAGTTGTAGTGAGTGACACATAGGGATACCTCAGTGGTGTCGTTTGTAATGATGTCATCCACCCCGATCCAAGATGGTGGATGTGTGAACATTTGAGGCACAAGAGATCTAATTTGTGAACCTCGATTTGAACCAAATTTAGTCCAGTTGTAGAGAAATGGAATTAAAGTCGGCAGGTTAATTCTAACTGCAACAATTTATTTATATATGTACATATGTTGCTTACATTACTATGACATTTTGTCTCAAACTCAAGTACAACCGATTATTATTACAAATATTTATATGCTACTTTAAAATAAAAAATTCTCAAAGCAATTTACATTTTAAAATACTGATTCCCTGTCCAAAAGGGCTCCCAAGCTAAAATTATGCATATATACATAACATAGAAGATATACAGAACACACATGTATAAAATGCAAACCTTTCTTTCAAAGTGCACACTAGTGTGTGTATATTATGGGGAAAACCTATGAATGATAGAAATGTTAAACTCCAAGGTTTAAGCAATGGCAAGTGGGATGTATGGACACTTTAATGGAACAAGAACATTAAAAATCCAAGATATCTCAATAGAGAGATTTGAAACCAGCAGTTCTATATGTTACGTGCATGAATGTGGGCCAGGGGGCAGGGACGATAGGAGTTTGATTTGAATAGTAAAGGACTGCAGTATTTGTGTTTGTAAGGGACCTTGGAGGTCCCATAAAAGGGGGGGGTGGCAGAAAAGGCAATCAAAATATACAACAGCAAGTTAAAAAGCCAGGAAATATAGGTAATATCCTCAGAAGACATTTTCCTTATTATTGCACTTACCCATAGTTCACAATTGATATTTTGGCATTACAGCAATTTGTTTCAGACCAAGACATCTGAATAGAGAAATCTGAAGCCAGCAGTTCTATATACCATGTTGTGGGCCAAGGGGTAGGAAAGAATGGAGGTTGATTTGACTATTAGAGGACTGTTGAATTTGTATTTGTAAGGGACATTGAAGGTCAACAACAACAACAATAACAATAACAACAACAACAACAACTCAAAATATACAACAGCAAAGAATATCACAATATATGTGATATACTCAGAAGTAATCTTCCTTATTACTGCACTGACCCATTGTTTACAGTTGATGCCCTGGCATTAGAGGAAGATGTTCTAGAACTGAAGTTCCCTCTTGGTGCCAGTGCAGAGACATGGGGGTGAAATATTATGGATATGTACTAAAAGGTTCATGTAGTTTGAACATAAGGTCAACAAATATAAGGATCATTGTTCATAGTCTTATCACAAAACACTTCAGGGAACAGTAGTAGAAGAATGCCTGACAGTTAATATCTTGTGCAGGGCAACCTTGATCTTCTTGTTTCGCATGCTATAGACCACTGGATTCATTATGGGTGGAACTATGATATATATAATAGCAAAGCCAAAGTCCTGTACAGAGGAACTATTACTGGGAAGCCTTGCATAGGCAAAGAATGCAGCAAAAAAAAAAACCGAGACAACAATGAGGTGAGGAAGGCAGGTGGAGAGAGCTTTTTTCTGTCCCTGTGCAGAGGGAATGCTAAGTACTGACATAAAGATCTGAATGTAGGTTACTATGATGAAAATGAGGCAGCTTAATCCTGCAAAGGAACTAGTTGCAAGAAGTCCAACCTCAACTAGATACAAATCTGAGCATGAAAGTATTAGCAACTTGGGAATTTCACAAAAGAACTGATTGACAATATTAGAGCAGAAGTTGATGGCAAAAGTGCCCCCAGTGTGTAATATACCATAGAGCATACCAGCAATCCATGCACTCCCTGCCATTTGAATGCAGGCTCCTTTATGCATAATTCTCTCATAGTGGAGTGGTTTGCAGATAGCAACACAGCGATCATGTGCCATTATGGTTAGGATGGAAAAATCTGCTGCTGCAAAAAAGAAATAAAAGAAAACTTGAGCAGCACAACCAGAAAAAGAAATCCATCTGCTATTCAGGAGGGATTGCATCATGGATTTGGGTATAGCAACAGAAATGGAACCAATGTCTAGAACGGCCAAGTTCATTAGGAAGAAATACATTGGGGTGTGCAGGTGATGATCAAGGGCCACTGCCATGATGATGAGAAGATTCCCTGTTATTGCTGTCAGGTACAATGCGAGGAACACAAAGAAATGTAGGAGCTGCAGTTCTCGGACCTCTGAGAATGTCAGGAGCAGAAACCCAGACCCAGCAGTAAAGTTGGACATAGTTGTTCTCATCCTCAGGATCCTTTATCTTTGAGGAATAAAGAAAGAATGACATACTGATACTCATCAATTAAATACATAACATAGAAGGATCTTCCTTTGTGTATGTCTAGGTTTGGAGGAAGTGTGGGGACCATTGTCCTTTAAGTTATAATACTATCAGAGATTTGTGGCTATCACACCAGTAACTGCCTCCTTGAGCTGCTTCTGTGCTCTGACACACATGCATCCACATGAGTTTTGCTGTGGAGAGCTCGGTGGTGATCGGGAGCTGGAGGAAGAAAGCCGGGCCACCAAGTATCCCACAGTGTACCAATAAGTCGGTGTGTTGCATTCAGAAACCTCCATGCTGCCAGGTCACTCCATCCCCTCAGCTCTACAGTTGAGATGGCTGCTGGCAGCCCAGGAACTGACCATATAAATGGCCTCCACACATGCAAGTTCCTCCACCATGAGTGGTGGAGCAGCACTGTCACTGCTCAGGATACCAAATGGAGCACCACTACTCAAGGCAAT
Organism: Hemicordylus capensis; assembly: GCF_027244095.1. Taxonomy (NCBI): domain Eukaryota; kingdom Metazoa; phylum Chordata; class Lepidosauria; order Squamata; family Cordylidae; genus Hemicordylus; species Hemicordylus capensis. Next base: position 29,993,465 of record NC_069662.1, on the reverse strand, counting down.
CTGCAGGTGTGGTGGTAATTTTCTTTTAAAAGTGCCCCACCAGCTGCCACTGCATATTATACAATTCAAGATTAAGATTAATTTGCACTGAAAGAAGGCCTCAAAAAAGCATGAGGGTACCTCAGAAGATGAAAAGGTTGATTTCAATATAAGCTTCTGTGTGCAGGAAGACTGATTATAACAGCCCTACAGTCAAGCAGTGTGATTTAGTGGACCATACTATGTCATCACCGTCCATTAAATTCTTACATGCAAGCATTTCTATTCCTTTAATTCAATACTTTCCAATGGAGGCAATAACTGTCTCAGCTCTGAATCACAATACATACATTTGTGAAACAGCCCAAGTATAATTTAGCCATTCTGCTATAGACCAAAATAGATATTCTCCTGGAATTACTACATATGAACACTGTTACATATGGGGCCACTCTGGGCATGCAGAAGGTTCTACACCTTGCATGCAGAAGGTTCCAAATTCCCTCCCTGGACCCCTGGCATCCACTGATAAGGCTAAAAGACTCCTGTCTGTCACCTTGGAAAAGCCACTGCCAATCTGAATAGATTAGACAAATCTGAGCTAGATGGACCAATGCTCTGACATGGTATATGGCAGCTTCCTATATTTCTAACATATCTGAACAGATGAAACCATCACTTTTAAAACTTAAAATACCTGTTGAATCCTACAGAAATAAATTGCAGAAGAAAGAGCTTAAGGTCCGAAAGTGACAAACACAACTAGCAGACAGTGATTTGAAGCGTATTAAAGCCAACATGAAAAATAACTTACAGAAACACTTTCAATGCTTTTTTGTAGACATCTTTCAGTAAAATATGCAATAACTCATTAGATCATTATCCGTCAGTCTATGTATTTGTCTATGAATGGTTGTTAATTCTTTGTAGCCTGCTATCGTTAATGTGCAGATAATTTCCATCTAAATTGGCATATAATGGCTTGCCTACTTCAAAAGTTAATTAATGTAGTGTTTGCTTTGGCTTCTTTGGGATTTGTTCCCAAGAGTCCAGAACAAGAGAGGGAGAAATGTTGAGATCTCCATGTCTAACACCCGCCCCACCAGCTTGTAAGTTTGCTTTTATGTAAGTATCTTTTATGAGAGATACTTACTTTGTACATGCAGGGAGTATTTAGACATGCAAAAGTAGCACAGACAACATATAAATCCAATACAAATGAACAAAAAGAAATCTCATTGCCCTTCCCCAGACCCATCCCAATATATCTTGAGTGCACCTAACACATCACTTTCTCAGCTTCCATATATGCAGACAGAAATCATATGGTTTAACCCCTGACCTATAGCATATGCATCATGCACCACACAGATACCTCAATGCATATGGTGGCTCCAGTGACACATCCCCCGTCCCCCAACTACAGAACTGGCCTTTTGGCAACGATGGTGCCTATGATGTTTTCATAGGTGATACCAGCAGTATTGGTTCACCAGACATATAGTGGGCTTGGTGCACATCATCGGCTTTGACAACCACTGCAGAGAGGCCCAGGAGTCAGACATATCCATTTTTAATATGTTGTGGTTCCCCTATGTTATGTTGTGAGGCTGGCACCATATCTGGATGGGACGTTTCACTATGGGCATTCTGGAACATCCACAAATAGCCCATCCCGTTGATGTAGCTTTATAGCACACTGAGTCAGCACTCATGACTTTGCACTGTTCTGTACTCAGAATTGACACAGATGATCTCCTAGCTAGGCAGAATATTTACAAACACACATAGGAGTGTATTGCACAAAGAGGCACATAAATATGCTTGGTTTATACAGTATGCTCCACAGAAGCTCTCAGGCACTGTCATGGGGTCTGTCATTTGGATTCAAATGTCAGTGATAACATATGGAATTTATTTCTATTGGGTTTTTTAAATTCTTTGTCTAATTTCTCTACTGCTTTCACACAGAAACATGTATGCAATTTAAAGACCTGTTCAGACATTCGGTTGTATGAATGTACAACTGTTTGTACATGCATATATGTTTTTGTGTGAATGATTGTATCTATATTCATTATAAAAGTGAACCTGGGTACAGGATCCTCAAAAGGAAGATACAGATAGGATGTGTACTGCTGTGCCTGTGTTCAACATGCTATAGACCTGTTCAGAAATTATGTTGTACAAGTGTACAGATTCTGTACATTCATACATGTTTTGGTGTGCATGTCTGTACATGTGTTCATTCTAAAAGTGAATCTGGGTACAGCCCTTCAAATGCAAGATACTGGTACAAAGTGTAATGCTGTACCTGTGTTCAACGTATCATGTGAATAATTATACCAGTGTACACTGTATCCTTCACATCATATGGGTTGTATAATGGAGTCTTCTTCTCCTTCCTATGCTTCCAAGGATTTTCCTCCTTCCTCCACATGACTGTGTATGTTTGTGGCATGTGAGGCTAGGCTAAAAGGTTTTATTAGATCTAAAAAGCTCCCCTATGGGGAGCCCCAGCCCAGGGCATAAACCCCAGGAAATCAACCTCTTACTGAATCCACCAGTCAGCCACAGCCATTGGGTGTCCTCACTAAGACTTGCTCAAAAGGTCTTTTTGTCTCTTCTGTTCTTTGCCACTGGATCCTAGTAAACATCAAACCCCAATCACCCTTCCTTTTAAGCAGCCTCCAACAGCACAGGGAGCTGCCTCCACCTCCTCCACTCACATTTAGTTCAGCCTGTACAATCACATTTTATTGGCAAGCAAGCAGCTGTTTGCCTATACTATCAAGAAAACTATTCCTTCTCCCCCCTCCCCCCTCTCCTTCCAGGAGCTCTCTCGGAGTCCACTTCTGGAGGCCCCCCAGCCTTCTTTCTGGTTCTCTTCCACAGGAGCTTTCACCAATCTCTTCCTCCATCCCCTCACAAACTCTTTGGGTTTCCTTCTCCATCTATCCCCCTTTCTCATACTGACCCCTTGCCCCCGGCCTTTGTCTGATTCTTTCAGGGAATCTTCTCTGCTAAAAAGATCAACCACCACTGCATCCTTTCCCTGTCCCGATTGATTATATGTGTATTCATAGTCACAGTACAGGTAAAGCATTTAACCTTGCCATGTGTATCCACCCAAGTGTCCAAGACATGTGGGAGTCTCCTCTTCAGTACTATAGTCAAGCCTTTCTACTGTATTCAACACAAGATGCTTTTATTTGGACATATAAACCTGTGGTTGTGACTTTCTGGGAAACTGCTTTTGGCGGGGATCTACAAGGTCCCACAGGGGCTCTACAGCACCCCTTCATAACACTTTGATATTAGAAGACTGTAGAATTTTTATTTATTTTAGGGGTGTGCATTTTGGAATTTTCTTGTTTCGATTTGTATCCGAATCGAAACATCCCCGTTTTGTTTTGTACCCAAATTTTCTGAATCTGAATCAGCCCTGTTTTGTTTTGTAGCCAAATTTTCTGAATCCGAATCCAAATCGATTTGGATTTTTAAAAAGGGTCCCAGGGCAAAAAGAGTGGGTGGTGGTAGTGTCCAATGGGTGGAAGCTACCACCCAAATTTCAAAGGAATTAGGCAAAGGGCTGTTTTTTTTGTGATTTTTTTTTAAGTTTACACATCTTTAAGAATTTTCCCATAGGGCTGGTCAGTAATTGGTTTCAGTACCATCAGTTAAATGAAGTTTTTAAGAAGGATTTCAAACTTGGATTTGAGGATCAAATGTCAAGATTTGAGAAGGAGCTATGTGAAAATGATGAAAAAATAGTGTCCAAGATGTATAGGCTGTTGCTTTTGGAGAAGACAAGAGATGAAGTGGTTAAAATGACTATGATAAAATGGGCTCAAGATGTGGGTCATAATATAGATATGGCAGCTTGGGGAAAATTATGGAAAACTAATTTAAAGCTCACTGCATGTTACACTTCAAAAGAAAATTATTATAAGATGATGTACAGGTGGTATTTGACACCTAAAAAACTGGCGATAATGTATAAAAATGTTTCAAACAAATGTTGGAAATGTGGACATTGTGAAGGAACTTTTTTTCATATGTGGTGGTCTTGTAGGAAGGCAAAGGCTTTTTGGGACATGATATATAATGAGTTTTTTTAAAAAAATTAAATGACATTTCCTAAGAGCCCAGAATCCTTCCTGCTGGGAATAACGCAAGGAGAGTTTTCCACAAGAAATTTAACATTCTTCATGTATGCAACCACGGCGGCCAGAATAGTATATGCACAGAAATGGAAGGACAATTAACTGCCCTCAAAAGAAGATTGGCTGATAAAAATTTTGGAATATGCGGAGATGGCAAAACTTACAGTACTGATAAGAGATCAAAATTTGGAAGGTTTTTAAGATGATTGGAAACCATTCTTACTGTACCTAAAGAACTATTTTCCTAATATTGATTTTTCAACAGGGTTTGAAATTTAGTAACATTAGCAGGTTGAGTAGACTAAAATCAAGTTTAGTAAGGTATAGGATATATGTTTTGAATTATTATAGCAAGGGTTAATTGTATAGTTAGTGATTCACGCTGATTGGTGAGCTGGAAGTCAATTTTTGTTTAATGTTTGATGTAATGAGATTTTCAAGATATTGTTAAAATCAATAAAAATTTAAAGCAAAAAAAAAAAGAATTTTCCCATAGGGAATAATGGGGATTCCAGCAAATGTATCACTTCAAATCAAGGGGAAAGGGATGACCCAGAGCAGAGTGTGGTGGGTGGTAGTGCCCAATGGGGGCAAGGAAACTTCCAGAATTATTTCAAAGGAATTGGGCAAAGGGCTGATCTTTTGTGATTTGTTGAAGTTTTCGTGTCTTTAAGATTTCTCCCATGAGGAATAATGGAGGTTTCAGCAGCCCCATAATTCCACTTGGGGGGCACTGGGGTTGCCCAGAGCGAGGGGTTGTGTAGTGCACATAGGGTGCCAACCACCCCCATACCCACAAGCCTGTGGGGTACTGGGTTTTGTTGTTTCTGAGGTGTTCATTGTAGATTCTCTGGTAGCATATGAGATTTTCAGCGAAAAACAAGAATCCACTCTCATATGCTACCAGAGAATCGACACTCAGAACACCACAGAAATAGCAGAACCCAGCACCCCATAGGTTAGCAACCCTTCCACTGGCCAATGTGGGGTCAGTAAAGAGTGGGAAGAAGCAAAAGAGCCAATGGGGAACAAGGAGGGAATCGTCAGCAGGTCAGCCCATGATTTAGGTCACTGATCAGAAGGCTGGAAGGGTGGGAAATTCAAAGAGATGTCAAACACAAAATGGAGACTGACTCAGAGATCACCACAAAATGGAGGTCCGAAACAACAAAACGTTTTGTAGCCGAAACAGGGACATTTTGTTTTGTATAAAAAACTTTTGGATCTGGAAAATGGTAGTCATGTGCATGGACCGGTTCGGAGGCCATTCTAAAGGCCTCCAGACCGGTCCGGTCACGGGGTGGTATTGGTTCGGGTGGGGAGTTCTAATTTTAAAAGGGGGGGCTTTACTCACCCCTTCCAGCAAAGTCACGTATTTTATGTAGTAATCGGGCGGCAGGGTGCTGCCCGCTTCAATCTCCGCTGTGCGGGCTCCTTTGTAGACATAATCGGGCGGCAGGATCGCTCCCAGTCCCTGCCGCCCTCTTCAAGCTAAGCAAGCCCCCCTCGGCTGGCGGCCGCCCCCTGCAGCTATCAAGGGGTCCCCCCTCCCCGCCGCCCCCTTCTTGTCAAATAGCCCCCCATTACAAGAGGACGGCAGGAGAACTCTCTGCCGTCCCCTTCCCCTTTGCCGGCTTGGCTTGAAATGGCTTCTAGGAAGCCTTTCGTGCGCGTGCGCAAAAGGCTTGCTAGAAGCCATTTCAAGCCAAGCCGGCAAAGCGAGCGGGCGGCAGGGAGTTCTCCCGCCGCCCGCTCGCTAAAGTTAATGTTAAAGTAAAGTTTACAAGAGGACGGCAGGAGAACTCTCTGCCGTCCCCTTCCCCTTTGCCGGCTTGGCTTGAAATGGCTTCTTTTTGCGTGCGCAAAAGGCTTCCTAGAACCACCGACTCAGTGCAGGAACCTCCTTTGGCGTGACAGATGACCATCCAGCCTCTGTTTAAAAACATTGAAAGAAGAGCCCACCATTACACAAGGCAGACTATTTTATTGCCAATCAGCTCTTACAGTTAGGAAACCTTCCTAACTTCTAGTGTAAATCTGTTTCTCTGTAATTTCAGTCCAATGGTTTTGGCCCAGCACTTGGGAGCCAAAGAGAATCAGTCCACTTCTTCTCTATAGCAGCCCTTCAGGTCTTTGAAGACTGCCATCATCTCACCTCTTCTTGAGACTAAACATACCCAGCTCTTTCAATTGTTCCCCATAGGCCTATATTTTCAGACCTCTCGCCATCTTTGTTGCCCTCCTCTGAACTTGCTCAAGTTTATCAATGTCCTTCTTAAAATGTTCCCAGAACTGAACACAGGGGCTGACATCCAACTAAACTTGCTAGTGGAAGCCCTATTGGAATGTAGTAGTCTTTCAGAGTAACCCTTGTATAATATTATTGAGTAATTGAGTCAGAGCATCCACCAGTAATGCAAGTGACAACTGACCAGCACATAATAGAATGGAATTATTAGGTCGAGCGATCTGGACACTATACCTCTATTAAAATAGCAAACAATTGCTTGGCTTTCTTAGCAGCTGGCTGTGAAACTTCTGGCTGTGAAGAAAACCAAACCAAGTGTCCTCACTTTGTGGGGAAAGATGTACTTGACAATATATTTCTTTTTGAAATCTCTCAAATAATGCCTGTGGCTCTGTATGGTTTATACTTATGTGCTGTTTATATACTTCAGAAAACTGAAATGCAAATCATAATCCTCAACATCTTGAAGAGGGGGGGGGTGTTTAAGCTATCTATATGATATTGTAATTAATCTCCTAGGGAAATAAGAAAGAAATACAACACAAATTATTCTTGCCTTCTGAATCATGTTATATTTTAAATATAAACATTGTTTAGAGCTAGAATTTGATGACCAAATTTCAGAGAGGTATAGCTTAAACTGAGCTTTTCATCTCCTGGGAATTATCTGAAAGAAAAGATGTGTTCATCTATGTGATATTTTATTTCTGTGAAGAGAAATCAGAGCAAAAATAAGGTACATAGGTTAGCATTCTAAGGATTATCATGGCTTTCAATCAAAACAGTGGGTTTTGTTTAGTTATCTAGCTGCTTGGTGATGTAGAAACAAGTTTAATTCAACTGATTCTCTATGAACATTGTGCATTTTTCTGCAACCTTAGCTGAGAGCATGACATTTACAATAACGTTGAGCAAGTTATCTAATTCTTACAATGACAATAAAGGACTGCAAAAACATTTTAAGTGTTGGATGTAATAGAGTAGTCAAGTAATGATGCAGTTTCACCTAAAATGTCACTCACATATTAAGATGATGTATCATTTTGAATCACAATGGTGTGATCCTGGATTATTGATTGGATCACACCATTATGATGCAAAATGATGCATCACCTGCATTAAGATCTTCAGTTGCCTTCATACCAATAAAGACTCAAGGCAGGATTTCTTGGAGGTAAGGGCTATTACTTTATTAATTCAAATCCAATCAATATTGCTGGGAGAATGAGCTCTATACCCCTCTACAGTGTGAACACTAAATGTTTTGGAGACCAGGTGTCATCCCTATTGGAGAATCCTATCCCAGCTCAAAGCAGCCTCATGAACTTAAGGCTGAACACTGCTCCTCTTAGCTGACCCATAAAGTTAAGGTATCAGGAAGAAGCATCACTCTTTCAGACCACACAGCTTTTAAGGTCGATGTCTCAAGCCACACAGCCTCCAATGCCAAGATAAGCTCCAGGCCAATAAGCTCCTTTTGGGAATTGCTGGAAATCTCCTTCATGCAAAACCATGTGCCTTAGGGTGCTCACCAATATGTTTGGCCTAACATCCTCCAATCCACACTTCTCATCCTTCTTGAGGAGAAGTTCATCAGCAGCTGATGAGGGGGAGAATCACAGAAAAATTCTGATGTGTGCACTCGTATACAAAGTGGTAGAGCATCCGCTTTGCATGCAGAAGGTCCCCAGTTCATTCCCTGGTATCCCCTGCCTGAAACTTGGAGAACCTCTGCCAGTCATTGTGGATAATAATGAGTTAGATGGACCAATGGTTTGACTGTCTTGTCTGGTATAAAGCACCTTCCTATGTTCCTATGTGTTTTGTCATCAAACACAGTGCTGAATGGGACGTTCAAACAAAGGACACAGACTTTACATTTACACATCCTTTCTTCTTATGAGATGTTCCCTGTTGTTCAGCTCAGGCCTCATCACAATAATGTAACATTGAGGGGGAAAGATGCAACCCAACAACCCAGCACTGGAGGCTAAAATAGAAAAGATTTCCACAGCATCGCCAGGGCCAGACGGGCTCCCAATTATATATTATAAAACCTTTAGTGAAGTATTGTCCCAACCATTACAATGGACAATGAATGATATTATGATGAAGGGTTGGTTTCCTGAGTCTGGATTACATTAAAAAGAATGGATTACATTAAAAGAATGGATTACATTAAAAAATCAGATTGCTGGATTTGGAAGGATTTGATTTAAGATTCGGGTGGCATGCATATTTATTTTATGACAAGGTAAAAGTAAATAAAGAATTTTTAAATCATTATGTTAGAAAAAGTCTATATATGATATGGACAAAAAATAAATTTTTGTTAGAAGCAAAAATCCCACTTTGGGTATCTCCATTGGAAGTTATATCTAGAAAACAGAAAAATATGCAACAATCTTGGCCCACGTATCGACAATTGCTTGTCCCTCAAGGTGTAAAATATGAACTTAAACAGTTAGAACATATGCAGGATTGGAATATCTCTTGGTTCCAATACCATCAAATCAATGCTTTATTTAAGCAAGACTGTAAAAAGGGTTTTAACCTACTAAAGTCAGAATTTGAACTACAGTTGTGCGATAAGGAAGAAAAACTCATATCCAAGAGGTATGGCCTATTACTACTGGAAGACACAAGAACGGGGGTAGTAAAAACCTCAATGATTAAATGGGCCCAGAAACTTGGTTATAATATTGATTTGGAAAAATGGGAAAAACTTTGGATAAAAGATATAAAATTTACTGCTTGCTCTAATTTAAAGGAAAATATTTTGAAAATGATGTATAGATGGCATCTTACGCCCCAAAAGCTGGCCGTATTCTACAAGAATATGTCAAATAAATGTTGGAAATGTAAGAAAGAAGAGGGTTCCTATATACATTTATGGTGGGCATGCAATAAATCGAGAGGTTATTGGGACTTAATATATAACGAGCTTTAAAAAGTATTCAAAATGACTTTTCCCAAGAGTCCAGAATCAATACTATTAGGTATTGATAACAATGCTCTCCCGAGGAAATATTGGAACCTCTTCATGTACTTAACAGCGGCAGCAAGACTGACATTTGCGCGCAAATGGAAAGACAGTCAATGCCCGTCTAAGGAGGATTGGATTCTTAAAGTACTAGAATTGGCAGAAATGGCAAAATTAACATCACTACTAAGAAATAAATTTGAAGATTTTAAAAAAGAATGGGACCCTCTTCTTGTCTATTTAAAAATACATCATAAAATGGATTTTTGTCAGGCTTTTGTGGGCTAACAACAAATGTTTCAAAAACACCCCAAAGCTGTTTTCAATATGAACTATTGGGGAGATATTGTTTAATCTATAGGCAAGATCCGGTTATTGTTAACAACACTTGTTCCAATGATGAGATGGAAGTCTTTATTATGTGTGTTTGTGAGTGCTTGTATCATTTGTGTTTGTCCTTTTGTGTTGTGAAAATTGAATAAAAAGTATAAGGCTGAAAAGATTTCCACAGCTACCATGTATTTCCCCTTAGTGCTTAGGTGGGTAGGAACAAAAGAGAGCCAAACACTACAAAAGACCAACATGCTGAAAGTGATGAACTTGGCTTCATTGAAGCTGTCAGGTAGCTTCCTTCCAAGGAATGAAACAAACAATGGGCTGGAAGCCCATATAGGCCAGGACAAAATAAAGCAAAATTACATACCCTTCATTACATTCCAGTATAATCTTGTCAATCACTGAGTGTATGTCGACATCTGGGTATGGGGGAGAGGTTGCCAGCCACACAGCACATATCCCTGCTTGAATAAGGGTTCAGGAAAGAACAATGAAATTGGCCAGTCTTTTCCTCACCCACTTCCTCATCATACTTCCTGATTTGGTAGACATGGAAGCTAGTACCACTGTGATGGTTTTTGCCAGCACACAAGAAACAGCCACAGTGAACATGATGCCAAAAGCAGTTTGTCAGAGAAGACACATCACTTTTTCAGGATGGCCAATGAAGAGCAATGCACAGATAAAGCAGAGCAGGAAGGAGATGAGGAGAGTGTAGATGAGGTTCCGGTTGTTGGCTTTGTCTATGGGAGTGTTGCGGTTCTTTATGAATATTCCTAGCACCAAAGTTGTGATGAAAGAAAAGGAAAAAGCAAAACTGGCTAAAGTGATCCCCAAAAGTTCTTCATAAGATAAGAAGCTTTTATGCTTTGGTATACATAGATTCTTGTTTCTGTTTGGATAGCTTTTCCCCCCTGTGCATTCATGACAGTCATTAATGTCTGAAAGAGGGGAAAAATTGAAGCTTCAGTCTCAGCAATTAGTTCTGATAAGAACTAATTTGCCTACTTTTCCCCCACTACAATCTTACTATAATCTTAATTGGTAATTACCATCTTCACAAGTTAGCCCACTTGCACCTCAAACATTCACACATCCACAACCTTGAATTGAGGTGGATGACATCATAATAAACTATGCTGTTGAGGTGCCCCTATGTGTCACTATAACTATATGAAATTTGGTCCAAATCAGTTAGATGGTTCAGAGGTTAGCCCACTTACACCTAAAACATTCATGTGTCTGCCATCTTGAACTGGGTTGGGTGACATCATCACAAAATGTGCTGTTGAGGTGCCCCAATGTGTCCATACAATGGTACCAAATGTGGTTCAAATTGATAAGCTGGTTCCCAAGTTAGCCCACTTGTATCTCAAATGTTCACACATCTACCATCTTGAATTGGTGGATGTGTTGGTGGACCCTAATCCTAACCCATCTTGAACTGGTGTGAATGACCTCATCACAAACTGCACCATCGAGGTGTCCCTATGTGTTGCCACAATTTTATCAAATTTGGTTCAAATCAATGAGGTGGTTCACCAGTTAGCCCACTTGTGCCTCAAATGTTCATGCATCTGCCATCTTGAACTGGGGTGGATGAAATCATCGCAAACTATGCCATTGAGGTGTCACTATGTGTACCCACAGCTGCACAAAATTTGGTTCTAATTGGTCTAGGTATTGCAAAATTGTGGCATGTGAGGCTAGGCTAAAAGGCTAAAAAATATATATAAACAAACCGATGATCTGCATTCATTTAGTCCCTATGAAATATAAATGTGTCACTGCCACACCACACTCTGATGAACAAGATAAACAGATTATCACCCAACTGACGCTTCCAAACCTTATCACTCTGGATAGCCTCACACAGTGCTTTTGTGTGGATGTTAAATTATATAGGAAACAACTCTTAACCCTGAGGAACTACTCAAGACTAATCCACCAAAACTTCCATAGGACCAAGAATAAAACCACCACAAAAAGGTTCCCCAACTCCTATCCTGGAAAGGCAGACTGGAAAAATGCCATGGTGAGTGGAACATAAAGCCTATGTAAGGTACAGTATCAACAAGATCACACTCCCTTTGTCTTCTATCCTGTGAACAGGACTCTGAAAGGATAACAGTGTGGATACCAGGAGGACCACCCTCAGAAGGAATTATATATTTCTTACCCTTCTGGTTTGAAATTTTCCCTTCTGGACAGGGGATGCAATCATAGCAGCAAAATGGCTCCCCCCCTCCTTCACTTTTGTGCTAGAACCAGGATGAAAACTTTTACTACACAAAGAAACAGACCATGCCTAATCCATGAATAAATGAAGATAATTATTTTCTTGAAAATAATGTACTCAGAATCCTTATGATTTGTGGACCCTTTTCATATATTATTGAGGAGAAATGAGATCCACTATTCTGTGACTTCATCCAGTGGCCTTAGGGCCAATATCAGAAATGGCAGTATTATGTACAGTAGGTATGGCTAATTTTCCAACCAGGTGTCACTTGATTGGAAAGGGAGGGTGATAATCAGGTAGAAATGACCTGCATGATAGTACCCACCCACAGTGTTTCAAAATGTAAAAAATTACCATGACTGTGTGGGATGAAGTCATGGAAAGCTAGGATTCCGCACTAACTCAGTAAAGCATGAATGATTCATATAAAGGAACCATGAACTGGTTCAAGTGAACCAGTTTGGCAACATGTGATTTGGTTCAAATTCGATCCAAATTTGAACCGAACCATGATTCTAATCGTTATAGGTGTAGACATGTCACGGCATCGCCAAGGCCTTCATTGCAACCCTACCAAGTGCTAGTCTGCGGCATATTTCTTGACTGCTGGATCCTTTACTGTTGACAGTCGATCCTAACAGGCAGGAGCTTCAATGTCTTTATTGTCGATTCTGAGGCTGGTTGCTGTACCCATTGTCATTAGTTTAGTCTTCTTTACATTTAGTTGTAGTCCCATTTTTTCACTGTGCTGCTTGACTTTCATGACTAGAGCTTGCAGATCATTCGCATTCTCAGCTATCAGAGTGGTGTTATCAGCATAGCGCAGGTCATTGATGTTTCTTCCTCCAGCTTTAAAACCATGCTCATCTTCTTCCAGTCCAGCTTCTCTCAGTATATGTTCAGCATATAAATTGAACAAAGAAGTATACAGCTTTGTCTTACTCCTTTGCCAATCTGGAACCACCTGGAACCAGTCTGTTTCACCATGTTCCATCTGGACTGTGGCTTCCTGTCCTGTGTATAGATTTCTCATGAGAACAGTGAGATGTTCTGGGATGCCCACTTTCTTAAGGATATTCCACAACTTGACATGTTTGATGCAACTGAAGGCTTTTCTTTAGTAAATAAAGCATATATCGATTTATTTTTGGTATTATTTGGCTTTCTTAATTATCCAGCATGCATCAGCAATGATGTCTCCTGTTCCTCTGTCTTTTCTGAAACCATCTTGAACATCCGGCATTTTGCTTTCCACGTAGGGCTCTAATCTGCGTTGGATGATCCTGAGTATTATTTTGCTAGCCTATGAAATTAAGGATGTTGTGCGATGGTTTGCTCAATTTGTTGTCTCTTTTCTTTGGTATGAGTATATAGACTGACTTCTTCCAATCTGTTGGCCACTGTGTCATTCTCCAAATTTGCTGGCATAGTTTGGTTAGAGCCTTGACTGATTCTTCTTCTGTTGCCTGCCATATTTCTGTAGCTATTCCATCAATTCCTGCATCCTTCTGATTTGGTAATGACCAGAGTGCTGATCTAACTTCATCTTCCCATACTAGAGGTTTTTGCAAGTATGGAATCTCTTCTAGAGTATCTTGGATGTTGACGTTCCTGCTGTACAGATTTTCAGTATACTCCTTCCATCTCTGATCTTCTCTGCATCAGTTACTATCTGTCCTTTGGCATCCCTTAACATACCAATTCGAGGTTGGAACCTCTCTCTGCATTCAGAGATCTTTTGGAAAACTTGCCTTGTTTTTCTGCATCTATTTCCATCCTCAAGGTGTTTATAGATGTCATTGTAGTACTGCTCTTTGTCTCTTCTTTCTGAAATTCCCTTTTAATTTCCTTCCTGAGGTCTTTATCTTTCTTGACTTTGGCTTCTCTCCTCTTCTTGGCAATTTCCACCATCTGTTCTGACATCCATTTTGCTTTTAATCAGTTAGAGATGTGCAAATAGATTCAAATTTGAATCAATTCCACTTGAATCTGATGATCTGATTTATTTGAATTTGACATGAATCAAATTGATTCAAATTCGATTGGAAAGCCCTCTGGTGCCTTTTTGAAACCATTCATGCAGCCTTATTCATTTAAAAAAAAGCTGCCAAAACATGGTCAAATTATTCAAATTTGAATTTGAATTTTCAAGTTAGATTCAAATTCAATTTGAATTCAAAATGAATTTTCTGAATTAGATTTGAATTTGAACCAAATTGAAAAATTTGATTCATGCACATCACTATAATAAGTTTCCTCCAAGACTGCCTGGTGCTGTGAGAGGACAATATTAAATGCTTTGACTTCATCATGCCTAAAATCAATCAATCTATTTATTACAGCCATAGGCCATACAGAGAACATACAAAGATTAAAACAAGATTACAAACACAATATGCCAACAGTAATATAATACATAATAATCAGGACAAAACAATAGCTCCTATGAATTAGACTTTAAACAAGATCTTAGTCTAATAGCGATATAAAAGAATTTTGCTACTACCTTAGTAACCTCATTATTTTGATCCTCAAGACAGAAATTCAAATAAAGAGGAGTCAGCTCTTCCTGGAAATTGCTCTAACAGAGGGAATATGAGTTCTTGCCTAGTAGATCATGCCTAAGACATTCTGTGTACTCTGTCACAATTGCAATATTCAGGTCATATACCTTCTTAAAAGGGGGAATTCCTTCAAGTGTTCTCTGAGTATTATTGTAGCTTTCTCTGCTTTTTAAATATGTTTTAAAAATGAATTTGGAAAAAAATCAAAGGTACTTTGAATGGCATTCTATTAAATCATGTCTTTCATCCACACATTAGGTTCAACACTCATACAATGAATGTACAATATGCACAAATACAGATCTGCACACAAATACAGATCTGCAGAGAGAATGCAGGTATCTCATCTCATTTTATTGTTACAGTCACAGACCTGTACAATATAAACAGTACATTAAGTAAAAGATTAAAGGAGCTTAAAATACATTTATATCTAAAATGGAAAAAGTTAAGACAACAGTAATGAATGCAGGTATAAAAGGACATTTCCTATCTGCACCATGCATTTGAAGAGCCTGTGTCCAGACTAATACACACAAACACAAGTACAAGTGTACAGACAACTGTAGACTCGTACAGCATAATGTCCAAATCGCTTATATCCTGGACATATGGCATTCTGAGCTGTCTAAAAGTCACACCAAGTTAAGGTTTCATACTGCTTTAGGGCTAGGTACGCATTACATTGTGTGCATGGACAATCTGTGAACAGTGTACACAAATCATTGTATGCACATACAGTTATTCATCTACAACATTATTCCTGATATATAAACTACATTTGAAGGGTCCAGTGCAGTGTTCCCTCTAAGGTATGCATATGTGTGGGGGCTCATACATTTTTTGATGTCCACTCTGTTTAGATCCCACTCATGTTGAATCAGAAAGGCCCCACTCTGAATGCATGTGTGCACGCACTGCCTTGATACTGCCACCCTGAACAAAAACCACACACAGAAGAAAACAATTAAAGAGAACACTGGTCCAATGCCTGGAATCACCTTTTAATTTGTTTTTGTTATTATTTATATACAGCATTTCAAAATAAAGCTGGTTGCCTTTTTAAAAACAACCATGACGAAAACAACAATACATTATGTCTCAGTTCTTTCTGTCCCCCTAAATGACAGCGAGCCACCATTGTTTTTTCCTATTTTTTTCCTTCCTGAATGATGGAGATGCAGAGCGGGGGGAAATCATGTGCAGCAAGCTGATGAAGAATGATCCTCATGACAAAATTCAACATAATCCCCCCATATTCTCCCCTTGAAGATAATGGTAACCTCTAGGTTGACTATTGCAATGCGCTCTATGTGGGGCTGCCTTTGTGTGTAGTTTGGAAACTTCATTTGGTCCAAAAGACAGCAGCTAGATTGGTCTCCAATGTTAAACTTGTTTTAAAACTACTGCTTTGGCTGCCAATAGGTTTCCAGACAAAATACAAAGTGCTGATAATTACCTTTTATGCCCTAAATGGCTTAGGACCAGGTTACCTCGGTGGGCAACTTATTCCGCATGATCCCCACCACACATTAAGGTCATCGAGAGAGGTCCGTCTCCAAATGCCACCAGCATTTTTGGCAGTGACTTAGGAATAGGCCTTTTCTGTAGTTACTCCTGGGCTGTAGGAATGCACTCCCTATAGACATTCATAGATTAACAGCTTTACCAGCCTTTAAAAGAACCCTTAAGACGCATTTTTTTAGCATGGCTTTTAGTAATCTTTGAATGTTTATTGTTTTGAATTGCTGTTACAACAGTTTGTTTTATTTTGTCTTTATTGTATATATTTGTGTGAATCTCCTAGAGCCTTTGGAGTCAGGCATTATATAAATTAATTAATTGCATAAATTAAATAAAAAGTCATTTATGATAATATCAGGGAGGGGATATTCTGCCCAAACCAGACACATGCATTTTTCATTGTTATTATTTATCTACTCTAGATATCAACAAAGATAGCTAGCAATAAAGAAAAGCACAGTGAGTGTATGAACAATGTCAACCACAGAAATTCAGCTATGGAAAGCAAACAGGGGGATGAGCTACTTGTCTTGCGGTGGGGGGGGGGTGCTTGCTACCCTTGGGTGCCCCACAGCTGCTGCTTTTGCTCCCCAAGCAGTCAATAAAGTGGCAAAGAGATGGGGAGGTGCCAAGTGCATATAAAGTCATATGTTGTGAAGCATTAACTACATGTTATTGGGGGTGCAAGGAGAAGATGCTTTATGTCAATTAAATATTAAGGTAAGGTATGGTCCTTCTCTATTCAAAGCAATCTCTCAGAACCATTAAAACAAAAAAAGCAAATAAGGTTTTCAGTTACTATGGAGGAAGTGTTAGTAAAGCTACACAGATATGCAAGATCCAATATGCAAGATATTTTGATAACGTTTTGAGCTTGGTATTCCATGGTAGCATTAATTGTCCTATTGACTGCAATAAGTCAGAGAAGATAGGTCTAAATAATCCTTTTGGCTTCTAAAGTTTACTGCCTACTACTGAGCTATTCTTTCAGAAAATTCCATCTTGAATTCTCATATGTAACAAGTTTCACTATCTATAGGGATCAAGCTATTACCGGTAAGTAGCACACCATTCCCTCAGGCACACCTCACTTGAATCTTAGCCTAACCTGTTTGGTATTTGAGTAGAACTGGGGCTTCAAGGAGACAGAGGCACAACTGCTTCTGCTGAGCTTGGGGTGGGTGATTTAAGATGACTCCTTTTTATTGAGATATTTTCCAGGATGGGACTCCAGAATTGTTTACTGCCTCCAATGAAGCACCAAGCAGGTAAGATTATCAGTAAGTACAGTATGTATGATTAGAATTATGTATTATCGATGTAGCATTTTAAACATGGGGAATGATTGAGTATTCCTTTACCTCATCTGTCCTCAGAAGGACAGGTTGTCTTTTATTTGAGTTTTGAAGATGAGACAAATGAAGTTTTCAACTAAGGAGTTTCTCATGGCCATTCAGTGGAATGGCAAGATCTGGTCTGAAACCAGTTTTCTTCAGTCTAACAGCCAATTCACATATGGATGTCTTTCTTGTGATGATTGTAATATTATGTGGTGACTTGTGTGTGTAAATAAGTAAGAACATAAGAACAACCCTGGTGGATGTGACCAAAGATCTACCAAGTCTCTCATCTTGTTTCCATCAGTGGTCAATCAGATACCCGTTTGATGTCCAGAAGTAGGAGAAGAAGGCATACCACCTCTCCCACAGTTGTTCCCATGCAACTGCTATTCAGAGAGATATTGCCGGTGAATATGCAATAGCATATAGCCATCGTAAATAGTAGTCACCCATGAATTTGTCTGATCCCCTGTTAAAGACATATGAATATGAAAGACATCCCCTGTTAAAGACATCCCCTGTTAAAGACATATAAATAAGTGGCCATCACCCCATCAGTGAACAGCATTGATTAATTATGTACCATGTGAAGTAACTCCTTTTGGCCATCCTACCAGTCAGTTTGGCCCTACCAGTCAGTTTCACTGGGTTGTCTCCTGGTTATAGTGTTTAAAGAGAAGGAGAAAAACTTATGTCTATTCACTTTCTCCACACCATGCATACGTTTATAAGCCTCTATCCATATCTCCACTTAGTCACGCTCTTGGCATGCTCAGAGTTTATGCACCAGAATGGGGAAGAAAACCAGGACTATAACACATTATCTGCATGAGCTTTCCAGCATGGACCATAAACAGACTGGTGAGAGAGAGAGTCAACATCCTATAAAGAACTATAAGCTTTATTGAAAAGAAAAAATATAATTGAAACGGCAGTGTCTGAGTAAAGGCAATGCAGTTAATAATCAATATTCTAAGCAAAATTATTCTAATCCAATGCTGAGTGTATGTGAGTTGTTTCCTAGTCTAACAAGACCCAAAATAAATCCTTAAATCAACAGCTAATTCAAACAGACAAACCAAAATCTGAAAGAATGGATGGGGCAGGGGGACAGGGGAGAAACGCTGGGAACACAAAAGTGGAGAGCTGATGGGAAGGAGGGAAGATAGACAGAGCAGTTCAATTAACGCAGCTAGCTGGAAGGTTGGAAAAGGGAGGGGGTGAGGGAGGAAGTAAAGACAGAGAGGAATAGAGAGAAGGCAGGGGCGTAACTACCGTTAGGCAAGGGGAGGCAGTTGTCTTGGGGCCCCACTGCCTCAAGGGGCCCCCCAGAGGCACATCACATGACTCCCCACCCGCCTATGTTGCACCCCCTATGAATTATGTTGAGTCTCTTGGAGATCGGCAGGAGCAGAGAGTAAAAAAACTAGATTCAATGTGAACTAGATTTTCACCGTATTCATAATGGGGATGTGAGTGTGAGTGCACTATATATTGTGAAGTGTGTTTGTGTGTATATATCAGCGAGGGGCCCATTTTAAAATCTTTTCTCTGGGCCCCCTCCAACCTTGCTACGCCCCTGAGAGAAGGGGAGTTAAAATGAGCAGTTTCAGTCACACAGTGCCTGTCTGCTGGCTAAGAGCAGTGGGTGGGAGAAGTTAGCAAAGCCAGAGCTGGACTCCAGGAGACAAAAGAGCTCATAATTACCCTGTCTAAGTGAATGGAGGCAGGCACAAACATCCTCATAGGCAGGCCTATCAAGCTGGCTGGTTAGCAGTCATTTTGGATCTCATCCAGACCAAGGTACCATAAGGATCTTGTTCTGTATGCTAGATTATGCAGTAAAATTCATTAACCAGACTCTCCTATGCAACTGAACTGTGCACAAGGCTCAGGAGCTAGGCAGACTGTCAGATGGAAAGCAACTTGCTTGTTTCTTCCATGCCCGTGGCCCCCTCTTATAGGGTTTGTTTTAAAAGGTGTTTCTGCCCCTATTAGGGATGTGCAAACAGGTTTGACCCCGAATCAGTTTGAAGTTGAACTGTTTTGGTTTGATGATTCGGGGTTGAACCGATCCCCCACTGTTCAATCCAACCTTGGACCGAAACACACAGACACCCCCGACGGTTCGGAAGGTTCATGATATTTTTAGTGGATTTATTTAACCTTCCCCCCTTCAGGGGAGTTCCTTGGGGTGGCGTGGGCTTCCACAGGGGTTCCCCCTTCCCCCACCGGCCTCCGTTCTCATCCCCTCCAGCTGTTTCAGATGGTTTTTCAGCCCATCCAGGCGTCCGTAATTTGGCGCGGCGCCCAAAATGGGGCCGCCGCCCATGAGGCCTGGCATGGCTGAGAGACTGGCCCAAAGTCATCCAGTGAGTTTCATGACTGAATGGGGATTTGAACCTGGATCTCTAGAGTCCTAGTCCAATACTCTAAAAGTACACCATGCTGGCTTTCTAGAAAGTATACCCTACCCACATTCTAAGCTTCTGGTGAATTAACCATACACATGATTTAAATGGTAAAATTTAAAGGTCTACACTCTTATAGCATTATTATCCTAGTCTAAAGTATATTAACCTCCCCAGCCCCATGCTGAACAGTCTCTGAAAGCTAGCTCAAATAGAAAAGTTCTTGCATTACTTCTGAAGGAAGCTTGAGGTAGTGGGAGGCACTGAAAAAGGTCCTGGAGGAACTGGGTCTGACCATTCAGGATTTTTCTGGATATGTCTCTCCTACCCTACGCTGAAACAGGCACTGGCAACAGAAAATGTTTCAAGAGAATGGAAAGTAGTACAACATTCATATGTCCTTCTACTTGGTTTTTAGTCAAACAGGTTTTGAAGCACTATACACATTTGCATAACTGACAAGATATTATATTGGCTCAGTAATCTATCTATCTGATCTTCTCACCATGATTCAGATAAGACACTTTCTTCCCTCTCCTTGTAAATGGGGAGCAAGCCAAAGAACATGTTATGTGGGAGATTTGTGATGGGCTGATATTTTCATCTGTACTGAAAAATAAAATGAGGGAGGACTTTGAATTTTATAAGAGCTGAAGTACTGGGGAGGGACATATTTTGCTATTCTGCCACCCCACCCCTGGAATTTTTCCTGATCTACATTAGAAACTGAAGCTACTGCCAGTACAGGGGAGAGAATACTGTTAAAATGAAGCAAAAACACTCCCTCCTCAAAATGTTCCTTACCAATCAAATTCAGAGAATCCTACTTCTGCTTTAAAGTAAAAATTAAAATCTTAGGAAATCTGGCCACAGAAATCAAATATAACATGCAGTTTGGTTGAAAGTATCTTAGCTATGCTTAGGTTTGTGGTGGTAGTGGTGGGGGAATATTGCAGCACGTGAGGTAAACCACTCAATGCTGCCTTGCCCCACAAACCTGACTCATGTCCATTCTGACTTGGATGATAAGGTTTTTGCAGAACCATAACTGGATGTTACCAATGCACCATCTGGTCTTGTGAGACTGGATGGTTTTCAGACTATGTTGCCTGAGGAGGTGGAAGACTGAGGTCTAACATGTGCAGGTTCAAACCTTGCCTTCATGGTTGATGAAAGATGCTAAGGACGGACTGTTTCCATGTGTGGTAGAATGGTGAATGCCTCCATAAGGCAGAGGGTGGTGTTCCCACAACTGAAGGGGGCAGTCAATAGGCCCTCCCTTTAAAAACACTCATTGGACCCAGATGATTTAAATAACTTCCAAGCAATTTATAACCTCCCCTTCTTGGGCAAGGTGCTGGAGAGAGTGGTGGTGTCCCTTCTGTAGTTGATGTGTTGTAATTTTATTGATGCCCAAGGTGTCGAGATGGTGTTCACATTCTTTGGGTACTGCACCAAGGGCACCAACAACTATTGGCACCACTATTATTTTCTTTTTCCAGAGCCGCTCAATTTCTATCTGAAGGTCCTTGTATTTAGTTATTTTCTCCATTGTTTTTTGTCGACTCGTCTATTCCTGGGATTGCAATATCATTAATCGGAACCCAATTCTTCTCAATGACTTGCAGATCAGGCATGTTGTGCACTAAATGCTTATCAGTTTGTATTCAAAAATCCCAAAGGAATTTTGCCTCTTCATTTTCTGTGATCTTCTCAATCAGATGAATACACCAATTCTTGCTTGCTGGCAATTTATAATTCTAGCGAAAGTTCCAGTGGATCACTGCAGCAACTTTGTTGAGTCTTTCCTTATAATCTATATTATTATTATTATTATTATTATTTAAATTGTTGTTGTTGTTAGGCTTTTACAATCTTTTATATATAAATTGATGGACTTTTTATTTATTTTTAAAAACTGGGTTTGTTTTATTTGATTTTATTCTATGTTGTTTTATTTGTTTTAAATTTTATATTATATTAGATAGATAGATAGATAGATAGATAGATAGATAGATAGATAGATAGGGTTAGGGTCATATATAAAGCAGTATGGTACTGGAGGGGGAAAATATAATATCAGGCGTTATATATATATAATATCAAAGCATTTTGTCACTGCCTTCAGCCTAACCCACACTCCACCTCTCTCCCCACTCCGCAAAAGTATAGATATTTTCAGCCACAGATAGAAGTAAAAGGAAGTTCCTGATTCATCTCCAAGTACATGATGGGTGCACATATTGCACCTGCATGTCTAGGATTTTTCGATCTAATTCCTGGCCGGTTGCACTGACACATTAAACAAGAGAGTGTGTAATCATGGCCATGTTTGCACAGGAACTTTACTGCTGGAGCAAACCTGCTTGTAACACTGGAATTACATCTACCATGATAGATTAGTGTTATACATTTTATAAGGTTTTTATAAGGTTTTGAATTGTTTTATTTTTAACTGTTTTATTGTATTTTAAAATTGATTGATTTTAACTGTTTTATGATATTTGTGAACCGCCCTGAGCTATTCTGTAAGGGCGGTCTAAAAATCGAATAAATAATAAATAAATAATAAAGGCAAGGAAGCTGGCCTGTGTTTTCATGTACTGACATTTGCAGAAAACACTTTGGAAAGTTCACTTGACTTAAAGAAATTCATTTTGGCTTTCCTTGAACATTCTCAGATGTTACTTTTGGAGGAGCAGTGGAATTCCCTTTGAATCAAATTTCTGGGAAATTTTGGTGCTGAACCTGGTTAAAAAAAATAAATTTAAATTTTTAATATGTTTTTATTTATTGAGATTTTTATCTGTTTTATTAATTTTAATTGTTTCATTTTGTTTTTATATTATGTTTTAACTGTACACCGCCTGGAAATTTCTATATCAGGCAGTGTGGAAATATGATGAATGAATGAATGAATAATTCATTCACTGAATGAATGAACAACCCCTGCTAACTTGGCAAAGAGGCACCTTTTAACGTGGTGATTCTCTTTTTTGAGCAGGGGGAGAGTAATTGGCCCTATCCACCCCCAGCACAGTACCTCCAGTGACTGTTGCTGGTGTCTATCTGATGTTTCTTTTTAGACTGTGAGCCCTTTGGAGACAGGGATCCATCTGATTTATTTATTATTTCTCTGTGTAAACCTCCCTGAGCCATTTTTGGAAGGGTGGTATAGAAATCGAATAAACAATAAATTAATAAACAAACAAACAAACAAACAACAACTAATATTACACTTTTCAACAAAAGTTTCCAAAGTGGTTTACATAGAGAAATAATAGATAAATAAATAAAATGGATCCCTGTCCCCAAAGGGCTCACAAACTGAAAACAAACATAAGATAGACACCAACAACAGTCGCTGGAGGTACTGTGCTGGGGGTGGATAGGGCCAGGTACTCTCCCCCTGCTAAATAAAGAGAATCGCCATGTTTAAAAGGTGCCTCTTTGTCCAATTAGCAGCAAAGATTAATGCAGCAGCTCCCAGCTTACTGACCAATCTATAGCCATTCTATTGTTGAAAGAGAGCTGAGTTGCCAGGAGCTTCTACAAACAGTCCTGATAGCAAACACAATCAGGACTGGAAGACAACATGGGGGACATGCGCCTTTAACCTTGGTTTAATAAAACAAATAAAGTAAAATAAAAACCCTTCAAGGTCATTCACATGACCAAAATCCCTGGTGGCTACAGAGGACTGGGAGAGGGGGAGGCAGGAGTATACGTACCTTTCCACACACAAGTAAGGGGCTGTCTAAACTCCACTGTGCCATTGGCACAGCTGAGATGTTCTGAAGGTTATCTGGAGGAGGATGTCCTCCAGTGTCCCACAATGCATTGCATGGGCAGCGAAGATGCTGCCCACATAAATGCAGCAGCTCCCAGCTTCTTGGCCAATCTATAGCTGCCATTCTATTTTTGAAAGAGATCTGGGTTGGGGGGAGCTGCTACAAACAACCCTGATAGCACATACCTTCAAGACTGAGAGGTATCATGGGGGCTGTGTGGCTTTAACCTTGGTTAAAACCTAGGTAAAAAGTTTGGGAGACCCTGATCTGGAGAAGCAGGGTAGGAGTGGATCCCGTGACTAACCACAAGCCTTACTACCCACATTTCCCCACTACAGCCTTCTTTGGCTGGTAATGGAAATGACTTTTTTGGTGCTTGTGGTAGGAATAAAAAATATTACATTGTAAGAGGACATGGAGCTTGAGTGAAAGAGGTAAATCCTCAGAAACAGACAAACCTCTGTTTAAATCTCAAGGTAATGGGATCACACTCTTCAGAACTGGAACTGATGGAAGGAAGGGCTTGATTTCCCTTTGGGAAACTGAAGGAATAGAAGATATGTTACATTAGTAGCTGATAATACAGGAAGAAGGAAAAGCCGGATAAGGTGAAAGAAGACATATTTCCAAGTATTACGGTGTGGTGCTTTGAAAGTATTTGAACTTACATTTCTGTAGCTAAGCTTTGTATTTCAGGCCCACCTTTTTGGAAGAAGAAAAATAAGAGCTGAAAATTTTTCCACCTCGTATTCCCTCACAGATGGAATCACAACATCAGGCGGTGCAAAATAGCACAGCTGTCACTGAATTTATACTCCTGGGACTCTCCAGCAACCCTCGGGTCCAGCTCATACTCTTTGGTCTCTTCCTCCTCATCTACTTGGTGGCGCTAAGTGGGAATACACTTATCTTTCTCATCATCTGTATAGATAGCAGACTTCACAACCCCATGTACTTCTTCCTGAGTAATCTCTCTCTGGTGGACATTGGGTACACATCTTCCACTGTTCCCAAGATGCTGATGAATTATCTCTCTCAAGACAAGCATATCTCCCTCACTGGTTGCTTGTCCCAGATGTATTTCTTCATCTCCTTTGGTGGCATTGAGTGTCTTCTGCTGGGTGTCATGGCATATGACCGATATGCTGCCATTTGCCATCCACTACATTATCATGTACTCATGAACCGCAAAGTATGTATCTGGCTAGCAGCAGCTGCTTGGGTTTTGGGCTTGGCTAACTCTGGTGTGCACTCTGGCCTGATGTCCCTCTTGTCCTTCTGCCGGGACAATATAATCCAACACTTTTTTTGTGACATCCCACCTCTATTCCAGCTCTCTTGCTCTGACACTCAGGTCAATCAAATAACTACCTTTGTGGTGGGAGGAGGAGTGATCATGGGTTCATTTTTAGTAACCCTGGTGTCATATGCCTATATAGTCCAGGCCATCCTCAGGATCCGCACCAAGGAAGGGCGGCTCAAGGCCTTTTCTACATGTGCTTCTCACTTGACTGTAGTCAACATATACTTTGGCACTATCATCTTCACATACATCCGCCCCAACTCATCGTACTCCCAGGAGCAAGATAGGGTCTTGCCGGTGCTATATGGAATTCTTACACCTATGCTTAATCCAATCATCTACAGCTTGAGGAACAAGGATGTTAAAGGGGCACTCAGGAAAGCCATGGGTTCCTAAGAGGAGAAAACAGTAGCTTCGGGTGATCCAAAAGCCCTGTTTGGACCTTACCAAAAAAAAGAAGGGAATGCTGAACATGCTTACAGCACTGAAGGAAGTTTGGAAGTCTCCCCCAATTCACTGAAAACTGTAGCCTGAGATGGTTACAGAGCTGAAAATTTTAACCTGAAAGGGTTCATCCAGGCTGCTGATCATGCAAGCAACCACCATAATGGTTATAGTGTTCCCTCTCAGATGAAGAATATTATAGCATTGTTCATCTGGAGAGGGGACTCCATACCAATTATGGTAGGAATTCCATAGTCGGCGGCCCTTTTCTGAATGTACTTCTCACTCAGCTGCCTGTAGTTAACTTATACTTTGGTAGCATCATCTTCACATACACCCTCCCCAGCTACATTTACTCCCAGGAGCAAGACCCAGCCATGGCCGTGCTTTATGGAATGCTCACACCTATGTTTAATCCCATCATCTACAGCTTGAGAAACAAAGATGTGCATGGGACACTCCAGAAAGTGATCGGAGAAAGTACTAGATTTGCACTGCCCAAACAATTGTGGCGTTCCTGCTTGGGTATTCTGCATGGAATACCCAAGCTTAGTACAGAATAAATCTACTAACTAAATATGCTTCTGCATGCCTAGTGAAACTTTTATCAGATTGGAAATGGAGATTTCCCAGTTCTAGGTTTCCTTGGATGATGTGGATTACTGGTATCCATTTCATTCTGGCAGCAGGCCTGGTTATGGAACAGAGAACATTTCTCACCTTGGGAGATGATATAAGAATGGAAGGGATAGTAGGAGTGCATCCTTGTTAGTTCTGCTAGATCCCTGTGTTATTTTCATTTATCATTCTTTTCACCATCAAACATTGTATCCTTCTTGACCACCTCATGGCGATGGAATTTGGGGCCACCATTCTGCACGGATTATGGTTCTTGTTGGGGGAGAGCATTTCAGAAAGTGTTGTGAGGGACTCCTCTTCAGCACCTTGACCTTTATCTTATGCTACCCTATAGGTTCTGCACTGTCCACCACACTGTGTTTTTAATTTTTTTTTATTTGTGTGTTTATTTATTATATTTGTATACCACCCCAAACCTCCATGTCTAGGTGGTTTACAGCACATTAAAAACATTAAAACGAATATTAAAAGCTAAAAACAATCTAAAGCAACAAGTCTAGTTAAAAAGCTAGGTGAAAAAGTCTTTAGAGACCGTTTAAATATTGTCAGAGATGGGGAGGCTCTTATTTTATCAAGGAGCACATTTGGCAATGAGGCTCTAACTACAGAAGATGTTTTCTTAAATACCTGGGACATAACCTGTTTAGGACTTTATAAGTTATAACCAACACCTTGTATTTTGTGTGGAAATGTATTGGTAGCTAGTGTACTTCTTTTAATACAGGAGTTATATGGGCTCTTTGAGATGATCCAGAGACCATCCTGGGCACCTCATTGTGTACCAACTGCAGTTTCCATTCTACTTACTAAGGTGGCCCCACATAGAGGCATTGCAGGAGTCAAGTCTGGAGGTTACCAGCATATGTAATACTGAACTGAGGTAATTTATCTCAAGATATGGACACAGCTAACATATCAGCCAAAACTGATAGAAAGCACCTCTGGCCACTGTCTCCACCTTACACAAAGGAGAGGTTTGGACCCAGAAGCATTCCCAGACTGTGTACCTGTTCCTTCAGGTGAAGCATGACCCCATCCAGAACAGGCAGATCAAAATTGTCTACTGAGTCATTTGGGGAGGTTATGCCTTCTCCTGAGGATGTTGACATGTAGAAATAGATTTGGGTGTCATCAGCATACTCATAGCACCCAGCAACAAATCTCCTGATGATCTTTTCCAGCAGTTTCATGTAGATGTTAGAGCATTGGAGACTTATAGAGCCCTGTGGGAATGCCATAAAAAAGCTCATGTTTTGAACGACAACAGTTTCCAAGTGACACCATGTGGAATCTGCCCAAGAGATAGGAGTGGACCCACCATCTCTCGACCAAGTCAGTCTCCACCCCATAGCCCATCCAAAAAACAATTTGAAAATGGTCTGAATGATCAGTTTCCTCTAAAACTGCCTGGAGCTGGGAGGCCACCATATGAAGTTCTTTTAAAATGCTTAAGACATTTTTTCCATAATTACAATATTCAGGTCAAATACCTTCTTAAGGGGGGAAATCACTTCAAGTGCTCTCATTGTATATATCTCAGCTTTCTTTTTTGATATGTTCTCAAAATAAATATTAAAAAATCAAAGGTACTTTGAATGACATTCTATTAAATAATGTCTTCCTTACAAGGAAGAGTAAACAATAAATTATACATTACATGACCTTTTAACATACTGATCTGGTTTGTTGGAGATGATTACAGAATCACAAAATGTTTTCCCTTGGCGGGAACTTGACAATCTTCTAGTCCAGTCTCCTGCTCAGGGCAGGAATCTCCCATAGCAAGAAGGGCATGGGAACAACCATAATAGCAGTCCAGTTCTCGCTCCTTGTCCATTTCACTATATCCAGGACACTATAGTCCCATCCACACATTATATTCAACACCCATACCATGAATGCACAATGTACACAAATACAGATCTGAACCAGGTAGAGTCATTCACATATTATGTTGAACACAGGTACAGAAGTACACTTCCTGTCTGTACCTTGCATTTGAAGGGCCTGTATCCAGGTTCACTTTTAAAATGAACACAGGTACAATCATTCACCCAAACACATGTACAAGTGTGCAGAGAACTGTACATGCATGCAGCATTATGTCTGTATTGCTTATATATCCAGGACTTATGGCATGCTGAGCTGTCTAAACATCATACCAAGTGAAGGTTTCATACTGCTTTAGAACCAGGCACACATAACATTGATGAAGATGTAAAAATATTATGCGACTTCTGACTACAAACAAACAAACATCTGCCACACAATACACCAGATATAACTGTAGTCGAGAAGAAAGAAAAACAAGTCAAAATAATCAACATAGCAATACCAAGGGATAGCAGAATAGAAGAAAAAGAAATAGAAAAAAATAACAAAATATAAAGATCTACAAATTGAAATTGAAAGGCTGTGGCAGAAAAAGACCAAAATAATGCCAGTGGTAATTGGCGCCCTGGGTGCAATTCCAAAAGAACTTGAAGAGCACCTCAACACCATAGGGGCCACAGAAATCACCATCATCCAATTACAAAAAGCGACTTTACTGGGAATGGCCTATATCCTCCGACAATATCTATAACAACAGCAACAACATCGACAATAAAATTCAGCCATTGCAGGTCCTTGAGAAGGACTCGATGTCTGGATAAAACAAACCAGTCAATAACACCTGTGTGACTGTGCAAATAAATAAATAAATAAATAATACAGCTTTCAGTGCATTGGGGGTGACTTCCAAACTTCTTTCAGTGCTGTAAGCATGTCCAGCATCCTTTTTTTTTGTAAGGTCCAAACAAGGCTTTTGGGTTATCTAAATCTACTATGTTCTCTTTTTAGGTCCAACGCATGGCTTTCCTGAGTGCCAGAGGCGTATCTAGGAAGAATAGCACCTAGGGCAAGCATTGAAATTGCACCCCCTGTCCAAAAATCTGACACCAATCTTTCAGATAACTTTTTACCATAATATCAGCTGAAAAATACAAGTCTGAAGGTCACATACAAGTCATATATCTGAATATGTGTACAGCGACTTATATTATATTAATTTTTTAAAAAGAATTACCTGTAGCCCCTTCATGGGGCTTCATAAAGGCCATGGGGGGGTCTTCAAAGGTCCCCCCTCCCCCCTGCTGGCCTCTAGGGCCTCACAGGTACCATTTGAGCATGTGCGGTGGCCATTAAAAAAAAAATCAAAATGGAAGCTGAAAACAAAATGGCCACCACACATGCTCAAATGGCCTCTGTGAGGCCTGATATGGCCTAGGGCCTCACAGAGGCCATTTGAGCATGTAAGGTGGCCATTTTGTTTTCGGCAGCCTTTTAAAAAAAAATTAAGAAATGCACCCCCCTTCAAGTGGCGCCCGGGGCAAGTGCCCTGCCTGCCCCACCCTAGATATGCCCCTGCTGAGTGCCCTTTTTACATCCTTGTTCTTCAAGCTGTAGATGATTGGATTAAGCATAGGTGTAAGAATTCCATATAGCACCGGCAAAACCCTATCTTGCTCCTGGGAGTACGATGAGTTGGGGCGGATGTATGTGAAGATGATAGTGCCAAAGTATATGTTGACTACAGTCAAGTGAGAAGCACATGTAGAAAAGGCCTTGAGCCGCCCTTCCTTGGTACAGATCCTGAGGATGGCCTGGACTATATAGGCATAAGACATGAGAGTAACTAAAAATGAGCCCATGACCAATCCTCCACCCACCATAAAGGTAGCAATTTCATTGGCCTTAGTGTCAGAGCACAAGAGCTGCAATAGGGGTGGGATGTCCCAAAAAAAGTGTTTGAATATATTGTCCCAGCAGAAGGACAAGAGGGACATCAGGCCAGAGTGCACACCAGAGTTAGCCAAGCCCAAAACCCAAGCAGCTGCTGCTATCCAGATACATACTTTGCGGTTCATGAGTACGTGATAACGCAGTGGATGGCAAATGGCAGCATACCGGTCATATGCCATGACACCTAGCAGAAGACACTCAATGCCACCAAAGGAGATGAAGAAATACATCTGGGACAAGCAACGAGCGAGGGAGATATGCTTGTCTTGAGAGAGGTAATTCATCAGCATCTTGGGAACAGTGGAAGATGTGTACCCAATGTCCACCAGAGAGAGATTACTCAGGAAGAAGTACATGGGATTATGAAGTCTGCTATCCATACTGATGATGAGAAAGATAAGTGTATTCCCACTTAGAGCCACCAAGTAGATGAGGAGGAAGAGACCAATGAGTATGAGCTGGACCCGAGAGTTGCTGGAGAGTCCCAGGAGTATGAATTCAGTGACAGCTGTGCTATTTTGCACCACCTGATGTTGGATTGTCCCATCATTTCCCCCAGAATTGCACTGTTTCTTCTTTATTTGGTGTTTCTATGTTTCTTGCAGTTTCTCCTTCTATGCTTTGGTAGAAACGTCTCTTATTCGACTGGAATCGGAGATTCTGCCTGTGTTGTGTAATTCTGTCTTCATATCTGCTAATCTTCTTTGATCCTGCTGTTATTTGCTGCTTTATTATTTCCAGGACTTCTCTAATTTTCCTTGAATCTAGGTGGTATTTTTGGATCAGATACTGTTTGGTGTTTTCATTCTTCAGCTTCTTGTCTTTCATATCTTTCAATTTACTAGCATCTGATCTAAGCCTGGAGATTTTATTTTCTAATCTAATCTTCCATTTAGGTGATGTACTGCTTTCTTTTTTTACAGGTCTACTGATCTTATATCCGAGCTCTTGTGTTGTTATTGTTGCTGCACTGTACATTAGTTGGTTTGTTTCTTGCAAATTATTGGTTGTTATTTCTGCAAGTGCAACACTGACATCTTTTAATGCTGGAGCAAGTTGTTTTTTGGCAAATGTTTTTCGAGCTGGAAGTCGAAACCTGGTGGTTTTTTAGTTCATGTGCTCAGTTATTTTTTGCTTTAGTTCTTGTTGCTTTTCTGTTAAACGGCATTCAGGTTTTTGAGGTGAAGACAAAGGGGAGGTTGCCTTGTTTTGATTTTGAAACAGTTCAGCAACAGTGGCATCCTCTATTTCCAACACCTCCTCCACCTGCGCCTGAGCAACTTCTTCAGTTGGTGGTAATTCTTCTTCCATATCTTGAGCCTGTGTTGCTCTTTGCAGTTCTTCCAGCTCAACTCCTGTGAATACTTTATTTCTGATTATGTATCTTCTCTGGTCTGCTAGCCTTTGTTCTGTTATTTCTGTATCTGGATGCTTCTCTTTCCAAATTTGGTACATTCTTTTAAAATAACCTCTTCTAGTTGGACTAGACTTGTAATAGCAGATGATTATTTCCTTGTTGGCATTTTTCGTATATTTTTTCCAGGTAAGTGACATTTCTTCCAGTAACCTTGCAGTCTCCAGCCCTAATTGCTCAACTGGACATCCTGAGTCCTGTTGCCCACTTGCCACCAGATGTCCAGGGACTCCAGCACCTGGCGCAGTCCTTGTTGACTCGGGCGACGACCAACCCAGTATAGATTTATTAAAGTTACGTCTCACCATATTGTTGTTGTTGTTGTTGTTACATTTATATCCCGCTCTTCCTCCAAGAAGCCCAGAGCAGTGTACTAGATACTTGGGTTTCTCCTCACAACAACCCTGTGAAGTAGGTTAGGCTGAGAGAGAAGTGACTGGCCCAGAGTCACCCAGCTAGTATCATGGCTGAATGGGGATTTGAACTCGGGTCTCCCCGGTCCTAGTACTGTAGCCTGAAAGGGTTGCAGAGCTGGAAGTTTTAACTTGAAAGGGTTCCTCCAGGCTGCTGATTATGGAAGCCACCACCATAATGGTTATGGTGTTCTCTCTTCAGATGAAGAATATTATAGCAGTGTTCATCTGGAGAGGGGATGCCATACCGATTATTGTAGGACTTCCATGATTGGCAGTCAGAGGAACCCTTTCAGGTTACAGCTTTCATAAATGTAAGCATATTCTGCACATTTTTAGCCTACTTTTCTCCTGTAGAGCAGCCTTAAGAGATCACCTTGATGTGTCTGTCTGTGTGTCCTTAACTTCCCAATGCCTGGACCAAATTTGGTACAGTTGTCATGCCACATAGGCACATCACAATGACTTATTTTGTTACTTCAAAAGCAAATTTTGATGATGTCATCCACCCAAATTCAAGATGGTAGACATGTGAACATTTGAGAGGGAAATGGGCTAACTTTGAACCACCTAACCAATTTGCCAATGACATCTAACCAATGGCATCTGTAAAGACCCTGAGAATGGAAATAGACACAGAATAACAAGGCAAGTTTCCCAAAAGATCTCTGGACTCAGGGATGTCAACATCCAAGATACTCTAGAAGAGATTCCCTACTTACAAGAAGCTCTAGTACAGGAAGATGAAGTTAGTTCAACACTCCAGTCGTTACCAAGCCGGAAGGCTACAGGAATTGATGGAATAGCTACAGAAATATGCAAGACAATAGAAGAAGAATCAGTCAAGACTCTAATCAAACTATGCCAGCAAATTTGTAGAATGACACAGTGGCCAACAGATTGGAAGAGGTCAGTCTACATACCCATACCAAAGAAAGGAGACGTAACAGATTGTGCAATCCATTGCATAATATCCTTAATTTCACATGCTAGCAAAATAATGCTCAGGATCATCCAACACAGATTAGAACCCTATGTGGAAAGGGAAATGCCGGATGTTCAAGCTGGTTTCAGAGAAGGCTGAGGAACAAGAGACATCATTGCTGATGCATGCTGGATAATTAAGAAAGCCAAAGAATACCAGAAAGAAGTCAATATGAGCTTTATTGACTACAGAAAAGCCTTTGATTGCATCGACCATGTCAAGTTGTGGAATATCCTTAGGAAAATGGGCGTCCCAGAACATCTCATCATTCTCATGAGAAACCTATACACAGGGCAGGAAGCCACAGTCCAGATGGAACATGGTGAAACAGACTGGTTCCAGATCGGCAAAGGAGTAAGACAAGGCTGTCTACTTTGTCCTTCTTCATTCAATTTATATGCTGAACATATACTGAGAGAAGCTGGAGTGGAAGAAGATGAGCATGGTTTTAAAGTTGGAGGAAGAAACACCAATAACCTGCGCTATGCTGATAACACCACTCTGATAGCTGAGAATGCGGATGATCTGCAAGTTCTAATCATGGAAGTCAAGAAACACAGTGAAAAAATGGGACTACAATTACATGTAAAGAAGACTAAACTAATGACAATGGGTACAGCAACCAGCCTCAGAATTGACAATGAAGACATGGAAGTGCTGGATAGCTTCTGCCTTTTAGGATCGATGATCAACAGTAAAGGATCCAGCAGTCAAGAAATACGCCACAAACTAGCACTTGGTAGGATTGCAATGAAGACCTTGCAAAGAATATTTAGATACTGTGATGTGTCTACACCTACAGAGATTAGAATTGTTCGGACAATGGTTTTCCCTGTGACACTCTATGGATGCGAAAGCTGGACTTTGAAGAAGCAGGATAGAAAAAGCATTGATTCTTTTGAACTTTGGTGCTGGAGAAGACTTTTGAGGATACCATGGACAGCCAGGAAAACAAACAAATGGATTATAGAACAAATCATTCCAGAATTTTCACTTGAGACACAAATGACCAGGCTCAAACTATCATACTTCGGACACACTATGCGAAGAGCCAGCTCCCTTGAGAAGTATATAATACTAGGGAAAGTTGAAGGAAAGAGAAGAAGAGGATTACCAGCAACAAGGTGGATGGACTTGATTACATCAGCAATGAATGCACCACGGAGAGACATTAAAGGCCAAGTTGAAGACAGATCATCCTGGGGAGAATCTATCTATGTGGTCGCTGAGGGTCAACACTGACTTGACGGCACTTAATCAATCTACCAATTTGCACCAAACTTGGCATACATATTTATAGAGGATAGGTTATATAGGACATTAAACCTCATTATAGCCTATAAATGAATTTCAGAACCCATTTCAAGATGGCAGCTGTGTTTGTGTGTGTGTCTTTTCCTCTAACATTTTTGTGATGCCTGGGCCAATTTGAATCAAATTTAATACAGCTGTAGTGTCCCATAGGGACATTTCAACAGCATGCTTTTAGCCTACTTTCCTCATGGAAAGTAGCCTCTTGAGATTTCCTTACTGTCCATGTGTGTGTCCAAGTGTCTGTGTGCCCATGAGTATGTGTGTCCCAACCATACACACAGAATAAACCAGCTAATCCCTGAAAGCATACAATTTTGGAATTGCAAGGTCTTCTACTTGGAGATCTTCTAGTGGTCCAACTCCCTGCTCTGTTCATGGAACTGTTTTGTCTTCTATGAGAGATGACTGTCCAGCCTCTGTTTGAAAAACAAAAGATGAAGATAAACCCCTTCCTGAAGCTATGAGACCCATTTGTATACTCTTTATTGTTATTAATTGTGCTAGGCTGCCTACTGACTGGAAAAGAATCCCTTTTCTAGATCTTTATCATGTGGCCACCACTGACTTAACCCTCCATGATTTTTACACATGCGTAGTAAGAAGTTCTACTCCTAAGTAGTCCCATTGGTTACATTGGGTGCCCCCCATGTTTTTAGGCCACAGAATCCACAATCTTTTAACATTTCACTCCAGGGGAGTGCAGCTGTGACTCCCATATCCCAAGCATGGTGCCCTTTTGATTGCACTACTCATTGAGAATATGAACTTTTAGCAAATAAAAATAAGCATTTCAAACCCCACACTAATGAGGATCCGTATTTCAACAGCCCCATTCTCAGCATTTCAGCTGAAAGGATATGCTTTGACTGACTTAAAGGTGATCTGCATTCTACAGGCCAGTCAACCACAATCATCACATTTTTTGCTTGGTTTCTTGTTAGCTGTCTTGGGCACAGATGTAGGACTAGTTTTGAGACACGATCATCATCTGGGGAAACAAAACAGAAGCTTCCAAATAGAAACAGGTGTGTCCCCACCCCATTCCAAAGAAGTTAAAATGGGCATGAGTGTTGTTGTTTTTACCACCCAACCACAGAAAACCCATTCATTTCTGGGGTGGTTTTCCTCCCAATCGACATAATGGAAGCAGGATAGAAACCACCCCAGCATAGAAAGCCCATTTATTTTGGGGCTGTTTTCTACCCTGTGTCATTGTTTAAAATTAATAACACACGAGGGGTGCTGAAAGGTTCTAGGCCCAACCAAGAAGGGAATTACCTAGAGGCATGAAACATATGCTATTCCACATATTCACCCCAAAGTTCAACACACTTGGCACATCATTTCTCAAGTTTCTTAAACCCTTCACCCAAAAATTCTGATATCTGGTCACTGAAATACTGTTCTGCTGCTGCTATAACCTCTGAATCATTCAAAAATTTCCTCCCTTTCAAACTCTTTTTAAAGTTTGGAAACAGGAAATAGTCAGATGGAGCAAGATCTGGTGAGTAGGGAGGAAGGTCTATGCTCTCAAATCCCAAATTCTTCAAAACATCGATTGTCTTGCCAGCATTGTGAGCAAGTGCATTGTCCTGCAAAAAGAGAACACCTTTCTGCAGCTTCCCTCGCCATTTTTCTTTCAACGCCTCCTTTAACCAGCACAGCAAGTTAGAGTAGTATTCTGCATTAACTGTTTGGCCCTTCTGAAGATAGTCAGTCATCAAAATACCTTCCTTATCCCAAAAAACCATGGCCATGAAATTTCCTGCTGACCTTTGGGTCTTGATTTTCTTAGGCTATGGAGAACCCGAGTGCCACCACTTCAAGGACTGTCATTTGGTCTCCAGATCATAGTGATGTATTGGGGTAGCCTTGACCCAATAGGGGAGGTTCGTTCCTGGGCAGATGGAGCCCAATAATCAGCCCAGACGAGAGGACTTACAATCAAAGCTTTATTATGCTCTTAAGTAGCATAGGTACTGCTCAACTAATGCCAAAGAGCAGGACAAAGAACCATACAGAAAGCAACACATTTATAGTCAAAAGTATTCTACAAAATACAGCTGCATAGCAATGACTGGCCAAGGTCAGGGAACGTGTGCAGACTGCCAGCCAGTTCATTCCAGCCTTATCTTCCAGCACTAGCGGGTTGCTTTGACTTTAGGGAATATGGAAAAGTACCAGTAAACAGTTTCAAAAACTACTGACAAGGCTCTCCTTGCAAAGCCTTGAGCTTAGTTAAACAAAATAGGGTTGCTTATGTCAAGCTGTGCACTTCAATATCCATACCATACATCAGTCCCCCCTTTCTGTTGTTCGAATCTGAACCTTCAGATCCGATAAAGCAACCTATTTCTCCCTCTCCTCTAGGGAACCAATACCCCACATACATATCATACTCTGAGATCATACAAGACATCATTATACAAAGTTCTATCAAAACCAAATATTAGGGCAGCAATTCTGTGCACAATCACTTGGGGAATAAACTTGGAACTCCAGTGAGCAGAACTGGGCTGTCACACATATCAAGTTCACAATCCAACTAATCAAATTGAATCAAATACATGCTTACTCACAAATAAGTCCCACTTTGTTGAACTCAGAGGGAAGATTATATTTACAAATCAAAACAAAAGCCAATAGGACAATTGAAATAACTGTTTTTCACAAACAGAATTTGTTAGACTATGCTTTTTGACATAATTGCAATACAAGCTCAAATTCAATACATCATTCATTCTTACTCTATGTCCAGTCCTCATGGGGTAAGTGGGTAGGGACTGCAAATCCTCCTTAGTATATTCAGGGGGCAAAGGCAAAGGATTTGGATGGATTACCAAGGGGGTATGGAAAGCAGCTCCCTCAACCGAGCTGCATGCTTGACGATTGAATCAGCAAAGGCATTCCCTCGCAATGCATAACTGCCACGGCTGTGGGCTGAACCGCCTGTAGCAACCAAGCAATATTTAACAGGCTGACCAAATTCCCATTCAGCCCACAAGGCAGAACCCTATAGTCAATTTATTTGGACCCCAGTCCAATTTATTTGGACCCCAGCGTTATGAAACACCTGCAAGGCGTGGGAAATCTGCAGGATAAATTCCTGGGAAATCTGCAGGATTTTCTAGATTCAATACTCTGGAGGCATCCAAACACTGATGTACCTCTACCCGAGGGGCCAAATAGGATGGGGCACAGCAACCCTTCCACCCAGGAGGTAGTGCTTTGTATGCTGCTCGGCCACAAAGCCAATACATTCCTGGTACATTCAAGATAAGGGTCAGAAACACGCTTCTTCTCCCCATGATTGAGGGATGTTTTACACTGGCCATTCAGGCTAAAGCTCCCTGAGGTACCTGCCATCCCCCGTACCAAACATTGGTCAGGGAGCTATCCCTGTGGTAGGCACAGGTGATGCTGAGCCATAAATATCAAAAGGGGGTACCCCAGGTGTACGTGTCATTCCTGCATGTTCCATTTCCAGTAGCCAGCTTGTTCACCAGGATCATGCAAGATCCCCACCCGGTCATGTACATATATATTATTGTTCCGTATTCCCTGGGACTCGTTCTCCCAGCCTCCCCCCGTGAAATCAAACAACATACCGAAGTATCGGTAGGTTCTCCATCGTGCAAAGAAGGATACTTTCCCACATTCAGCTGTGCCCCTTGACACTCCTCCTGAGGGGGCCCATAAACATCCTTTGCAGGGACGAACTCCCTATTCACAATGTCAAAGTGAACAATATTGTGTTCACCAGGTGTGGGCAAAATATTCACGTGCTATCATTAGAGATACAAATGGGATGTTGCAACCAGCTCTCTATCTGGAATGCAGTAATCCCTAAGGAGAACCAGTTTCCCATGTGCGGGAAAAGGTATTGACTTGTGTACCACCTCCCCTCCATGTGGGTCTCCAAGCAAGGTCAATGTTGCCAACCCAAACAGGACCCCACCCCACTTGTGGGGGCCTTGCCCACCATGTGAGGGGCACTGAACCTCCTAACCTGGCAATTTGCTCATTTTCTCAGCAACCCACAGCCAGACCTGAGTGGACAAACAGATACTTCGGCTTCTCCTACCCCAACCGGGTTGGGTCACCCAAACCAATATCTGTAAGGCCATTCCACAAGAAATACATGTACTAGCATGCTGCAAGAGCTATTCCCAACCCCACAGTTAGGGACATCATCTCTGGAACTATCCCTGGATATGATGCACATTGTATCTGGAACTGTACACATAGAGGCTAGTCAACAGTAGGCCAGGGACACTATCCAAGGCAGGCTATGCTGGCAAATCTCGGGGGGGTCAGTTGGTGTGTGCTTCACCCTCGTATGGTGGACCCATGTCCTCACTCCGTCCCAGTTGGCCTGGAGTGGCTCCTTTGTCCACTGTAGAAATGTGCCTGCTCCTTATGCTCCAGGCCCTGTACATAAGCCTGCTGTGTATCATTCCCCCCACAGTCAAGTCAATGTCATTCGTGACATTCGAAATGGGAACTGCCCACCCATAGCACACTTCAAAAGGGGCAAGTTTGGTTCTTCCTCGTAGGGTTAGAGTGCATGATATAGAGCTAATGGCAATGCTTCAACCCAGTTTCAATTAAGCTTCAAAGCCCGTGTCAAATGTTTCTTTAAAAACTTATGCATCCAGGTGTTCTCCACCAAGCAAGGCTGCTTGAGATTCCAAATCACGACCCCTTCAACTTGGGGTCGACAAAAGGCTGGGGCTGCCGAACAGGTAGAGTCACCGTCTCTCTCTGGGAATGATAGGCACCAAGTATAGCGGGTATAGGCCTCCAAGGGCATGGATATATGCAAGGCCGTCCTCTGGATATATACAGGCCTTCCTCAGATATTTGGCATCATTTCCATCAGATATTTGGCATCATTTACTACAGCACTTCGGGACACATGAAGATCAGGAACAAGAAACCTGCATCATGGCCATTTCCTCGAACCCAAGACAGGGCAGCCAATGGATGTTCCGTTATTATTGGCCTGGACAGGGAATATAGATGAGGAACCCCCCTTCAGGCAGTACTGTCACACTGCCCATCCTTCTGGGTCAGGACTGTTGTCCTCTTAAGGCTCTCTTCCCTTTCATTTGATCATTGTTTTGGTCCTCAACAGAAAGACATCCTTCTCGGGAAAGACAGTTCAAGACAATCCTGCTTATTTTAGGAATAAAAGATAGACTCATGAATTCCCAATTCCCCCCCCCCCCCGCTTCCTTGGGTAGGGACAGCATGTTGAGACCAAGTCCCTGAACAGCCCAATACAATAAACAAATAAAGAAACCTGAGGCTATTTTCAATTTGATCTTTTAGCATATTCTTTCCAACTTATGTTTTGGTTGTCCTTCTTGCCCTGGGCACCTTTCCCACCCCCACTCTCCCCGAAGACCAGAACAAGGGATGATGTCCTCATTTAAGGCTCGGTGGCTTGTGTTGTAGGCTGGTTTCTAATCACGAGAACAAAATGGCAATCCGGGGCAAAAGCAAAGCAATAAAGTCAAAAAGAAAAAAAGCATTCACATTTTCCACCCCCCTTGGGAGTTTGGGGTTTTGAGGAGACATTAAAGCCTTGCAGGTCAAACATAGTCTTATCACTCAAGAGGCTGCAACATAAAACTTCAGCGCTTGAATTTCACCAAGGCCCTTTTGGGTGGAACTATGAAGAACTATCTCTCTTATATCCAGCTATTCTTTTGAAAAGTCCCAAGCATTGTACTAAATAAGACTTATTTCTTTACACAACAATCCTCCAAAGCAAGCTAGGCAGTTCAAGTGGCTGGCCCAGTGTCACCCAGCAAGTGTCATGGTCGAATGAGGATCTGAACTCAGGTCTCCCCGGTCCTAGCCCAGCACTCTAACCATACGCTGGCTGCCTACATAAGCCACGTGTAGATAGTGTTCCAGCTCTCTGTCTTCAACCTCATTGTTGAAATAAGCTCAGTAGGGCAACAATATCCTCATAAAAACCTACATAAAAGAAACAGTCCTTGCCCCCAAGCAAAAATACTATTGTCGTATATCGAATATCTCTTTCGCGAGGTCTAGAGTCTCATGAAACAAATAGGCTTCCTTATTAAAAGATATTATCAAGAAAAATGTCCATAGTCTTGCAGAGGAGTGATGCCTGTGATAAACACAAGTTATCATCTAATCTCTAGTCAGGAGCTGTGAAAACAGAGTTCGGGGTTTATGACAACACACACAAAAAACTTGATCCCTGTTAAACTGGGAGGTTTTCCAGGTAAGATGCAAACCAGTCCTTTGGAACTCCCTTCCACTTGCAGGAGTAGCAAAACAAAATTCCTATCACCAAATCTCATGTCTGGGATCTGGAATTTCAAGATCCAGCTACTGTGAAGGCAAAGCAGGGCTGGCGGTAGGACAAATTCATAAATTTGAAGCCTCAGTCCCATTGACAATACCCTCAGTTTACATCAAAAACAGTTAGCAGAAATATTTCATACATATTGCAAAAATATAAAACAACAACTCCATTCGACTATTTGACTCAAAATCCTTTTCGTTCTCACCCACAGCAACAAGTGGCTGTTCAGAGACCTTCCTTCTCACTCAATATTTGGAGTGAGGAGACCAGACTCCGGTCATAGTCTACCATGGGCTTGATTCCACATTGGAAACACTTTTCCATGTACAGTCTATACAAAAAGAAAAACCTAAACAAAGTTAGAAGAACCTAAGAGCCCCCTCCTTCCCTGTCATAGAGATATACCGGCTTGTGTAGGTTTGAGTGTATACATATACAATTTCAAGCAATTACCATCAAGCAATATCATTACAACCATAGGCCATACAGAAAACATAAAGAAAATCAAAAACATATATTTATGCAAAGCTTTTTCCCAATCTCCCTTCAGCTCAAAAAAGCATTACAGGCTTGAAGAAGCCACTAAAAGCCAATACCATAGTGCAAGACCACATCCGACAAAAACAAGTGCATTCTGAGTGACAAGGAGGACACACACAATCTGACATTGGGAGAATGGAGTAGACAGAACTCGCCCTTTCTTCTGCATGTACATTGCAACCCAGCCATTTAGCAGCACTCCCCCTTTCTGCAAAAGGAGGAAAGCATTAAGGAAGGAAAACTGTCGTTCAGCCAAGACTGGGGTGCTGCGAGAGTTCCTTCTGTTGCTAAGACCGCGTCTACTAGTTACACCTTAGGAATTCAATTTCGGGGCAAGTTTCCTTTGTAACAACTTACAGAATATATAGCAAGTCACTAAAACACTTTCACATATATAACAAAAGTCCCATCAGTGCCATCAGATGAATGGCAAAATATTCTCTGCATTCTAACAAAATGTGGAATCCCACACAGAACTTAACAGAAACAGAACTGAACAGAAATAAAGTTCTCAGGAACGGAATCTTGACAGAAGCATATCTGGGTTCCCATTTAGAAACATACACACACATATACACACCCATAGCTCCCCTGGAATTAACACAAGACGCAGTTAACTTTTAAACAAAGTTTTTGAAGGGAGGCAGATAAGGTCGCATGTTAGTGATACAATCAAATACCATTTAAATACATAACAAAATGAACAGTTACATATTTTAGACTGCATTTAAACAAAATAAAACTGTGGTGTCATTTAACATTTAATAAAATGGTAATTCATTTAAGCATGTTTACCCATGAGCAAATTAACCAGTCAAGCGGAACAAAAAGAACTCCCCAGAAACACAGTCATTAGCAAAAGGGTCTATGAATCAACATTCTATTCCCAACCTCCCCCAGATTGCATTCCTTAAGACACTGTTGCATTTCATTCCCTTTCCATGTATCATCCAAGATAAAACCTATGACCACAGTGTCTATAAATCTCCAACCTGCCCTTAATTCAGCTTTCCATCCACTTCACAACCCACACTAGGTACATTTCATTCCATTTAAATGAAAGCTTCCCTTTTATCCTTCAAACTTCAAACCACATAGCAATACATTCCATTCAAAATTTCTTTTCTCACTTACAAATCTTTCTCTAAAGAGCTGAGGTTAAGTTTTTGTAGTACTCCAAATAGCTAATCAAGCAACAACAGCAACAAAAAAACTGGATGAGCGCTTTTACCCTTGCTC
Organism: Hemicordylus capensis; assembly: GCF_027244095.1. Classification (NCBI taxonomy): domain Eukaryota; kingdom Metazoa; phylum Chordata; class Lepidosauria; order Squamata; family Cordylidae; genus Hemicordylus; species Hemicordylus capensis. Next base: position 29,951,461 of record NC_069662.1, on the reverse strand, counting down.
CCCCCTTTTCTCCCAGCTGTTTGAGCTCGGAGACAAAACACAGCAGCAAAACACAGTCATCCTTTCCTCCTCATCTCTACCCGTCTGGGTACAAAACAAAAGCAGCTGCAAAATATTTCAGTAGTCCATGGACAAAAATTAACCATTTACGTTTTCCTCAACGGGTCACCGCCCGTAAGAACCTGCCAGTTCTCTAAAACACATTCCAACGGGGTACATGACTCCCCTCTCAATTTGCTCTGAGCTTTCCCCATCACTATGTGGAGCTTGGGACTGTAACCCAGTGAGTGGGACTTAAACCAAGTGGCTAACCCACCCTGTGCACCTTGACTGCCTAGGCCTGCACAACACTCACCCCAATCCTTACAACCTGGGACTCTAACCCTTGCGCGCTTCTTTCCATACCGCTGGCCGGACTGCACCCAATGATCCGCCTCTCTGGACTCCTCACAATTGTTGTGGCCACTCGGGGGCTGCTCTGCCTGTGAAAAAGGACCCGGGAAATTTCCCGGTAGCCGGAATGCCTTTTCACCAAGCAAGAGCCCCGGAGGGGATGCACCGCCCAGTGGGGTCCCTAATTGCACCCCATATCCGAGCCACGGCACCACTTGATGTATTGGGGTAGCCTTGACCCAATAGGGGAGGTTCGTTCCTGGGCAGATGGAGCCCAATAATCAGCCCAGACGAGAGGACTTACAATCAAAGCTTTATTATGCTCTTAAGTAGCATAGGTACTGCTCAACTAATGCCAAAGAGCAGGACAAAGAACCATACAGAAAGCAACACATTTATAGTCAAAAGTATTCTACAAAATACAGCTGCATAGCAATGACTGGCCAAGGTCAGGGAACGTGTGCAGACTGCCAGCCAGTTCATTCCAGCCTTATCTTCCAGCACTAGCGGGTTGCTTTGACTTTAGGGAATATGGAAAAGTACCAGTAAACAGTTTCAAAAACTACTGACAAGGCTCTCCTTGCAAAGCCTTGAGCTTAGTTAAACAAAATAGGGTTGCTTATGTCAAGCTGTGCACTTCAATATCCATACCATACATCAATAGTAGTGTAACCATGTTTCATCAACAGTGATGAGTCGTTCCAAAAAATTATCACTAGAGTGCTCAAAATGCTGCAAAAACTTGGAGGTGTCCACTTGATATTGTTTCTTATCGGCATTCAAACATTTTGGCACCCACTTGGCTGACAGCTTCTGCATACCCAACTGCTCATGAATTATAAACCCAACGCATTCCTTGGATATCTCCAGTGTCTCAGCAATTGTTTTAGCCAAGATTCGCCAATCTGCCAAAATCAGGTCATGAACATGATCAACAATTTCAGGAGCTGACACTGTTGAAGGCCTCCCAGATTTTGCCGTATCTTCGGTCTCAAAATCTCCACGCTGAAAGTTGGCACACCACTTCTTCACAGTTGAGTATGATGGGGACTTGTCATTCAATGCTTGCATCATACACTCATGGATTTCCTTTGGAGTTTTCTTCTGCAGGTACAGAAACTTCATGATGGCCCAGAGTTCAACACTTGAAAATTCCACACTTTTCGTTACATGGTTCTTTCAATGGTCTGAAAAAGATTCAAAACTTAGCGCTACGATCCTGCAAATTGGCACTTTACAATATAAAAGAACACTCTTTCCAGCTCAGATTTTGGGAAGTGGGTCAGGCCAAGAAGTTTTCAGTGTCTCCTCATAAATATCATAACTGGCGAGGGGCCATACTTTGGATATTTTGTGTGCCAGAGTCCAGATAAGAGTTTAACAAGAGCATAGCTAGGAGTGAAGCAGTTTGCTTGTTTATGAACCTCTATGCAGTTGGGGATGGAAATCCACCCAAAAATCTGAATGAGGGTTAATCATGTGTCCACCAATCTCCTGGAAATGTTTTGTTGAAACAAATGTGTGATGCTATCATGCTCTGTGTGCAGGGGCATATCTAGGGTAGGGCAGGCAGGGCACGTGCCCTGGGCGCCACTTGAAGGCGGGCGCAATTTCTTAAAAAAAAAAAATTTAAAAAATGGCCACCAAAAACAAAATGGCCACTGCACATGCTCAAATGGCCTCTGTGAGGCCCTAAGCCATGCTAGGCCTCACAGAGGCCATTTGAGCATGCGCGGTGGCCATTTTGTTTTCAGCGGACATTAAAAAAATTATTTTTAAAAATGGCCACTGCACATGTTCAAATGGTCTCTGCAAGGCCCTAGAGGCCAGCGGTGGGAGGGGTAACCTTTGCAGACCCCCTCACGGCCTATAGGAAGCATCCTGAAGGGGCTACAAGTAAATAATAATAATTAAATATAATATGTCACTGTACACATATTCAGTTTGGCACTATGTACAGAGAATCAGGGCTTGTGGATACTGAGCTGAAGCTTATGAGCTAGGATTGTATTCATTTGCTCTTACTTTGCTTCTTATGATAAGTGAGTTAAATGTGGTGTCTTAATAATATGGCTATTAATGGTGAGTTTGTCTTTGAATCAGTGTGAAATCCTTAGTCTTAAGGCCCACTGAGAGTTCCTTGCTCTCTTTCTCTCATTTTAACTGTCTTTCTGAAACACTAGAATATATTCCAAGCAGTGACAGAGTTCACTCTGCATATCCTTTAATTATTTTGAGAGTATCTGGGAAAAGCCAAATTCTCCATTTATTTTTAAAACTTATGTAATAGTGATGCTACAATGCATAGTAGAGAATTAGATAGGCACTTCTGTTTAGTTTTCCAAGTACACCTCCACGTAGTATTTGGGTATTTCATGAGCCCCAGCATACTGAAATTTGTAGTTTTCCAGCATCTTTTGGTCTGGCTATGTCCACTGCTAAATAGTTTTTGAAATTTTAAAAGTTTAACGAACTTGACTTATATTTTTCAGCTGATATTATAGTAAAGTTATCTGAAAGATGGGTGTCAGATGTTTGGACAGGGGGTGCAATTTCAGTGCTTGCCCTAGGCGCTATTTTCCCTAGATACGCCTCTGTCTGTGTGTGCCCATCCCCTGGCGGTGGCACCAGAAATAATATTGGGGCAATATCTGCACATGAAATTGAAATTTGTGCATGAGGCAAATTTCATTTCTGTGGCAGGCTGGAAGGGGTGTGTGTGTGTGTGTGTGAGAGAGAGAGAGAGAGAGAGAGAGAGAGAGAGAGAGAGAGAGAGAGAGATTTTTTCCTTCAAGCAACCACAGGGATTCAGCAACAAAGGGTCGATGGGAGGAATGTGCTACTTGTCTCAGGGGCAGGGTTGCTTTCCACCATTCTCTTACCCTCTGGTACTGCTGATACTCACCCCAAGCAGCCAATCAAGTAATGAAGGGATGGGCAGAAACCAAGTGTAATGAAGTCACATGATGTGACATTAAACAACATTTTCCTGGGGGTGGGGATGCAGGAAGGATATATTGGTTGATGTTTAAGGTAAGATGTACTCTTTAGTTCACAACAGTGTGTTGGAGTATATGCTGATAAATCCAGCCATCTTGAGATCTTATTAACTTCCAAAGCTGTAGGCATGGTTTATTAATTCTGACTGAAATTTGTTTCTCCCAATGGCCATTTCTGTTAACCCAAGTGAATTCCTTCCTCCATGCCAATTATTTCTGTCAACCCTAGTGAGAATTGTTCAGGTTTAATAAAAGCAATGAACAATTGGGGATTAACAGCAGCTGTAAGGGAGGGATGGAGCTTCTCAGATGATAGATAAAGGCCACAGAAAAATGAAAAATAGACATTTGGATGTTGGATGTAGGTAACAAATTGGTTCATACAATTGAATTTTTAGCAAATAACTCTTAAAATTATGTCCTGAATGGGATAAGGCTGTAGCTCAGTGGTAGAGCATCTGTGTTGCGTGCAGAATGTTCCTGGTTCAATCCCTGACATCTCCAGCTGGGAAAGACTCCTGCCTGAAACCTCGGAGAGCCACTGCCAATCAACGTAGACAATACCGAGATAGATGGACCAAGAGTTCACCTCAGTATAAGACAGCTTCTTATGTTCCTGTATGGATATACTTTGTGGATTTGTCAGACTGAAAGCAGAATTTGTCAGCTCTATCTGTGTGTGTTTTTTCAGCACTCAGTCACTTTTTCAAAAAATTCAACTTTCATTTTCACTGAAGAAATTTTCATCCTTATGGCAGTAGAGAAAACCTTAAAAGTATGTGAAAATTAACCAATGGGGCTAGGAAAAACTTCTATTTATTAAGTCATAAAGATAGAGACAGAGGATAGCTGCTCTTTCTTTTGTTTTTGGGCTATTGCTGGCATCAGTTCTTCCTAGAAAGTTGAAGGCATTTGGAAGGACCAATAGGTGCCATTGTTCCCTCTAAGCTGTGCGGCTGTGCAACTTCACAGAAAAAAATCTACCCCTTGCTCAGCTGATTCTAGTCCAAACACAGTCCCTATGAATTTGGAAGGAGATTGGCAGGGCAGCAGTAGCACAGTCGCAAGATCGGCAGTAGTATTATTTTTTTAAAGTGTTAATTTCTGCCTTTCTGCCTTAGACCTGCCCTCTCCTAGCAGGAGCAGCAGCCTAACTGGTTCAGCTGCATACTCCTGCAGTATTGGAATGTAAATGCAAAGCGCGGGGAGGAGCTGAATGGGAAGTGGATGAAGCTGGGCTGGCTGAACGTGTCTCTCTCAAGGGAAGTAAAATTGAAAAACCCCAATGCTTATATTTCTTTTATTCAATCAATCAATCATCTTTATTATGGCCAAAGACCAGAACAGGATATAGTACAGATACAATGAAATAAAACTCATTAAAATTATTATAAACCAGATAGATACACCTAAAATGCTGTGAATCCATGGCTATAATTAGCCTATAAAATAATAACTATAATTATGATTATTATGGTTATCATTATATTACGATTATGATTAGTGAAATACAACTCTAAAAACTGTGGGGTAATTAATAAAATAAGATACTACAGGCTTAGCCTAGAAGCTGTAGGGAGATTAATAGAGTAAAGATAAAACAGGAGTTAAGTATACAACTATCTTTAAAAGTAGGGCATCTAAAAATATATATCAAATGGTTAAGATAACATACTGTATAAAAGATACCATGTGAAGTAGAGGAGCACATTAAAATTATATAATCAAGTAAAATGATCAGTAGTTAAAAGTCTGTTGCAAGGAATATTAACTGGCGATCAGGACCCGGCGTATCTTGCATGCTGCTGTGCAGAACTTGGCAACAAACGTGAAAGTCTGATTGTCATCTGAGAGCAGCATCTTGGTGTAGACTTGACTAGAGCAACCAGGGTATTTGAGACGCAGGGGAGATATGAGTTTGTCATAACTGTCTTTATAAAAGGCACATGAAAGGTCTATGGTTTCCACCTCCCCAGAGTCACAAGGACAAAGCCTTTCCATGAGTGGAATCTTCTTGTATTTGCCTTCCAAAATGGCAGAGGGAAGGGCATGACACTGAGCAAGTGTGAACGCCTTTCTATGGCTTGATATTTCCAATTGTGCCAGGTATGCAGAGGGGGAGACAGTAAATCTACGATTATCCGGGGCCAGAAAGCCTGGTGCCTTTCTTAAATCAGCCTGGCATTCCGTGTCCAGAATCCTCTGTTTGATGGCCGTTTTTGCTTTGTCCCAGCCCATAGCAAGCAGAAGGGATGGGGGAAAGCCCAGATGTGCCACTTTGTTGTAGACAGCCAGTTTCCATGAGGATTGAAAATTGTCCTGCAGGGTTAGTGGGCCAGGCCCCATGGAGAAAAGGCTAGATTGAGCCAATGGTTGAGAACTGTCATCCAAACCTTAGCCTCCACTTTTATCATGCCAGTTTCCAGCCGTAGGGTGGCATTGGAGACACAGCAAGGCACTTGTAAGGTCCCTCTCAAGAATTTTGATTGAACACATTCCAGTATAGCAAGACTGGATGGAGATCCTGGGTGGGCGTCATATAATAATTGTGCCAGTGACTTGGCTTCATATAGTTTGAGCACTGCAGATACGTAATGGCCACCTCTAGAACGAAGGAACATCAAGATGGCAGTGGAGCTCTTCTGTGCCGCTAGGGCAACGTGATCACAATGGGCCTTTCTTGAGCCAGAGGCCTGAAGGACCACCCTCAGGTTCGTAAAGGAGGCGACCTGCTCAATTCTGTGTCCATCAATATTCCAATGGTAGGTCTTCGGTCTTCTAGCGAAGGCCATGACCTTGGTTTTTTGGTAGTTTATTTCAAGTTGTTCACTCTTGCAGAGCTGTGATAATGTTGCCATCACCCTTCTGAGGCCTACCGGGGTCCTCAAAAGGATAGCAGCAGCATCTGCATAGAGTAAAATGGAGATGGCTCTTCCAGCCAACTTGGGAGGATGGAAGTCAGGGTTGTTGAGACATCTCACCGTGGCACTGATATAAGAGTTGAACAATAGCGGGGCCAGGATACATCCTTGTTTAGCTCCCTTCTGGGTTGATATAGGGTTCATAAGGTATCCTTGGGGGCTACATCTCACCTTAAGTGATGTGTCTGTGTGAAGGGTGCGGATCAGATAAAGCAGGCATCAATCAATTGAGGAAGATTCAAGCTTTTCCCATAGCTTAACTCGGGAGATAGAGTCAAATGTAGCCTTAAGGTCTATAAAGGCAGCAAAGAGGGAGGTAGATTTGTTAGAAGAGTACCTTTCAATGAGATGTTGGAGCACCAGGCACTGACCGGTTGTAGATCTGCCTTCCCTAAAGCCCACTTGTTCATGTGCCAGCATCTCGTCTTGCTCTAGCCAGTCCTTGAGTTCCCATGTATGTGCCTGGCATACAGCTTGCTGATGGAGTTGAGCAGGCTAATGGGCCTATAATTGGCTGGGTCATCCCTTTGTCCCTTTTTGAATATGGGCGCAATGATCGCCCACCCCCAGTCCCTGGGGATGCGGCCCTGGCAGTCAATATGGGTAAATAATGAAGCCAGGACTGGGGCCCACCACTCCAGGTTACCTTTTATAAGATCTATAGGGATGAGGTCTTCTCCTGGGGCCTTTCCCACTTTAGATTGTGAAACAAGGGACTCAACCTCCTCTGCAGTGACTGGTGGCCAGCTAGGCAAGTCTTTTATTTCCTCTGGAGGAGGACCTAAGTTTGCCTTTATGTGTTCGTATAGGCTCTGGAAGTGCAATTCCCAGGTTTCTGGAGGGGTGTGGGAATCTATTGGGATTAGGCCATTGTAGGAAGAGTTGGCCGTGATGCACCAAAATGTGGAGGATCCCTTATCTTGGCCTGCCTGTATAAGTTGTGACCAAGTGGCCCTCATGGCCTCTCTCTTCTTGGTTGTCAATAGATGTTTATATTGTTTCTTGAGTTGTGAAACATGTAAGAGGCCCTCTAAGGCAGGGATTCTCAACATTCCCCAGATGTTATTGGACTTCAACTCGCATAATCCCCAGCCAAAGGTCACTGGGCCTTGGGATTATGGGAGTTGAAGTCCAATAACATCTGGGAACCCAACACTGAGAATCCCTGCTCTAAGGCATCTGCCCCATGCTAGCACTGTAGGAGAGGTAGGCAAATGTAAGGGCTTTCTTTGCTTCTATGCAGTCTTTATCGAAACAGGGTTTGGATGGACGCCTGGGTAGCTTTGGTGCATAGTCCACTTTCCTAATTAAATTATGTTGGAGTTCATGTACTAAAGGGTCATACCTCTCCAAAGGAGCAAAAGATATCTCTGTTAAGTCAGGAAGGATTCTACTGCAAGCAATTCCTTTATTGTTTGATCAAGCTGAGGTGTCCATTTAACATGGCATCTCCCCTGACCCTCTGGTAAAATATTGGGAGTGTAGCGAGTCTCCAGGGTAGCTGTTGGGCCAAGGGTGCCAGTTGGAGGAGGAGTTGAAAGTGGACATTAGCTACGTGAGGCATGACTTCAAAGTTCACAACAGAAGGGAGCAGGTTCCCAGTAACAGCAATATAGTCTATGGTGCTTGTTTTTGTACTGGATAGATATGTACATTCTACTGGGTGATCACTTTCCAGTGAGCCATTTAGGATTTGAAAGTTAAGTCTGGCAGTTGTTTGTGCTAGGCAGAGCCCCGCAAAATTTGCTCTCTGATCCTTTGACAGGTGGGGCAGGGGTAGGAGCTCAGATCCTGGGTGAGGGGTAGATAGCTGATATTGAATAAATAGGGTGTGAGCATCTGGTCTCATCCTAGCATTGAGGTCACCTCCCATCACCACCAGTGCTTTGGGTTGGCCAGCAATAGGTCATTTGTGTACTGCTCAAGTTTAGTCCATACAGAGCAAATTACAGGTTTCCGTTGCTGAGGTGGTAGAGATACATTAATTAACAGCAGTGGACTGGTACCAAAATAGATTAGCAAGGCCATCGCATATTGTTTTATTTGATTTGTTTCCTTTGCTTAAGCCACTGTGTTTGTTTCCCCCACCCAGTATGAACCGTGTATGTGTAAATGTGAGAGAAGTCCTCCAACTTGAAAATTTCCATTGATTATTGTATGTGTTTCTCTGTTCCCAGGCTGTATGTGCCTCTGTGCATTTGAAAGGCAGTTTTCTTGTTGAAAAGGGAAGAAATGAAGAAAAGTGTTATCTTCCTTCTTGTGAAGAAAGGTGTTTTTTCCCACCACCACCCACCACACTTACCTCCCTTGATTGGAACTTGTGTGTGATCTCTGCCACACAAATACTTGAAGCCTCTATTTGTGAGAGAGAGAGAGAGAGAGAGAGAGAGAGAGAGAGAGAGAGAGTGTGTGTGTGTGTGTGTGTGTGTGAGAGAGAGAGAGAGAGAGAGAGAGAGAGAGAGAGAGAGAGAGAGAGAGAGAGGGAGGGAGGGAGGGATTTATCATGTGCTGGCTGTTTAATAAAGCTTGAAGACACCAAACTGCTTATAGCTTTAATCTGGTGGTCTTTGGGGGTTTTTCCCTTGTGTTTTTGCCTTATATTTATTATTAAAAATATTCTTATGCTGCTTTTTTAGTAACAAAATTCTCAAAATGGCTTAAACAGCAAAATATATGAGAAAATGGTTCTTTTGCAAGATGTTTCCCCTTATAATACATATTTTATTTTGCTTTGTGCTTTTAGCAGTAGTTTATATACAAATAACTTACATATTAAGGCTCTTCTCATGATCCACAGAAAGCAGGCAAAGGGAGCTTAGCCGACTTTCCGTGGATTGTGGGAACCACCAGGCTCGCAGGCGAACCCGGTGCTCCCAAAGTGGATAGCCCACCTAAAGCACCCTCCCCTTAAATGAGGTTAACAGAGCGAGTGCTCCATTAACTGCATTTTGTTGCTCGTGTGTCACCACGGCATGTGGCAACACATGAGTAGATCCCCGGCTGGGAGGCTTCAAGCAGCCTCCCAGGCTCAGAGGTCTCTCCAGGATGCCCTGCATGCTCAAGATGGAGGTACTCATTGTTTGAGGTCGAAACTCAAATCTGGGGTGATTTTTGGGGGGGGGGTAGAAACAAAACAAATCAAGAGTGATTTGATTTGGGCACAAATCAAATTAAAAAAAATCTATTTGTGCACATCCCTAATCACAGCAAGCCAGGGCAAAGGACTTTTCTGTGGCTAGGTACTTTTAGTTGTGAACGGTATCCAGCAGGTGTTGTTATGTACCTTCAACATTCAGAGATAGGAAAGTCTGGGGGTCTAACTATGTCTGTTTGGTGTTCTGCATCCATTATGTGCTGTTTGATAAGTATTCTGGCCTGCTCATACCCCAAGGAGTGTAGGTGGGGAGGGGGAAGTCCAAGTAAGGATAGTTTTGCAGATAGAGATAGTTTCCATGTGGATTGGAAGTTGTTCAACAATGTTGAGGGGGCTAAGCCCATTGGGAGAAGGGATAGTAGCCAGCGTGGTGTAGTGGCTAGAGTGCAGGACTAGGACCGGGGAGACCCGAGTTCAAATCCCCATTCAGCCATAAAACTAGCTGGGTGACTCTGGACCAGTCACTCTCTCTCAGCCTAATCTACTTCACAGGGTTGTTGTGAGGAAAAATCTAAGTATGTAGTACACCGCTCTGGGCTCCTTGGAGGAAGAGCAGGATATAAAATGTAAAAATAAATCAATAAAAAATAAAATAGTCTCAGCCAGTAATTATGGACAGCCAGACTCTGGCCTTTACTTTCACCAGGCCTGCTTCCAGTCATAGAGCAGTATTAGGGACACAACTGGTGTCCTGTTATGTCAAAGGCTGTTCTGAGCTTGGAACACTCAAAGCAGCCCATTTCAAGTTGGAACATTCTGACTGCAGAATGTTCTGTACATCCCTACAATAAACAATTAGTGTGGGTTGAAGGGTGTTCCAACTGGGCCCCCTGGTCTTACAATGAGAAACACTGTGCTAGGTGGCACTGGAAATTGCCCACTAGTCCATCAGTGGGCTGTAGTCTGTGTTTTGCCTTCTCCTAGATCATATGGCCTGGTCCCTATATATGAACTTGCATTGATTGCTAAAGGTAAACTATATAAATTAGCTTCAGGCTTGCTGTTTGATTGTCTCTAATTTGTTTTATGAAGCTCCCAACATTCACACTTCAAACTGCTCTGTTATTTTCCCACCTAGGAAGTCTCAGTGACTTGAAGATGGACTCCATCACCTCTGTAGGACAACAGAACCAAACAAGTGTCACAGAGTTTATCCTCATAGGATTCTCTATTGACCCCCAAAACCAGAGTCTTCTCTTTGCCATAGGCCTATTAGTCTATCTGTCAACATTGGCAGGGAATCTAGTCATCATTACATTGATCCAGGTAGACCAATGCCTCCAAACTCCCATGTACTTCCTCCTGGGCAACCTCTCTTTTATTGAGATCTGCTACATTTCCACTACGGTCCCAAAAATGTTGTGGGACCTCTTGTTGGTGGACAGAAGGATCTCTTTCATAGGATGTGCGCTCCAGATGTATTTTTTTGTTGCTTTAGGTGGCACTGAGTGTGTGCTTCTCTTAGCTATGGCATATGACCGCTTTGCAGCTATCTGCTACCCTCTTCGCTATACCCTGCTCATGAGCCAAAAAATATGTAGGGGTCTCCTAGTCACTTCCTGGGCTATTGGAAGTATCAATTCTTCTATCCATACAGCACTAGTCTTTTCCATAAATTTCTGCCATTCCAACAACATTGACCATTTCTTCTGTGACATTCCACCCCTTCTGCGTCTCTCTTGCTCTGACACATTGGTTCTCCAGATAGTGACTTACACCATTTCTGTGTGCGTTATCATTGTGCCATTCTGCCTGACCCTTCTCTCCTATATCCTCATTGTATTCTCAGTTCTCAAAATCCGTACAACTCGTGGTAGGATTAAGGCATTCTCCACTTGTGCTTCCCACCTTACTGTGGTGAGCATCTTCTATGGCACCATTATCTACACCTACATACGGCCTTTTCACAATCATTCCATGGAACAGGAACGCCTGGTTTCTGTGCTGTATGCCATGATTTCTCCACTGCTCAACCCCCTGATCTACAGCTTGAGGAACAAAGAAGTACAGGGGGCACTTTGGAGAGCCCTTGGTAAAAGCAGATCATAGGAAAGGGATGAAGATCTTGAAAGACTGAGATTCACCAGAAAGCAAATCAGACTGGTTTAAAGACTTTGAATTATTATTCTTTTAAACTAAGTAATGAAACTGGCACCTGCTTTGGTGTGTGTGCACACATATGTGTGCATGCAGAGATGAAAGACTAGGACAAGAATGTGAAATACATTTCTCTGGATAAAACTGAGTGAACTTGGCTTTCAGTCAGTGCAATTCTTATGCTCGTCACTTTTCATTAAAACCACCTCAGGTTATTAACATGATGTAAATTTTCCTCATTGGTTCAATTTTTGCTGAGAATTCTTTCAATATTAAATTCTAGCACTGCTGGATAATCTAGCTTCCCGGAAGCATGAAGTGTATTGTTGCTAATTATGCAAATCTACATTTACAGAGAGCATTTTGGTTGGATAATGTGAGGATGGAACCTGTCCTGAGCCTGTTCACACAACTGTCCAGGTTTGGGAGTTGTGCGTGCTCCCAATTTTCAGTTATGTGGGAGAAAACAACTAGATGGGATGAGAGAGAAATGATTGTGTGGGAGACAGGATCTGGGTAGGACAGTGTTATCAAAACCCAAACCTTTCATACCCAGCATTTAACCAAGGTAGGAAGAGAAACTGTCCTACCCAGTTCCTGTCTCCCACACAATCACTTCTCACTCATCCTATTTAGTTGTTTATGCCCACACAGTTGAAACTTGGGAGCATGCACAGCTCCCAAATCTGGGTAGGACACTTCTCCTGCCTCTTTTTGGTTGTGTGAACAGCCACCTTATTATAAATGTATATACTTTTCTTTGCTGCATCTTTATACTGTCCTTTCCCCCAAGGAATTCAAGACAGCACCACCACTCCACACCATCCTACTTTATTATCACAACAACCCTGTAAGATAGGTTAGGAACATAGAAAGCTTCCATATACTGAGTCAGACCATAGGTCCATCTAGCTCTGTATCGTCCACACAGACTGGCTGCAAGTTCTCCAGGATTGCAGGCAGGAGTCTCTCTCAGCCCTGTCTTGGAGATGCCAAGGAGGGAACTTGGAAGATAGATGTTCTTCCCAAAGCAGCCCCATCCTCTAAGGGGAATATCTTACAGTGCTCACATGTAGTCTCTCATTCAAATGCAAGGCAGACCCTGCTTAGCAAAGGGGGCAATTTATGCTTGTATGTGGAGTAGCCGATTGGTCAAAGGATCTCTCCAAGAATTCATTGCCAACCAGTGTGAACCCCTGATCAAGGTTCATACCTGGCTGTAAGTATATCAAATCATGAGACCAGATTTCATTTTTAAGACTGAGTATAAGGTAGAGGACTAGGTGTGGGGAAACCTAGAAATGTGAGTTGTGATATTACAGTCCTTATTGGAAAGTTTAGGATTATGAACTGGGTGTAGGTGAGCTCTGAAATTGTTTTGCCTTGGCATAGACTGTGGGATCTAGGCTGTAAAAGGACATCATCTTATAAGAAAAGCTTTGTCTTGGAGAACCTTCTTATGAACAACTATTTTAACAACCATTTTTAATTGTTTATTAATTGTATCTTTTAAAAAATATATTATTTATTTAGTTAGTTAAAATATTTATATACCACCCCAAACTTGTGTCTTTTTAACTTTTAACCAATAAAACCTAGTATTTTAAAAAACCTCCTCTGCTTTTTTTAATTAATATTTATTTATTTATGATTTTATTTAACATATATACCTCCCAAACTTTTATCTCTGGGCAGTTAATAGAGGGAAATCAATCTCTGAAATGACCTGTCTGTGCCAGAAACATATATAAAGTGTGTAGATTCAAAAATCATTTACAACAATGGCTGTTTTTACCACAGTTCAGGTTCCAGATCCAGAAACAACCTTCCCAGCAAACCAGTATGATGAACTAGAATGCTGGTGTGGGTGCTGTAACATGAACCCTGCTCCTGCTATGGAAACTGAAGCTGGAGAGCCTCCAACTACTGCACCAAAAAATAGAGATGTGAATTTATCAGTTTCTTAAACAGAACCTCCTTTGAAACACAAGCTGCATAGGAAAAAAATGGGTGAAAGGGGCCCCTTATTTTCATGGGTGTGATGACTGTTGCCACAATTCAGAAAGGGACTTTTCTGAGAATGAGGAGTGTGGTTGCCATTTCTTTTTGTCAATCAGGCCCAAGAGCTTACAGTGCATGAAAAAGTGCTGCATGTCTAGTTAAGATTTGTCATTATGTGATTGCCTGACACCAATTGCAGGCAGCCTGAGATCTTCTTAGTGCAGGGCTGTATGCTTAACTTCATCATCTGAAAGTGGAGGGGAGAAGGAAGCCATGGATGGCAGCGTGCTTACAAAATCTGAAGAGCAAACCCAACTGAGAAGCCCAACAAGCTCATAAGCCTAATGTGATTTAATTTGTTTACACAGCTTGTCTGTTTTTACCCTGCAGTATTAAAATATCAGTCCTCTTTCGTGTAGGTCCATGCCTTTGAGAACACACACTTCAGGGATATCAATGTTTTAAAATCAGCCAATAGGTGACATGTTAAAGGAGCACGGGATTCACCACTTTGCCATGAGCAATGATGTTGAAGCCTGGGTGGTGGAATGGTTTAATAGAACTTTAAAAATGAGAATGTGGAGGTATTTCACCACTCACAGCACCTTCAGATATATCAGTGTCTTGCCTGAACTCCTAAAGAGCTATAACCACAGTTTTCACAGAACCATTCAAAACAGGTCTGTGGGTGTTAACACCACCAATGATCTGGCTGTTTGGAAACAGCTTATGGCAGCACTGTCCACAAAAAATTCCAAGCCTCCTCTGTTAAGAAAAGGAGATGATGTTAGGATTTCTAAAATTAAAGGAGTTTTTGAGAAAATTTATGAACAGACATGTTTATAGAGGAGCAAATCATCAGAAGAGCTAAAAGTCCTGTCTTCCAGTTAAAAGATTACATGGGTGCGGAAGTTCTTGACAGATTCTATCCTGAAGAATTACAGAAAGTTAGAGTGGAAGAGGACAAAGTATGCAGGGTTGAAAAAAATTCTAGCTACAAAAGGACGTGGAAAAGTAAAACAACATTTAGTGAAGTGACTAGGCTGGCCTGACAAGCTCAATAGCTGGCACCTGCTTCGGACCTCCGCAATGAGTGACAGAGGATTTTACATTACTCTACCCAATAACACTAGCAAGAAGGCTTTCCCACAGAATTTGAGTTGAATCTTCACCATCCAATTATGGTGATTTGGAATATCTAGTTTTGGAGAAGATTGCCACCCCTTAAAATCCACCCCATTTAAACTACAAAAGGGACAATTTTAAATTAATACAGGGGATTTTTAAAAACCAATATTAAGTATTTGGTACTTACAGATTCTTGCTGATGCTTTCCGGAGGTCCTGGGGTGGGGCAGGGGGAGGAAGCTGATTCACAATAATTCTGATTCACAATAATTTTATCAACTTTCGCTAAGTCTCCACATGATCAAGTTTGAGTTTTCTGGTTGGTTGCCATCATTTATGCTAATGACAGAGTCTTTGAAGGTGAAGTTGATAGGATTAGATGGTGAACTCACCAGACTCTAGAGCCCAACCCATCTTCAAATAAGGCAGTCAGAAATGTTGTCCCCCAGGTATGTTTTTGAGAAATGCTGGACACATTAAAATGGCATTTAAGAAAAACACATGAACAAAATAAGCACTCTGAACCTTTGTTTCTGAGGTATTTCTGACCTCATTGTATATTTCAAAAGCAGTTTTAGCCCTAGGGTCCACATGGCAGGGATTGTATGACCCTTCTTTATGTTAATAAGAGTCTTTCCTTGGGCCCTTTTCAGGAGGATCTGATGAGATTATGTGGTTAACTCACCAGATGCTAGGGCCCAACCCATTTGTGAATAAAACATTCAGAGGCTGTTGCTGCTGCTGCTGCTGTTGCTTGTTCCAAATCACACCACTTTATTTAGAATGTACTGTAGGCATGTTTTTGATAAACATTTTATATTCCCTGTTTTGAACCACAACATTGACATACTCTAACATTTAAGATTTGTTCCAAAGCTTCTTGCGATTTGGCTGTATGCTTAATATTTGTGATCAGGTTTGTGATCCACCATTTCATGAGTCAACAATAGCATTTTCAGAGCATAACCAATTATTGTGACAATATGCAGCATTGATTTGAAACACGTCTTTGAGCACAACGTTCTAAGATATCTGGAAATCTGTCTTAACATCCAACTGATACATTCGTGTTAGCTCTGCCCTGGTGCTTGAACCATATATCCAAAGCAGGAATCAGCATGTGGCCTCGAAGGCAGTGCTTTAAAATTCCATACACAGCAGATCTCATGAGACTTTTCATTGCTGACCTGCATTTTCTTGTTGGAACTTATTTGGTTTCACACACTTGGAGTCCTAGGAAATTTTGCATCGTAATATAGCAGGCCTCATGAGTTCTCACTACTATTGGATTCTGAGGGAGGGAGGGAAAGATAATTTTCCCCCTTTAAAAATGTGTTTCCACCCCCAAATTCTTCATACACACCCTAATATGCATGATTTCCTGTGCTGCTAAGTTCCACATGACCATTTCTGCTGATGTAAGGCCTTCCTCTGACCATTTCCAGTGATGTAAGGCCATTCTGAAAGCTCCCAGTGACATCACTCCAAAGCCACATGCTTCTGTTTGTAAGCAAAAGCACATGGTTTTGGACAGAAGGTACGTCTCTTAAATTACTTCTATATTTTCCAGGGGGTTGGGGGGTGCAGATATTGGTTGATGTTTAATGTAAGGCATACTCCTCTACAATTCACAATGGTCCTTTGGTGCAATTTCTGATAAGTCCAGCAGTCTTGAGATCTTATTAAATTCCAAAGCCTTAGGCATGGTTAGTTTTGACTTAAGATTGTTTCTCCCAAAGGGAAATTTCTGTTAACCCAAGTGAATTCTTTCCTTTGTGCCAATTATTTCTGTCACCCCAAGGGGAAATTGTTTAGGTTTAATTAAAAAACAATCAACACTCAGTAATGACTAACTTGGGGTTCAGCAGCAGCAGTAGAGGTGAGATGGAGTTTCTCCGATGATAGATACAGGATACTAACAGTACTTGGTGTTTTATACATGGGGAAATCGTTGCAGTGCCAAGAAAGAAGATCCCGATGTCTGTGACTGGCAACCTCAGTGTTTCTCCTAGATTCTGAAACAGTATGTTGATCAGGTAACAAATCAATTCATACTATTGAACTTGCAGCAAATAACTCTTGGAATTAAGTCTTGAGTGGGATGGGGCTGTAGCTCAGTGGTAGAGCATCTGCCTTGCATGAAGAAGATCCCAGCTTCTCTCCCTGGCATCCCAAGGTAGAGCTGTGAAAGACCTCTACCTGAAACCTTGTAAAGCTGCTGCCTATCAGTGTAAAAAATACTGAGACTGATGAACCAATCCTCTGACTCAGTGTAAGGCAGCTTTTTCTGTTCTATGAGTGTGAATACACTCGGTGGGTTTGTCAAACTGAAAGCAGGGTTTGTCATCTCTACTTGTTCCCCACAGCATTCATTCACTTTTCCAAAAAGTTCAGCTTTCATTTTCAGCAAACGGACTTTGAACCTTATGGCAGTAGAGAACAGCTCAAAAGCATGTGAAAAGTGACCCGTGGTCTAAGCTGTGGCTAGCAAAACTTTTATTTAACAGATTGTAAAGCTGGAGACAAAGGTTAGCTGCTGTTGGTTTTGGTTTCCCCCAGAGATCTAAAGGTAAAAGGAATTGTTGTTTTTGATGGTTACTGTAATGAGACGTATATAGGAGCTGGTGAGTGGGTGTGTGAGCCTGTGGGGGTTACCCTAGTAACCAGTCACAGAAGGTTCAGAAGGGGAGAGATTTTAAAAAGTCAGGTGTGGAACTTGAAGAGTGAATGTGTGGAGGTTGGAGAACCAGACAGTGGGGACAGAGAGAGGACGGAGAGAGTTGGATTTAGTTGTGTGGAGTAGGAGGTGTTTGGGGCTGAGGGTTGAGAGATTGGTTGGTGTGTTCTGAACAGGAAAGATTGTTCAGGTGGGGTTGTGTAGAAGTTGTGTGTGGAAGGTTGTGTGGAAGAGCCAGCATGGTATCGTGGTTAGAGTGCTGGACTAGGACCGGGGAGACCTGAGTTCAAATCCCCATTCAGCCATGATACTTGCTGAGTGACTTTAGGCCAATCACTTCTTTCTCAGCCTAACCTACTTCACAGGGTTGTTGTGAGGAGAAACATAAGTATGTAGTATACCGCTCTGGGCTCCTTGGAGGAAAAGCGGGATATAAAATGTAAATAAAATAAAAAACTTGAAGCATGAATGTGTGGTGGCTGGAGAACAAGCAGTGTTCTGGGCAGCTCCTAGTAACAGACAAGATGGTCTGGAGGAATTCTCTAAGTTTAGACACCCAAGTTTAACTACCTCTGTTCCAGTTATCTCACCTTCCTATATGTTACATTTTATCCAGAACAGCTGATGTACCTAGTAACTTGGTAGAGAAGCTTGTGTGCCCTGCTTTGCAGAGATCTTTAGTCTAATCAGTAAATAATAAACGTATTCTTGTTTTCATTTTATACCTCCGGTTTTGTTTCATTTTATATCCTGAACATATATGCCTATCCTGCACTCACAAGGCTATGCAGCCAAAGGTGTTGAGTATAGAGAGCAGGTTAACAAGAATTTATATGGTGGCAGCAAGGGAAAGTAAAAAGATGCATGAATTCCCAGAACCTGGAGACTAAACTGTCATAGAACATTAAAAACAAATCACCTCCCTGGAACTGAGAGGGGTGTAAGGGAGGGACCTGGACAATTAAACTCCACCCACTTCCTTTGAGGACAAAATATAGGAACATAGGAAGTTACCTTATACCCAATCAGTCCATTGATCAATCTAGCTCAGTATTGTCTACACCAACTGGCAGTGACTTTCCCAGGCAGAAGCCTATATCATTTTTATTATTTTTTATTATTTATTTATTTATTTATTTATTTATTTATTTGGTTTGGTTTGATTTGATTTGATTTGATTTGATTTGTATACCACCCATTCCAAAAATGGCTCAGGGCTGTTTACACAGAGAAATAACAAATAAATTTATCAGCCCTACCTGGAGATGCCAAGGATTGAAGCTCTACCACTAAGCTTCAGTCCCATCCCCATATAAAACAGTGCATATCATGACAAGCAAATTCTTGCTCTCATACCACTGTCAATTCTCCAAAAAAAAAAAAAGGAAATAATTTAAAAAGAAAGGATCAGACACAGCAGAATTGAGAAGTCAGAGCAGAGCAACATAAAGAATCACAAGCTACCTATCTCAAAGGAGTTTTGGATGGAGCTGTTGACCAGCCTTCCAGCAAGCCCGTTCTGTTTTTCTGATGCTGCTTAGAGCCTGGATCCATGGAAACCCAAATGGTTTCAAGAAAGTTTGTATCGCAAGGCAGGGCAAGACTGGGGAGCAATGATTCCTAGGAGGCTTTTCCTGAGGCTACTCTTTCTCAGCTCTATCTTTGTGGCCCATTTCCACACTCTTCACTATCAATAGTTCTTCTCTCTGGGAAGTTTCACTAACAATGTGTGACTATGCATGTTTCTGTGCTATGGAGTACCCAGACTCTTGATAGTCACTGGCTTTAGAAACATTTGTAGACATATTGTAGAAGATTAATGGAATGGCTCATTATCTCTTATGTTCAGTTCTCATATGTGTGCCTGAGAGGTTATACTCCAGTAGGCATTCTGTAATGTCACAGTTCTTGCCTCCTGTTCGACTGACTGGTTATAGTAGAATTTCATCTAAGTTGCCTTGGGCTGATATAAGAGTAGTGGCCTGTTTTCCTAGACTGGAGGTAGAGGGCTTGGATAGTCCACATTTTTGGCCCTAGAATCCATGTGTTCATAGGAATATAGGCAACTACCTTATACCGAGTCAGACCATTGGTCCATCTAGCTTAGTACAATTCTCCAAGGTTCCAAGCAGAAGTCTCTCCCAGCCCCACCTGAAGATACCAGGGGGTGAACCTAGGACCTTCTTCATGCAAAGTAGATGCTTTGCTTACCCAGGTGGGTAAGCTAAGCAACCCTACCCTGAGTCCATCCACAGCTTCAGAACAAAGTAGGAAGATTAACTGATTTTAAGGTGTTTTAATGTAAACCGCCCTGAGCCTTTTGGAAGGGCGGTATAAAAGTTTTAATAAATAATAAATAAATAACTGTCTTACCCAGCTGGACTTAGCAAATGATCACTCTCACCGCCTCCTACCTTGTTTCTAACTCACACATGACCACAAAATGGGATTTTACACAGTTCCCAAACTTGGGTAGAACATACTCCTACTTAAGTTCTGATTGTGTGAACTATTTGGTCAGGGAGCCACACATAGGATTGATGGCCAACCACTGCCCCCTTGGCTTAACAAAAGAAAACTGTAGTAGTCCACTGGAAATTGGTCAGTGATCTGTCAAGAAGGCTTTATTCTGTCTTCAGGTGTGTCCTAGACCATCTGTTCCTGTTGCCTGCATATTATTTTGCACTGACTGCTGAAGGTAACCAATAAAAACTAACTACAAACTCACTGACTCACTGTCTCTTTGTTCTCTTTTTGAAACTGCCAGCATTCACAGTTCAAACTGATGGTTCTTCTGATACCTAAGAAGTCTCAGTGATCTTCTTGAACATGGACTCCATCACCTCTATAGGGCGACAAAACCAAACAAGTGTTGCAGAGTTTATCCTCATGGGATTCTCTATTGACCCAAAGAACAAGAGCCTTCTCTTTGCCATAGGGCTATTAGTCTATCTGTCAACTTTGGTAGGGAATCTAGCCATCATTACATTGATCCGGGTAGACCAATGCCTCCACACTCCCATGTACTTCCTCCTGGGTAACCTCTCTTTTATTGAGATCTGCTACACTTCCACCACTGTCCCCAAAATGCTGTGGGACCTCTTGTTGGGGGATAGGAGAATCTCCTTCATAGGATGTGCACTCCAGATGTATTTCTTTGTTGCTTTAGGAGGCACTGAGTGCGTGCTTCTCTCCACCATGGCTTATGACCGCTTTGCAGCAATCTGCCACCCACTCCGCTACACCCTGCTCATGAGCCAGCCAATACGTAGGGGTCTGCTAGCAGCTTCCTGGGCTATTGGCAACTTCAATTCTGTTGTCAATACAGCACTGGTCTTTTCTTTAAATTTTTGCCATTCCAACAACATTGACCATTTCTTCTGTGACATTCCACCCCTTCTACACCTCTCTTGCTCGGACACCTCTGTGAGCCAGCTTGTGACTTTCACCATCTCTGGATGTGTTATCATTGTGCCATTCTGCCTCATTCTTCTCTCCTATATCCTCATCGTCTCCTCGGTGCTCAGGATCCATACAACTCATGGTAGAATCAAGGCATTCTCCACTTGTGCTTCCCACCTCACTGTAGTAAGCATCTTCTATGGCACCATTATCTACACATACATACGGCCATCCTCCAGTCATTCCATGGAACAGGACCGCCTGGTTTCTGTGCTGTATGCCATCATTACCCCACTGCTCAACCCCCTGATCTACAGCTTGAGGAACAAAGAGGTTCAGGGAGCACTTTGGAGAGTCCTTGGAAAGAGCAGATCATAAGAAAGGGATGAAGATCTTGAGAGACTGAAGTCCAACAGTGGTTTAAAAGATGAAAAGAAAAGAAAAGAAAAGGCAGAAACTGGTACCTTTCTGGTGTGTGTGTGTGTGTGTGTGTGTGTGTGTGTGTGTGTGTGTGTGTGTGTGTGCATGTGTGTGCACAAAGATGGAAGTCTAGGAGAGTGGAAAATACATTTCCTTGACAAAACTGAAGGAACCTAGCTATCAATCAATGCAGTTTGTATGCCCTTCTCTTTTCATCAAAGTTATCAAAATTTAAATTGTTCTCATTTGTTTAATTTTTAGTGAGAAATGTTTTGATAGTAAATGCTTGGCAATACTGGTGTGTAATTAACTAAGCTTGCCAGAAGTATTGAATGTATTTGTCAGAATTGTGCTAATCTGCATTTACAGATAGAAGATTGGTTCTAGAATATTGGTTCTTATTTTATTCATAGATAGATTGATAGATACACACACACACACACACACACACATACATGGGCTGTGCATGATCGTAAATTACAGATCTGATCTGATCCAATCTGGTATCAGATTCTGTATTCTGATTTTTTTATTGATGAAAATCCCCATAGAAGTCTATGAGGAAAGTTTTCTTTTAAAAAAAAACACCCACCAAAATAAGAAAAATGCTACTATAAAGGGAGTTCTGAAAAGCTGACACACAAGCAAGTAAGGATGGCCGGACTCTGTGTATTCAATTACAAGTAAATTTGACCATCTGAGGTTTTTTACTTAATTGGTTAAATTAACCCATAAATTGTACTCACAGAGAATCACGAAAGCCATGTAGCATCCAAGAATCTCAGGGGAAGTGATGTAACATCGAAGAATCTTAGGGAAAGTAGTGCAACACCTGAGAATCTACTGCTTATTTTTTTAATTGTAAATAAAATATGCAGCTATTTTAAAGAAATAAATAAATGCATGGTTAGGAAGGCAGCCTGGCAGATAGACTGCAGATGATGGCGTCTCCACCCTGCCCCAGCTGAGATCTGGAACAAATGCACATACACACTTCTATTTAAGCCCTAGAATGCTCCAATGCTCCGGAATTCCCCAAATGGTATCATAAAACACCAGATCAAAATAGGCTTCCCTATTTTGAATCCAGATTGTCTCTGAAATGGCCCATATTGGGCTATTTCCAGAATGTCAGACCCGATAATGCACAGCCCTAATATGCACAAGGCCACCTAATGGTGCAGTGGAGAAGTAACCTGCCTAGAGAACAGAAGGCTGCTGGTTCGAATCCCCGCTGGTGTGTTTCCAAGACTGTGGGAAACTCCTATACTGGGCAGCAGCGATATAGGAAGATGCTGAAAGGCATAATCTCATACTGCACAGGGAGAGGCAATGGTAAACCCCTCCTGTATTCTATCAAGAAAACCACATGCCTCTGTAGTCACCAGGAGTCAACACTGACTTGACAGCACAACCTTTCCTTTCCTTAATATATACACACATACACTTTTTGAAAATTCCTCAGAAGGCTACAAAGTCTAAATCTATGTATGTCCTTCTCTTCAATGTCCCAAGTGGCCATCAAGAAACCCAATTTTTTCCCCTTCCAAATTTGGCTTAAAACATAAGATTTTCAATGCCATTTATGTGCCAGAGAGACCCCATCTGTAATGTTGCCTAAATTATAAAGTAGCATTATTCTCACAACCTTAGCTATGGAGCTGGGGAGGCCTGAGGGGGAAGGCAGGAGCTTACCTGCCTTCCTCCCACATGATCTGAAGCCTGATCAGACTCTGCCACCCATGCTCCCACACATGTGCTGGGCAGTGAGCTGCAGAGCTGGGAACCAAAGGAGGAAGTCCTCTGGCATCCCACAATGCACTGTGCCAGGAGGGTGATGCATTGGGAGATTCCCCTGCTGCTGGGAACTCTTACAGCCTGCCTTTGTGAATGCTTGGGCTGCAGTCAGCCTGAGCACTCACATGATGGGGAGTGGGGTAAAAGGGTGTGCTCACACCCTTCTACCCCACTATTACCCTGGGTAAAAATTCCAGGCTATTGAGACTGATCCCAACACTTCTCATGACCAGCTTTACGCAGATAGGGCAGCACTAGCCTGGATAGAGCTGGTCATGAGAATGACCTTACTTTATAGCAATATGTTCTCTTCTTTAAACCATCCTCCCTACACACACACACACACACACACACACACACACACACACACAACACTATCAAATTAGTTAAACAAAATAATTTCTGTTTAAGATGAGAGCTAGGATGCTTTCAGTTTTCACTCATGCGCTAGAATGCATGAAAATGGCTAGTGAAGTGCCCTTTATACGTTCGCACTACATAAGCTGTAAAGATTTTTAAAAGTCTTGTGTATTATACTAACTTTAGAAATTAGGGTACATAGACACATGATTCACCCTGACATTCCCGTTGAACATTGGGTTGGGGAGGGATTCATCCAAGCAGAAACTCAACAGGTGCAACTTCTTTTCTTCTTGTTAAAGATACCCCTGAGTTCTTCCTGAGGCATCTCTACAAG
This sequence comes from Hemicordylus capensis, assembly GCF_027244095.1. Lineage (NCBI taxonomy): Eukaryota > Metazoa > Chordata > Lepidosauria > Squamata > Cordylidae > Hemicordylus > Hemicordylus capensis. The sequence goes on along the minus strand of NC_069662.1, from coordinate 29,927,776 downwards.
ACACAGTGATTTCCCAAGTTCTACAAATATAGTAAATGTCCTGCCAGAAAAACAAACAAATCCACAACCTAGCAACTGTTTGCACACTTGCTCAGACACATGTGTACAGAGAAGGGATATGCAAATCAAATTCAAATTTGAATTGATTCAACTCGAATCTGGTTATTCGAGTGATTCAAATTTGAATTGAATCACCCCTTTAAAAGGCAATTAGATTTGAATTTGAATTGAATTTTGAAAAATCGATTCAATTCAGGCCTCCTGATTGGTTAAAGAAGGTGCCAAAACAGGCTCAAATTGATTCAAATTTGATTCAAATTCAAAATACATTTTCAAATTCAATTCAAATTCAAATGAATTTTCAAAATTTGATTCAAATTCAATTCGAATTCAGCTTGACTAAAAAAATTCAAATTATGCACAAGCCTAGTAGAGACCACATCTGCATCTATGTTTTAATTCAAATTGGAGGAATTAGCACTGAAAACCAATCTTGCACGTGTGCATAGCAAGGGTTCTGCACTTTGGACATGGGGATAATTCAGAGTTAGGGCACCCCAGATAAATAACAGGCTTTTGAAAGAAATGTAGTTTGATGTACTGTAACAGAAATGCAAGGCAAAAGGAAGTATCTGTTGAACTTGGAAAGTTCTGCACCTTTCAGCAGATAGCAGATATTCATTCTTGGGATCTTAATCATGTGGATACCACTGACACACTTCTCCTGGGAATGTTGAGTTGAAATAAATGTCTGATGCCATCATGCTCAGTGTGTCACCGCCCCCTGGTGGCACCAGAAAAAATATTGGGGAATTCACATGAGGCAAATTTCATTTCTGGAACAGCCCAGATCCACTTTGTTATGTGTGCGCATGTAACTTTCCTTCAAGCAACCACAAGGGTTCAGCAATAGGGGTTGTGGGGAATGAGCTACTTGGGGGTGGAGGTCCTTGCCACTCTTGTCTGCCCCTCTGGTGCTGCCTTTGCTCACTCCAAGCAGCCAATAAAGCAGAGAAGGAATGGGAAGACAAAAAGTGCAATTTATTGCAACAAGCAATAAAGGCAATATTAACTACATGTTCCTGCCTGGGGTGTGCAGGGAGGAGATACTTGTTGATACTTGCTCCATTGGCTATGGAGTCACTTTGGAAGGACGGTATATAAATCAAATAAATACATACATACATACATAAAATTTTAAAAGTAAAGTGTATTCACACCTCAATTCACAACTGCCCTTTGGAGCAATTGTTGATAAATCCAGCCATCTCAAGACTGAATTTATTTCCAAAGCCATAAATGTAAAGTGTGCCATCAAGTTGACTTTGACTCTTGGCACCTACAGAGCCCTGTGGTTTTCTTTGGTAGAATACAGGAGGGGTTTACCATTGCCTCCTCCCGTGCAGTATGAGATGATGCCTTTTAGCATCTTCCTGTGATATATCGCTGCTGCCCAATATAGGTGTTTCCCATAGTCTGGGGATTTGAACCAGCAACCTTCTGTTTGTTAATCAAGCATTTCCCCTGCGCCACTTCAAAGGCATAACATGGCTTATTACTTCTGACTTAAATCTGTTTCTCCCAGAGGTACATTGCTGCTAACTCAAGTTAATTCTTTTCTTCATGACAATTATTTCTGTCAGCCCTAGGGAAAATTCTCTGGGTTTAATAAAAACAATGAACACTTGGTAGTGAGTGACTGAGATTCAACAGATCCAGCGTGATGTAGTCTAGAGTGCTGGACTAGGACCAGGGAGACCCGAGTTCAAATCCCCATTCAGCCTCATAATACTTGCTGGGCAGAGGCGTATCTAGGGAAAATAGAGCCTAGGGCAAGCACTGAAATTGCGCCCCCTGTCCAAACATCTGACACCCATCTTTCAGATAACTTTACCATCATATCAGCTGAAAAATACAAGTCAAGCTCATTAATCTTTTAATATTTCAAAAACTATTTAGCAGTGGACATAGCCAGACCAAACAGTGCTGGAAAACTACAAATTTCAGTATGCTGGGGCTCATGAAATATCCAAATACTATGTGGAGGTGTACTTGGAAAACTAAACAGAAGTGCCTGTCTAATTCTCTACTATGCATTGTAGCATCACTATTACATACTTTTTAAAAATAAATGGAGAATTTGACTTTTCCCAGATACTCTGAAAATAATTAAAGGATATGCAGAGTAAACTGGGTCACTGCTTGGAATATATTCTAGTATTTCAGAAAGACAGTTAAAATGAGAGAAAGAGAGCAAGAAACTCCCAGTGGGGCTTAATACTAAGGATTTCATACTGATTCAAAGACAAACTCACCATTAATAGCCATATTAGTAAGACATCACATTTAACTCATTTATCACAAGAAGCAAAATAAGAGCAAATGAATACAATCCTAGCTCAAAAGCTCCAGCTCAGTATTCACAAGCCCTGATTCTCTGTACGTAGTGCCAACCTGAATATGTGTACAGTGACTTATATTATATTTTTTAAAATTATTTTTTTTAACCTGTAGCCCCTTTGGGGGGCTTCCTAAGGGCCGTGAGGGGGTCTGCAAAGGTTTCCCCTCCCCCCACTGGCCTCTAGGGCCTCACAGAGGCCATTTGAGCATGTGCGGTGCTGAAAACAAGATGGCTGCTGAAAACAAGATGGCCACCTGAAAATGGCTGCTGAAAACAAGATGGCCACCACACATGCTCACATGGCCTCTGCGAGTCCTGGCATGGCCTAGGGCCTCACAGAGGCCATTTGAGCATGCACGGTGGCCATTTTGTTTTTGGTGGCCGTTTTTTAATTTAATTTTTTTTTTAATTTTCAAAAATGGCACCCCCCTTCAAGTGGCGCCCAGGGCACGTGCCCTGCATGCCCTACCCTAGATATGCCCCTGTTGCTGGGTGACTCTGGGCCAGTCACTTCTCTCTCAGCCTCTCTCAACCTTTAAAAAACTTGCCAACATAATATAAATTCATATTTCAAATTTGTCAATCTCTTACTGAAGAAATAAAATCTACTTCTATAAAATCAACTCTATCCTTTTCTTTTGAATGCCTGTAGTATGTGTCAACTTTATCATAAATGCTATTGTCCATTGATAGCCCAGTCAATATTCAATGTTTTGTGGTGTTGCCTTTTCTCCATAGAAGTTGCACTCATGCTAACTGCAGTGATTAAATGTGTGATCAACTCCATATCACCTTCCAATATATTCTCCTTTAAACAACCCAACAATTGGTTGTTTCAGTTTCTAAGGCTGGAAAAACCCCTGGTATATATTTGATTGCAGTTAATGGGCTATTCACAAGGCCACACATGCGTGTTTGGGTGGGTGGTGGGGAAGACAGAGCTCAACCTACCTTCCTCCAGATAACCACTCAGCCCCTGCAAGCTGCATGTCCACATGACCTGTGCTGCCGGGAGCAGCACGGATAAACAGAGACCGGACTCATTATCCTGGCCTCCAAGAATCCCACAGTGCACGGTGCGCTGAGCAATGACACACAATCCCAGGAGTCAGGTTAAGGGTGCATTTGTCCCCTTAACCTTGGCTAAGGGCTAGGCTTTGGCACTGAATTTAACACTGCAGCGCCGCTGGGATCTGAGCAGATCCCAGCAGTTCTTATGGGCAGCCAAGCCCAGGCTTGGCTACTCATGAGAACAGCTTCAGTATTTCATTCCAGAAAATTATGATCTTGAAACACTGCCATAAATTATGGTATAGTTTGTGGAGGCTGGCATCTGCAACAAGCATCATCCACCCCCTTATAGGACTGATGGAAAATCCAAGAATGAAATTTGTTTTTGTGGTTTGCAATAGGTTAGAGAAGATAGTCAGTGTTCCTCTTGGCTTCACAAATTGTTTGCCGATTATGTTCTCTCGAGAAAATTCCAGCTTCAATTCCTATGTATAACTAGTAATGCTATCTATAGAGATGAAGGAGTTATGTAGCTCACAAATCCTTGGGAATGCCTGAGTGGAGTATTGCTAAGCCTGGTTTAGCATAGATTAGAGATGTATCTTGGAAGAGCCACAAAAAGAACATTTGTTTTTAGTAACTCAGCTTAGAAATGCTAAAGGTAGAACAGCTTAGACAAGGTGAACTGAGAGAGAAGGCCCCATACCAAATAATCTGTAAAGTGGCAAACTTGGTCAAATGCAGCCCCCACCACCCCACTACGCATGATTAAGATGGAAACATACTGAGAATGTGCCCACCGTGACATCATTAAAGGACATGCCGACATGTTCTTGGCACATCCTTGGCTATGAATGATGGTTTTAATTCGAGCTGGAAACGAGCTGTGTTGAGCAAATTTTCCTCTTTTGGCCTCTCCATAGAGGATTTTCATACTGTAGGAATTGAGCAAGCCAGGAAGTTAGTTAAGCAACGTGTTCTGGATATAGAAGTTCAACAAGAAGGTGCATGGCTCAAGCAGGGTTTATACTTAGGAAGTCAAGCTATTAATCTTAAACCAGCTAAATATTTTGATGTGGTGCTTGTCCCTAAATTTAGACGAGCCCTCACTTTAGCACGTTTAAATGTTCTTCCTACAGCAGTATTGGATGGCAGGTTCAAGGGAGTTCCGCTATTTTTACGTCTTTGCCCATGTGGCAAAGGGGTTATAGAATCCACCTCGCACGTTATTCTTTATTGTGATTTTTATAGGGAACCCCACTTAAGACTTTTATCTCCTATGTTAGACAATTTGCCTGGCCGGTCTGATGAATTTTATTTAAATTATCTTTTAATTAATAAGAACACTGATATTATTTCTGTTATGGCCAAGTTTTGTTATATTATTTGTAAAATACATACTGGTTTATTGTAAATGTTTGCTGGTCAATGACTGAATAAACTTATAACTTCTCAGCACATCCTTTAATTGTGTGTGAGGGGTGATCATCTGAATGGCCCCTCTACATGTGCTGCAAAACCCTGACAAAACAGGGTGTTCAGTAATTCAGCTTAGAAATGCTAAAGGTAGGAGAGCTTAGACAAGGTGAATTAAGAGAGAAAGTGATTCAGATGCTCATCCCTTATATGTAAGTAAAAGGATGTGCCGATAATGCATCGTCGTGTCCTTGAGTGATGTAGGAGTGGACACGTTTGCAATGAGGCTGCAGCCTTATTGCGTATAATAGGGGCGATAAAAGGGGTGGCTGTCTGAACTGGTTCCTTATTTTCTGAAACCATGATATTTAATTTAACACTTTCTTGGTAGTACTGAATGGGAAGGGAGCCTATTGAAATAACTAAACACCCCATAGATGCCACCGCATGTATGCAAATACAAATATTTTTGTCACTAGACAGCAGTACTTTATAGATGGATGTTGACATGTTTTTAAAAGAAACAGTGAGCTTTAATACACTGAACTTGGAGCATTGTTCTACTGCAGTGACCTCCTCATTGTCATACAAGAGGTCTTCCTGTCCCTCCTTTTTCTTCCGGTCCACTATGCTCACTCTTTCATCTAGGCTTCTCTTTCTTCTCCAATTCTATATCTCATTGATGCATAATACCTGCTAGTCTATGCAGGTCTTACCTCATTTCTTGTGGTTGAACTCTCTATATACTTATCTTCAAGAGGAAATACAGTCACATTATACTGAAAAAGACCATTGTTTCATCTAACCTAGATTCCCAGTCTTGTTTACTCTGTTTGCAGCATCGTCTTAGACCTGAAAATTATTTAATTAGAGATGCCAGAGAGTGAACCTGGGAATTTCTACATGTACTTGCATGTATTCTAAAAATGATATTTGGTCTATCCTATATTGTGCTGCAACTCTTGAGTTTTAGATTTGTGAGGCTGATTTCAGTTTCTTCCAGTTTGAAGAAATGTACATTCTAAGGAAGAATCCAACATTGATTTGCCCTCCTCTTCCATCATCTTGCACCCATGATTGTGCCCATGATTGTCACTACTGTGCCTTGATTTATTCAGTAATTTCCAATATGTATTTGAAAATGATAAAGATGGTGGTTCTGATCTGCCATTTCACTGATGGTCTATGTTTAACAATGTCTTCCCTTTAGGAAATTGACATCTGCAATTGATGTTGCACCTTGGATCAAAGAAGCCCTACAGTAATAAAGATGTTCAAAGATGTGTGGAATGAAGTTGAACCAAACAAGAATCACAGAGTTCATCCCCCTAGGATTATCCAATGTTCCAGCACAACAGACTCTGCTCTTTACCATAGGACTTCTAGACTATCTGTTGACCTTGGCAGAGCCATAGTTGGTTTGATTTGGGTGGACCGGTGCCTCCAACACCAGTGTACTTCCTCCTTGGCAATCTCTCATTTATTGAGATTTGTTACAAATCTTCCACTGTTCCAAATATTCTCTGGAATCTCTTATCAGGAGACAAGACCATCTCATTCATTGGTTGTGCTTTCCAGATGTACTTCTTTGTCACCTTAGGAGGCACAGAGTGTGTGCTCCTCTCAGCCATGGCATATGACTGTTATGCAGCTATCTACCACACGCTGCGCTACACCCCTGCTCATGAGCCATCCAGTCTGCAAAGGATTATTAGCAGTTTCCTCAGCCATTGGCGATTTCAATTCCATCATTAACACAGCCTTGATTTTCTCCCTTGACTTCTGCCACTCCAACCAAATAGACCATTTTTTGTGTAACATCCCACGTCTCCTGCACCAGTGGCCCATGGTTTATGATAAAGATTGTAAGTACATCAGATTTCTGAAATGACAAATGTGTGTGTAGTTGATTCTTGAGTATTACTGCGGGAAGCAGAATGTGACCAAATTAATTATTGCTCAAGGAAGGAAAGTAAAAGATCAACCTCTAATGCCTGCTAACCCCTGCTAACTTGGCAAAGAGGCACCTTTTAATGTGGTGATTCTCAGCTGGCCCTACCCACTGCCAGCACAGTACCTCCAGTGACTGTTGCTGGTGTCTATCTTATGTTTGTTTATAGATTGTGAGCCCTTTGGGGACAGGGATCCATCTTATTTATTTGTTATTTATTTGCTATTTCTCTGTGTAAACCACCTTGAGCCATTTTTGGAAGGGCAGTATAGAAATCGAATGAATGAATGAATGAATGAATGAATGAATGAATAAATAAATAAATAAATAAATAAATAAATAAAGCAAGCAAGCAACTGCAAGATAAAGGGTTATTGTCCATGGAAACATAGAACAGCTGCTTCCTACTGTGTAGGATGGCTCCCTCAGTTTTCTTTTTCTTCAAAAACTGTCTCTTTTGAGGAGGGAAAATAAACAGTAGAGAGGTTTACATCTGGTCAGCAATCAGAAGGTGAACCTTCTTCTAGTCTTTATTGTAGCTGAATACTCAGAAGAGTCACCATTTATTTCTGGGGTAGTCTTTCTCCCAATTGACTTATAATGGGAAGGATAGAAACCAACCAATCATAGAGAGCCCATTCATTTTAGATTAGTTTTCTACCCTGTGTCATATTTGTAATAATAACATAAATACAGGTGGCCCTTTCCCTTCATCTTTCAGTTCAAAACTAAAACGGGAAGGGATATACACATGCAGAAATGTAACCGTTTGCTCAATCACTTGCTAGAGATACCTCTAATGGATTTATGCCTGATGCATCCCTGCAAGGTACAGAAATTCAACAGTTTCCAACACTTTTCGATATCTATGTGAAATGGCTGGGAGAGATTTCATGCAGGGTATTATCACCCAAATCTATTTCTCCATGTCTACATCATCAGAAGAAGGTATAATCTCCCTAAATGCGTGCCTGGAGGCGGTGATGGGCTGGATGAGGGGTAACAAACTGAGACTTAAACCAGATAAGATGGAAATACTTATTGTGTGGGGTCAGAATTTGAGAGATGATTTTGAACTGCTGGTTCTGAATGGGGTCACACGTTTCCAGAAGGAACAGGTGCACAGTCTAGGGGTGCTTCTTGTTCCAAACTTCACCCTGGTGTCCCAAGTTGAGACAGTGGCCAGAGGTGCTTTCTATCAGCTTTATCTGATATGCCATCTGCATCCATTTCTTGAGATAAACAACCTCAGGACAGTATTACATATGCTGGTAACCTCCAGACTTGTCTACTGCAATGTGCTCTATATGGGGCTGCACTTGTACATAGACCAGAAATTGTAGTTGGTACAGAATGCGCCAGCCAGGTTGGTCTCTGAGTCATCTCAAAGAGATCATATTACTCCTATTCTAACACTGGCTCCCAGTAGGTTTCTGGGCAAAATACAAGGTTCTGGTAATAACCTATAAAACCTTAAAAACCACAGGCCCTGGGTATTTAAGACAATGTCTTCTTTGCCATTAGCCCCATTGCCCATTGAGATCATATGGAGAGGATTGTCTGCATTTGCTACTGACCCATCTGGTGGCAACACAGGGACAGACCTTCTCTGTTGCTGCCCCAAGATATTGGAATGCACTCCCTGCTGAAATAAGAGCCTCCCCATCTCTGACAACTTTTAAAAAGTCTCCAAACACTTATTTTTTTCATCCAAGCTTTTTAACAGGACTGTGATTTTAAATTCTTTTAAGGTTTTCATTTTTAATCTGTTTTATGTTGTTGTAAACCACCCAGAGATGGACGTTTGGGCTGGTCTACAAATTTTAAAAATAAATAAAAGAATAACATAAACAGGTTCACTATTTATCCATAATGACTTTCTACAGATACACATGATGGATTTCTGCCAAGTACTTTTTTTTTTAAATCCATCAATCCAAAATCCAGGCAGGAAGCTAGATAAGAATTTCAGAAACATATATAATCTCAGACACTAATATCCAAACATTGTTGAAAAGGCAAAGAAATTTCAATTTCTCCTTACGGTGACATTCTCTTTCAGATTTTGGTTCTAGAAATTTTGGATCCAGTTCTATTTCCTTAGAATTATCCATTGGTCCTCCACATAATTGTTCATGGTGAGATTCTCATAATATAGATTTTCATTATGAACTTCCTTTCTAAATGGATCAAGACGAACACTGATTATTCTTTTCCATGACCTGGCTGACCTTTGCAAAGTAGATTCAGCCAGTACATGGAAGGATACTACCCTGTCCCCAAAATATTTTGTCATCCACAAGATCAGTTCAGTATGACGAAATGCTCCAGACATCGTCTATTAGAAGTGATACATTAAATAGATATAAGGTCTGCTGCCCATTAAGAGACAAGTTGATCAATGATGACTCATGACATCAGACATGCAAAAATGTTGTCTAAGAATCAAACATAATAAAAGGGGTTATATGTTTATGCTGTATATCTTGGTAAAATTGAGCACTTGAGCCGTTGTTTTAATATCTCCCGATCTGCAGAGACAAGTATGTTCTTTGTAGGGGATTTTTTGATATCTCCCTTCCAGGACTGCTGTTTGCAAGGCATTGCATCGTGCCTGTGTCAGAGCTCTATGGTATTTTGGCATGGCTATCTGGTTAGGTATCTGGCAGGGTTGAAATTCAGAACTTGGTTGCCCAAATGGACACCAACAGGAATATAACCCTGATCAGTTTGATGCTCCATATCATATATTCTTTGTCTGAGACTGACCCTGGCATTTTCCTACCCCAGAGTTATCAGTGCAAAAGGGGAGAAAACATAATGATGCAGCCTTTTATCCAGCTCTCTTTTCCACCTGGAGTGATAGATATCCTTTAGCACAAGTGGAGCTAGACCTGCAGGGTGGAAAACCAGCTTCAGCCAGAATTTGAAGATATTAATCCATGCTCTGGCCTCTACTTTAAGCAGTCCTGCTTTCAGATGAAGAACAGCACTGGGCAAACACTGGGGAAGCTGAAAAAATGTTCCTCAGGAACTTAGATTGCACGGCTTCTACCTTAGAGAAGTTAGAGTACATGCCGAGTTGAGCTCCATATAGGAACTGTGTTCGTACTGTAGCTGAAAAAGAGTTTTATTGCAGAGGGGATAAATTGAGCACCCGTGGAGCAATGGAAAGATTGAATTGCTTGTGCATTCTTGTGTGCATTCTGCCTTACATATTCTCTGTGTACACTTGGAACCTTCTGCATAGTATGTGGTACATTACTGGGATTCTGCCCCCCCCCCCCAGTATGCCCGCTGTGGCTGTAAGCAGCCACGGCAGACACAAGATCAAGAAAATAAGGTCAAGGGAGTGCTCTCTCCCTTCACCTCATTTAAGCAGGGGGCTTAACCAGCAGGTTTGCTGCATGTAGCCACCAGGATCAGGCCCAATCCCGGTGATTCACACGTGTGTGCAAAAAATGGGCTGGGCTCCCTTAGCCTGGTTTTGCACACGCATGTGAATAGCCTCACTGTGTACCTTGGCATTTTTCTCTTATGCTCTTCTAAAGGAAAAGCAGCCCTGGAAACTGATATTGGAAGTAGCAGAGTGGTAGCAGAGGCTGCTTAACCTACCTCCTACTTTGTATCTGCATATGCTTAAAAACTCCATCTTCCATGCTGCTTTCCTAATTTTCAGCCACAATGAAAAGGTATGATGTCTTGTACCTTTTCCCAAATGGGCTGAAAAGAAGCTGGGGGGACAATTTTTAGGAACATAGGAAGCTGTCCTATACCGAGTCAGACCATTGGTCCATCTAGCTCAGTATTGTCTACCCAGACTGGTAGCAGCTTCTCCAGGGTTACAGGCAGGGGTCTCTTTCAGCCCTGTCTTGGAAATGCCAGGAAGGGAACTTGGAACCTTCTGCATTCAAGCATTCAGGTGCTCTTCCCAGGGCCACCCCATCCCCTAACAGGAATATCTTACAGGGTTCACAAATGTAGTCTCCCATTCAAATGCAAACCAGGGTGAATCCTGCTTATGACAGGGCTCACTTATTGCTTATGAAAGACAATTCAGGCTGCCCTCCTCCCCATCTTCTTGCAATCACATCCTTCGAAGGGGGCTTTTCGTTTTTTTAAAAAAATGAATGCAGAAACAGAACTCCATGTCACATTAAGTTTGATCCTGACCATCAAACATGACACTTTCTATTTCTGAATGTGATCCCACTTTTGAAGTTTTCCACTATAACCTTGGTATTATTTTCAGAGGAGAATGAGGATGAGGAGGACGAGGAGGACGAGGAGGAGAATATGATTATTTGAAACTTAATGAATTTTCCAATGGCAACTATTCCCCTCGCCCACCCACCCACCCACTGCATCTTTCACTTGAGATTGAGTTAATGACTCTAGTGAACTCTCAAAGGGGCTAATTTCAGTTGTTCCACAGAGAAAACCATCTGAGTTAGAAATAACTGCAACGTTTCAGCAACTGATTATGGTGTTAGATGTCTTCAAGAAGAGATGGTGGGTTACCAGTCAAAAAGGTACTATAATTTAGGAACTGTGACTTTAAAATGTTGTAGCAGTGAAATTAACAAGGTTTCTTTCTGTGTCTTGCATCAAACTAGGGGAAATGTGTTTGTAATATATTTCGTAGTATGGGAGCTGATTTACACATAATAGCAGCAGGCTGATTGCTTTCAGTGTGGGTCTCCCCCCAATCATAAGAAACAAGGAAATGGGCATACACAGTAGGAATACTGATTTTGCATCCTTTTCACATCAAACCTTCATATTATGTTAGCAGGAGAGTGTGATGTAATGGTTGTGTACCAAACAAGGGCCACATTTGGACTTAACATGAAACTGGAGTTGAAGGGGCCTCCTGTTATAGTTTGTGTACATCTGAATGGAGTTCTGCAGTTCTGCCTGAAAATGGGTTTCCCTCCCTATACTGCCATTTGTACCTTTGGCTTGTAGTGCACTTTGCTGCCTGGACCTCTGGTTAAGTGGTGCTAGCATTACCTCCAAACACAGCACCACTGTATGACTCTCCCACAACTGGAGTTGTGAGAAGAAGCTCCTCCCTCACTCTGGCTGCTCTTGGCTGTTGGGGCTATCCTTCAGTCAAGGAAGTCAAGGTAGCCAGTCCCCCCTCCTCTCTGCAGTCTCACTGACTGCAAAGAAGGAGCTCTCCATTATGTCTGAATTTGGATGGGAGAGCTGGAGGAGGGGAAGGAGTGTGAGCAGAACCATGGATCCATTGGATCTGTGGTTCTGTGTTACATGCAAATGTGTTACATGCAAATATGGCATAGGAGTAGAGAGAACTGGACTCTCTACTCCCCACCCACCCATGAAGCTTACTGGGTAATCTTCGGCCAGTGGCTACCTCTCAGCCTAATCCACCTGACACAGTTGGTGTGAGGAGAAGGAGGGGAAGAGCCTTCTGTCCTGAGTTCCTCTGAGGAAGATGAGACAGAAATATCACAACCTATTTTAGGAAGCCCCTTCAGTTTTTAACTGAATTGCCAGCTCAACCTATTTGATACAATGTCATATGATTTTGTATTGCTCAAATTGGAAATGATGGGTGACAACACAACACACACAGTGTAAGATGGTGACTGAATGCAGTTATTATATCTCATTCAGACTTCTGGATTTTTAGGGGGTTCCTGACTAAGGGGGATGGGCAGTTTTGTTCCTTGTTATTCCACTGGCTCTGAGTTAGCATCAATAGCATCATTTCCCATCAGTACATAATGATGGGGGGTAGTCTTGTGAAGGAAGATTATCTTGCTACTTTCAACATCTCATAGATTAAATATCAAATAATGTTGGTGATAAATATCAAATAGATCAACTAATGGTCATCCAAAAGTATGTGCGGTGGGTGGGGGAGAGAGTGTGCACAAATGCAACATGACACAATGCCCATTGAACGAATAAACTCAAGCGAGTCATGCCACAGATAAAGGAGGGGTGGAAGGCATTAGCTAATCTGTTCCGGGAGGAAAACTATTGAGACCTCCTGTAAGTGCTCAGTCAGTCTTCCACATAAGCAAAGTTCATCTATGGAACCCTCCAAATAAATATTTATTTGAGATGCACATTTATGCCAGTCACTATCACATCAATAGTTGTTTCAGAGCCTTAAGTCCTATGTAATGTGCCTTGACACTTATTCCCTCTAGTTAGGAAACGACAAAAGCATGAATTCTCCTCTTTGCTAAACAGCAAAGAGGTTTGCATTTGTATGAGTGACTACAAGTTAATGCTGTAAGATAGTCCCCTTAGAAGATGGGCCAATATGTCCATGGAAGAGCATCTGAATGCCTGCATGCAGGAAGTCCCAGGTTCACTCCCTGGCATCTCTGGGTAGGGCTGCAAGAAACCCCTGCCTGAAACCCTGAAGAGCCACTGCCAGTCAGTGTAGACGAGACTGAGCTACTGTATAAATCAGCTTCCTGAATTCCTATGTTAAGCATTTTTTCCCTCCTGACTCTCACAGATCCTGCATGTGATGTGTACAGCTCTTCCAGCAGTGATGGAAGACTGCTGAGATGGTCCATGAGGTTGGTCTGCAGATAGAATTCATTGGCAACATGGAAAGAGAGAACCAAACCAGCCTGAAAGAATTCATTTTCTTGGGACTGTCAGATGACCCTAAACTCCAGACTCTCCTTTTTGCTACAGGGCTTTTGATCTATATGCTCACCTTGGCTGGGAATCTGGCCATCATCAGGTTGGTACAGGTAGACCAGCACCTCCACACCCCCATGTACTTCTTGCTGAGCAATCTATCATTTACTGAGATCTGCTACATCACTACCACCATGCCAAAGATGCTGTGGGACCTCCTGTCCAAGAAGAAGACAATCTCTTTTGCTGGCTGCATGCTCCAAATGTATTTCTTTCTGACCACAGCAGCCACAGAAGGTGTTCTACTCTCTGTCATGGCCTATGATCGCTATGCTGCCATCTGCCGCCCATTGCACTACACCTTGCTGATGAGCCAGCCTGTGTGCAGGTGGCTTCTGGCAGCATCCTGGGCTATTGGGAATATCAACGCCATGGTCAACACCACGTTTGTCTTCTCCCTGAACTTCTGTGGTTCTAATCAGATAGTGCATTTCTTTTGTGACATCCCACCTGTCCTGCATCTCTCCTGCTCTGATACCTCCCTCGCTGAGCTAGTGACTTTCATAGTCTCTGGGAGCATAATGACCATCACAGTCTCCTTAATCGTCCTCTCCTACATCCTCATTGTCTCATCTGTGCTCAAAATCCATACAGTTCAGGGTAGAATCAAGACATTCTCCACTTGTGCCTCACATCTCACTGTGGTTAGCATCTTCTACAGCACAGCTATCTTTACCTACATGCGTCCTTCTTCCAGTCACTCTATGGAGCAGGATCGCCTCATCTCTGTGTTGTACACCATCATCACTCCTTTGCTGAACCCTCTGATCTACAGCTTCAAGAACAAGGACATGCAGGCAGCACTTCGTAATGTTCTCAGAAAGAAAGGATGTCGTTAACTGTGAAAACTCAGGTTTTGTTACTATGCACAAGTAGGAAGTTGCCTTAATTTGTGAAGATTTAGAAGAATCTGTGAAAGAGGAATACCTTTTATTTATGACTTGGTTCATCACCCAAAGTGACAATGATGAAAGTTTCTGAACAAATTGGTTAAAACCATTTTGGCTAAAACACACACATACCCCCTATTCATACGTAATGTTCAATGCACATACAATCTATGTACAGTGTATCAAATACTAGTACTGTGAACTGAAAATAGTGATGGTGGCAAAAGAGCAAGGTGAAGCAATAGAGGCAACTGCCTATGGTGGCAAAATTCCCCCTGCGGCAAATTTTGGTGTTGGGCGGGGGCGTTAATAGGGGTGGGGGGGAGTTCAAATCTATATTTTTAACTTTAAAACAGCTGCCAAGCTGCAGCACGCCGGCGTGGTGGTGGAGAGGGTGGTGGTATCCCTCCTAACCCAAGCCTGCCTACCTCCCAAATGACAGCTATCACCCAATTTTGGACTTTTCTACGTGCGTGTGAGCAGAAAGGCCCGAAATCAGGTGATGGCTATCATTTGGGAGGTAGGCAGGTTTGGGTTAGGAGGGGTATCATCACCCTCTCTGCCTACACACCACTGTGTGGCGGTGTTTTTAAAGTTTAAAGATAGATTTAAACTCCCCCCTCCTTCCTCCCTTGCCACTGGAGCAGCAAATCTTTGACCAGCTATGGGTGGCAAAGAGCTTAATCTGCTCCTGTACCCAGCACTTTTGTTTGAAGACTGTCAGAGTGGCAGTGTGGAACAGCAGAGGGTAGGGAATTGATATATACCATAATAGCTGATATATTATCAAAACTACAGGAAAATCCTGACGAGAGGAGAAATATGTAAGCAGCACAATAGCTCGATTCTTTTATTCAATATACTAAAACCATACATTTTTATATTGGGGACAACTACTATCCTATGAATTCTAAGACGTACACTTTCCACAATACCTGAAGCAAAAGCTTGTCATGATCACCGGAGGCTACTCTGTTGTTAAGAGCTTCATTCCAGTTCAGTAGCAACCTTAGTCTGTTAATGCAAACACACACAATGACATATTGTAGTATATTAAAGAAAAATGAATTGGGATTAAGTTTTTATAGACTTGGATGGACTCTGGTGAAGTTCTCTCTAATCATTGGAAGTTTCTTCCATAATAAATCTGTTTTGTATTTTAGGTGCCACAACACACTTTTTTTTTGTCTTGTTCAATACAACATAAGTTTTTCTTCTATGAATCTTAAGTAATATATCAATTGTAACAAATATAATTGTGTTGAAATAAGATTTTAAGGAATTCCTGCAGGCACTGCATGTGTTAGACCCAAAAGCTTGCACTCTTCCAACTACACAAAGACTTGACACAAATAAGACAACTCATGAAAAAGCTGATTGAGAAATGCAAGCAAGCATTAACAGTTTTGTTAAGGAAAATATTTTCCCCTTTTGCTATATATTATAAATTAAAAATATGATTTGCATGAAAACGTTCAGAGTTGTGCCTTTTTGTTGCTACAAACAGGAACTTTAAAAGACAGAAACATCAAACATGGACAGAAACTGTGACAGTGACAACTGATATTCTTATTTTAAGTTGCTGACATGTTGAGGAAAATTACTCAAACTAGTCCTGTTGAAATTAAAAGGACAAGGGAGGCAAAGCCAAACTTGTCCTTTTTATTTCAATGAGACTACTTTGAGAATTTTCCTTATCATGCCAGTCAATTTATTTTAGCTTTTGCACACACACAAAAACAATCACACACAACAAAAAGGCAAAGATCAGTTATTAACAAATCAAAATTTTAAACACTACATCCTGTCAGTTATTATTTATGGGGTGGGGGAGGGAGGATTCCCAATTTCTATAACAAGAGGATCAATTTTACAAGAAAAATAATCTATAAGGGCTCAGGGCAGTGTGCATTGTTCTCTCCCCCCGCCCCAATTTTATCCCTACAATAACTGTGAAATGTAAGTTAAGATAAGTGTAGGTGATTGGCCCAAGATTACCCAAAGCTGAGTGATGGTTTGAACCTGGTTTAGTCCAGTATTCTAACCACTACACCACATGGGCTCTGTTCTATTTTATTTCATTGTGTGACTTTCTCTATACAAATGGATGCAAGCTTAAGAAGAGTCCTGCTGAATCAGACTAGAGGTCCATCCAGCCCATCATTTGGTTTCCATCAGTGGTCTGCAGAATGCTTCTGGGTACATAGGAAGCTGCCTCATCCTGAGTTAGACCGTTGGTCTCACCTAGCTCAATATTTATAAACTGAAGTGCAGCAGCTCTTCAGGCAGCAGTCTTTCCCAACCCTACCTAGAGATGCCAGCGATTGAACCTGAGACCTTCTGCATGCAAAGCAGATGCTCTACTACTGAGCTACAGTCTCATCCCCAAGGAATTTTTCTCAGTCCAAACTAGAGACGTTGGGGATTGAACCTGAGACCTTCTGCATGTATGCACATGTTCTCTCAATGAGCTATCACTATTGGTCCATTTAGCTTCAGGCAAAGGCCCCTGTTGAGCTATGCTATAATGGAGCCTTGTTTTTGCTTTTGCTGGAGGTGCCAGAGATTGAACATGGGACCTTCTGCATGTAATACATGTGTTCTACCACTGAGCTATGGTCTCTTCCAATCTAGGAGGGAATGCACCACTTAGCTAGATTTTAATATGTGATAAGGAATACGTATATGTTTATGCTACAGTCATTTTTACAGCCATCCGTTGCCTTAAGTAGGGATGTGCATTTCAGAATTTTCTCATTTCAATTTGGATCCAAATCGAAACACCCCCGTTTTGTTTTGTACCCAAATTTTCTGAATCCAAATCACTCCTGTTTCGTTTTATAGCCAAATTTTTTGAATCTGAATCTGAATTAATTCAGATCAAAAAAGGGCCCTCGGGGCAAAAAGGGGGGTGGTAGTGCCCAATGGGTGGAAGGTATCACCCAAATTTCAAAGTAATTAGGCAAAGGGCTGATTTTTTGTGAATTTGTAAAGTTTATGCATATTTATGATTTTCCTCATATTAGTCTGGGGCCAAATGAGTTGAGGTGGGTGGTAGTGCCCAATGGGTGGAAACTACCACCCAAATTTTCAAAGGAATTGGGCAAAGGGCTGTTTTTTTGTGAATTTCTGAAGTTTGTGCGGCTTTAAGAATTTTCCAATAGGGAATCATGGGGATCTCAGCAAATGTATTGCTTCACATCTAGAGGAAAGGGGTGGCCCAGAGAGGAGTGTGGTGGGTCCAATGGGTGGTGGGCCCAATGTGGTGTGGTGGGCCCAATGGGGACAAGGAAGCTACCAGAATTATTTCAAAGGAATTGGGCAGAGGGCTGATTTTTTGTGATTTGTTGAAGTTTATGTGTCTTTAAGATTACTCCCATAGGGAATAATGGAGGTTTCAGCAGCCCCATAACTCCACTTGTGGGGCACTAAGGTGGCCCAGAGTGAGTGGTGACACTCTATGTGCACTACACCACCACTCGCTGTGGGCCACCCTGGTACCCCCAGAGTGGAGTTATGGGGTTGCTGAAACCTCCATTATTCCCTATGGGGAAAAGCTTAAAGATGCGTAAACTTCAACAAATCAACAAATCACAAATAATCATCCCTTTGCCCAATTCCTTTGGAATCTGGGTTGTGGCAGCTTGGCAGGCACCCATTGGGGCACTACCACCCAAACCACTCTTCTGTGCCTGAATCCATTCCCAGGCTGGCATGCAGTAGCCATAGCAGGCTGGCAGGCTGGGCTCAAGCTGGCAACAAGGCAAGCATAGGCAATGGCATGGCATCATGGCAACTTGAGGCATGCAATGCTGCAAACTAGTTCTCTCTCTGTCTCTCCCCCCCCCCCATGAGGCAGAAAGGCAGAATGGCAGCTACTAACTTGCTGAATAAATTGAAAACCCCTCTTTGAACTCCCCCCACCTTTGCCCCTTCTTCAACCCTTCCCCTGGCCAATGTGGGTTCAGTAAAGAGTGTCAAGAAGCAAAAGAGTTGATAGGGAACAAGGAGGGAATCGTCATCAGGTCAGCCCATACTTTAGGTCACCAATCGGAAGGCTGGAAGGGCGAGACATTCAAAGAGATGTCAAACACAAAATGGAGAGTGACTCAGAGATCACCACAAAATGGAGGTCCAAAACAACAAAACATTTTGTAGCTGAAACACGGACATTTTGTTTTGTATACAAAACTTTTGGATCTGGAAAATGGGTGTTTTGTTTTGTCTACAAAACACCCAAAACAGGCTGTTTCAGGTACAAAACGTTTTGTATCCGAAATGTTTCGCACATCCCTAGCCTCAGGATCAATTCTCTGCTCTATAAAAAGAAATAGACAATGATCAATCATATTTTAAAAGATCAATATTAGGTTTTTAGAGCTAACTATCCCAATACTTTTCTCAGTTTCCCCCCCTCACCATTAATAGTTGCTTTGGACCATCCAAGGAATGGTGGTCCAAAATAAACTTGCACTTCCTCTTCCCATATTGCCAGGATTAAAAGTACAGAGGAAATATATAATGGGTTCTTAAAAGGGAAATTATTCTGTTTCATGCGTGATTTTGAAAATATAAAGGATTTGGCAGACACTGGTTGACATCCAGACTAACTTATTTCTGAGTAGTCCTATTGAAAATTAAGCCATTCTTTAGAGTAACTCCTGGGTAGTAATATTGGGTAACCTTGGAAGTCAGCCACAGTCTTCTTTTCCTTTGTAATAACCCTATGAGGTTGGTCACTATCAGGGGCGTAGCAAGGTTGGAGTGGGCCCAGAGACAAGATTTTAAAATGGGCCCCCCCCCAAGTCCAGGGCCTCCGCACACCCCAGGCCCCCAAGGATTTAAGTCTGATATTCCAAAATAAGTATGCTGCCTGCAAATACATTTCACTGAATACACACACACACCACAATATATAGTGATATATATACATTGAGTACTATACATTTGTATTACTTTTAATGCCTAGAACACACTAGAAAGATGAATTATTAAAATGGGCCCCTCGCTGCAGATTAGCAAAGGAGACTTTCAACCATGCAGGGTGAACCTATGTTAGTTTTCCCAGAATTCTGAACAAATTCAGTCAAGTTTGATTGCAGGAGGTTTTTCACCGGAGGCTTTTAAAGCCCTTTAACACACCTCTCCTCTGGAATGGAGGTGCTGCATTCACATGTTGGCCAGATTTACCCTGAAGTCCCTGCAAGTTATTGGGGAGCAGTTCACACACAAGAAAAATAAAATAAAATAAAAGCACAAGACATGCTTCACAGTTCTCACTCAGACCTGGGTTGCAAAACAACTTGAACATAAGTGCATTTATAAATGAATGAATGAATAAATAAAATTAATAAAATACTGTTCCAGAAGTTTTTGCAATTTTCTGCCATGAAACAAGCCACTTATAGGACTTTTTAGATAGTTTTTTTTAAGTCAGCAAATTTTCCAAGCTGTTTCAAAATAAATATTCAGAGACTTCTCGGTCCCTAACCCCCCCCATATCCAAGCCCTATGGCAAGCAGATCCCTATATATGGGGGGCGGGGGGGGCGGGAAAGGTAACCACATAAAGGAGTTCACACTCTACCTGGCAAATGCTGGGCTGGGTTGAGCAGGGCAGCAAGGAGTCTTCTGCTGCAGAGAACACTCTGGCTGCCTCCTCCTTCCTGGCTTGCTTGGGCCCTACTCGAGTTCAGGCTTCACTGCGGCCTACACGGAGGCCTCCGTGGAAGCCCCGCCCACCCGCCGATCAGCTGAGAGGCGGGAGAAAAGGAGCTCTTGGCAGCTTGCCTGCTGCTTCGATTGCAGGCCAGCAGAACAAGCAGGAGAGACGGCGAACAGGGCAAGTGGCTGAGGGGCCTTGGGGCTGGGCAGGGGGCAATGGGGAGTCACATGAGGTGCCCCTTGGGTGCCCCTCCAGGCAGTGGGGCCCCCAGACAACTGTCTCCCCTTGCCCTATCATTGTTACGCGCCTGGTCACTATTGCTCCCTTTATACAGATGTTGAAATGAGGCCAAGAGACTTGCCCAGGGTCACTTATGGGTACCTGGTGGAGATGAAGTATGAATCCAGGTGAGGATTCCAACACTTTATCCATTTCATCATATGAACTTCAAAAGTAGCAAAATCTTTTTGTCTGACTTCTTTTGTTGTTGTTGGCTTTTTTCTCTGATTCCAGAAACATGAAAAGATCTTGGATCTCAAGTGGATGCCTCCCAAGGGAGGCAATTAAACAAGTTCTCTGATCTCCCAACATTAATTGGAATGGTTTTTCTACACTAAATGCGATTACTAATATGCCAAGATGGCCACACTCCAAAGGCAGTACATTACATATAGATTTCATATATAGTTCATAGAAATGATGATGTACCACCTTGTAGGGAACATGCATTTAGTATAGCTAAATGACTGAGCGGACATGGCATTTTACAACCACTATTACAGTGCAGCAGAAGAAGTCTAATAGTTTTGCAAAAATTACTCTGACATTTCTGGATGCTTGAAAATTCACCAGCAGAAACCATGTATAAATAAAAGATAGGATCTCTTTCAAGGAGAAGACATCGGCTTCCTGAAGACTGGCAAAGCATGTAAGTATAGAAATACATCCTTGCCCTTGAGCTGAGACTCACCAAGAAAGGGAAAAACAGTAAGTTAAACAGAAGTTGCAACAGGAAGCAAGGGCAGAGGAGCAATGGGGAGGCAGAAAGGGTTTGAAAGAATGGAGAATTTATAAACTGGGATTCAAGTACTCTGTAGGTATCTTAAAAGATGGGACAATGAAAGAGGAAAATGCACTATTTAAAACACATTTCAATTGGAAATCAGAAGGAGGTTTTTAACACCTTGATCATGCTCAGTGGGGAAATTTGTTTATTTTTACAGAACAGTTTGAGCTAGAAGAATTTGCTTGGGAGTCCCCTTCCCCCACCCCCATACACACAAAAATAATTTCAACTGTATTAGGGAACACAGTTTCAGATACATGAATGCTTAAGAAAAGAAAAGTAAAATGGCTCACCAAAGACTTGTGATTCATTCACTATATTGTGGTGGGGGGCAGATTTCATAGATTTTTTGGTTCCATGTATTAATTAGAAATTTACAAATTGCAACAAATAACCAATTCAGACACACACACCAAAGGACAAGCACACAAATACATATGTCATTGTCTTGCTTAGATGCTTATCACAGATTTTTAAAGCTTGTAAATTAATATGATAGCAGGTGAGACCATGGTAAACACCTATGGCAAATCTTATTCATTTACAATATTCATTTATTGCGATCTCAGGATGAAGTACGGAATAGAAATGTAATAATAAAACAAATAAAATGAATTCTCTTCTTCTTTTTGTAATAATGTGCCAACATTATTCCAGCTTAGTCTATTTAGATATTTTGTTACAAGTCTCTAAGATGTTTACGAGATCTGTTCTTGTACACTGCTCAAAGGTTTTTCCAAAGCTGGATGAATTAGCAAAGTACAACACAATATCATCCGTGTACATCTTCCAACAAGCATCTGTGTGAATCTAGCTTTTGGGGAAAAATCTAAAAGGGACTTATAATGATGTTCATCATTGTTTAGGAAAGCTGTTACCAGAATAAATAAATTAGTATCTAAGGAAACACATTACTTCTTGTACTATACGGTGATTTCCTCGCTCTCTCTTTTTCACTTAGATACAAAAACTTTCTACTCCTTTCAAAAGGAACATGTGTTGGGAGGATGGCCTTCAACACTTCATCCAAACCCATTATTACTGAGGTTGTCTTGCTTGGCTTCTCTAATCTCCTCCAGCTTCAGAAACCACTCTTCTTCCTCTTCCTTTTCATGTACATACTGACTTTGCTTGGCAATGCTTTGGTCATCCTCTTGATCCAAATGGACCATCACCTCCACACACCAATGTACTTCTTCCTCAAGAATCTCTCCTGGTTGGAGATTATCATCACCACAACTGTCACACCTAAGATGCTAACCCTCCTCATCTCAACAGACAACACCATCTCTTTCTTTGCCTGTGCCTTGCAAGGATACATCTACTTTGTGGCTGGCTCCACTGAAGTCCTTCTCTTGGCTGCCATGTCAGTGGATCGCTATGTGGCCATCTGCAGCCCACTGAGGTACACAGCTATAATGAGTGCTCGAGTCTGCCTGCTGATGGTACTATCTTGTTGGCTGTGCAGCTTCTTTTCCATTTCAGCCTCTATGGTACTGAAGGCTGGACTGCCTTTCTGTGGCCCCAATATTATTGACCATTTCTTCTGTGACAGTGGTCCTCTGCTAGAGATGATATGTTCTGACATTCACTTCCTCCAGGCCTTAGACCTGGCAGTTTCCTGCTTCATGCTTCTCAGCTCTGTATCCGTCACAACTGTCTCCTATATCTGTATCATTATCACGGTGATGAGGATGCCGTCTGCCAAAGGCAGGAAGAAAGCCTTTGGCACTTGCACCTCTCACATCACTGTGGCATCGCTTTATTATGGCAGCTCCATCTTCATCTATATCAAGCCATCTGGCAGCTCTTCTATAGAATTCAACAAGATTGCCACAGTATTCAACACGGTAGTGACTCCATTGCTGAACCCCGTTATTTATAGCTTCAGGAACAAGACGGTGAAGGAAGCACTGAAAGATGCACTGAGGAGAATGCAGGCTGCTTTGCACAGTGAGGTCTAGAATTATGTATTACATTGAGAAAAATACTTGGATAGATAGACTCTTGATTTATATTTCAGCACTGCCATACATATGGGAGGTAGACACGAGAGATGGAGATACCATGTTTATTTCCATTCCTCCAAAAATAAAAACCCCAAGTAATAGATTATTTGAGACAAAGTAGGAGACACAGGGCATTAACAAACTGGTAGAAAAAAACAAGGCATAAATGGAAAAAGATATTATTGATCTAGTCAGCTTTCCTAATTTCAGAAAAAAAAGGTAGAAAGAGAAAAAGCACTATGGTGAAAATAAATATCCACTCCTAGCAATCTGTGAAAACTATTTAGACTGTTTTATTGGAATGCTCAGATAAAACCTTGACTTTAATCCAGATAAATTTAGTTCAAGCCTAAATGCTATTTAAAATAATGGGATTTAGTCATGATTAACTTACATAAAAACATAAGATAAGCCCTGATGCTTCAGGACCAAGGCCTATCTAGTCCAGCATCCTGTATAACACAGTGGCCCACCAGATGCCTCTGGGAAGCCCAGAGGAAAGAAGTCAGGGCATGTCCTCTGTCTTGTTGTTGTTCTCCTGCAACTGGTATTTAGTGGGATCTTGCCTCTGAGGCTGAAGGTGGCCTATAGCTCTCAGACTAGTAGCCATTGATAGACCTGTCCTCCATGAATTTATCTAAACCCTTCTTAAAGCCATCCAGGCTGCTGGCTGTCACCACATCTTGTGGCAGAGAATTCCATAGGCTGATTGTACATTGTGTGAAAAAGTACTTCCTTTTGTCATTCCTAAATTACTTGGCAATAAGTTTATTGGGATGTCCCCTGATTCTAGTGTTATGAGAGGAGAATTTTTTTCTCTATTAACTCTCTCCACACCATGCATGATTTTATAGACCTCTATCAAGTCTCCCCCTCAGGCATCTTTTTTCTAAACTAAAAAGCTCCAGGTGTTGTAACCTTGCCTCATAAGGAAGGTGCTCTAGGTGTACTTCTTTCATTGATTTCAGTGGTGTGTAAACACAACTAACGTAATTGGATTTAAGCCCTTGAGTGGAGTTTTTTTTAGCATTCAGTGGGAGTACTCCAAAATTCCAAATGGCAACAATCAGCCCTCCTCCTCTTCCAGACCTCACTACTTCCTGTCCTTGGGGCTGTATTCTAGAATGTCTCTGTGAATGTTTAATTTCCATTAATGTAATTTTAATTCTCGCTTTTTTGCAGTTGTACTTTGGATTATGTTTGACCGGTCTGATATGTGACCTGTTATGAATGGATAGCATTGCTCAGTGGCAGGAGATTTGTAGCAAATGCATCTTTGTACATCTTAGATGAACAGAACATCTTTTTCTGTGGGTTCTGCACAAGTATTAATGGGCTCCCCTCCGTTTGTGCAACCACCGTAATGTTAACACTGGATTTCACCTGGACTGCATAAGATTTCTCTGATCTTCTAGGCTCTGACCTCTATCCTTCTGGTCTTCGCACTTTGGCCTCCTTGGCATCACTCAAATTTGGTTGGGTTCTGTCTCTTGAGATTTCTTAAGCTGCTCCCCTGGGTCCTGTTGAGATAGGAGAGTTCCACCTTTTCGTGTCAGCAACCTTATCTACAAAACCTTATGAAATGACTCATGGAGTGCTAGTAACGGTGGCTCCAGAGTGGACAAGTGCCCACTCAGACAAGTAGTTCCCCACCACTACCACTTACTCCCCATTTCTGTTTCAGGAACAATTTGACCACCCATAAGCACACTTTGCCCCTTCTGTGCCCACCCCCAATCAATTTTATTTCTGGTGCTGTCCCTGCATGTGAACTGCTTCTGAGTCAGAGTAAGGATTCAATCTAAACAGAATTATCTGCTAGGCAGATGGAATCCTCTTGTTCCTTTCTCTTTTTAGTCAGAACTTCACTGATGATGATGTGATTGGCACTGACTGAGTAGTCCTACTCAGCAACCACATTCATGTGGAGAATAATTTCCCCCCTCAGTCCACATAACAGTGCCTTGCATTCATGAAGTCAGGCCCAACACATGGCAAATGTCCATATACTCAAAATAATACATTACAAGCCAACTTTTCTCATGACTGCCATATCACTTTGAGAACTTTCTTTTTTGTCAAGAAGTGGGATAAAAAATATATTATTATAATGGGCCAGTTAGGATTATATATATCCAATAATACTGGTCCAGTAATAATACTGAGGAGCAGAGATTAGATTTCATGACCTCCTACAAACATGTTTTTCTAGTTGTGCAAACCACCAAGAAGCCATTTACCTACTCTGTCATTCTCAAAATCACTGTTATTAATTTTACTTGTGTAGTAAATCAAGCCATTGTGTGGAATAGCAGATTTAAACAGGTATGATTGCATATCTCATATATATATATATATATATATATATATATATATATATATATATTGCTGGAATAAAGCAATATCAGATAGATAGATAGATAGATAGATAGATAGATAGATAGATAGATAGATAGATAGATATTGCAGCATTTCCTTCCCTGGCATCTCCAAGATAGGGCTGAGAGAGATTCCTGCCTGCAACCTTGGAGAAGCTGCTCCCAGTCTGTGAAGACAATACTGAACTAGATAGACCTATGGTCTATGGCAGCTTCCTATGTTCCGATGTTCCTTTCACTATAATCTTAATTGATAATTAGCATCCTCAGAAGTTAGCCCACTTCAGCCTTAAATGTCCGTCCATCTGTGTAGTGGATTTAATTGAATTGGGGTGGATGACCCACCTTGAATTGGGGTGGATGACATCAGCACAAACTAGGCCATTGAGACATCTGTATGTGTCCCTACAGCTGTAGCAAATTTATTTCCAATCAGTTAGGTGATTCACAAGTTAGTCCACTTGCGCCTCAAATGTTTATGCATCCAACATCTTGAATCAGGGTGGATGACATCATCACAAACTACACCATTGAGGTGTCCCTATGTATCCCTACAACTGTACCCAATTTGTTTCATATTTAGAATGTTTTTCATATTTTAGAATGTGAGCCCTTTGGGGACAGGGAGCCATCTTATTTGTTTATTTCTCTTTGTAAACCGCCCTGAGCCATTTTTGGAACGGCGGTATAGAAATCGAATTATTATATAGGTATTATATGTAATGGACCAAAAATCAAGTAACAGAAGGAAGAGTGGGATTGAGAGAAGCCTGAGGAAAATGGCAGAGGTCTAGGCATTGCAAAGTAGATACTATCCACACAGAATGCCCGGTGATCTCATAAGCTCACTTTCCTTAAGGAAAGAAGGCTAAAAAGAATTACTATTGCTAAACAGTTATTTATTAGTTAGTTTGTTTATTAACTTACTTATATATTTGAATATTTACATTTCTATCCCACTCTTTTGCCTAGGAGCCCAGAGCAGTGTACATGGTTATGTTCATCCTCACAACAGCTCTATGAGATAGGTAACACTGAGAAATAAGTGACTGGCCCAGAGTCATCCAGTTAGTTTCATGACTGAATGTGGATTTGAGTTTGGGTGACTCTAGTCCTAGTCCAACACTCTAACTACTACACCACACTGAGCTTCTGATTTAGGGATTTGTAGACTGTACAGAATGCTACTGAAGGTAGCTTGCAACCATTACAACTACCTAACCAATACTATCAACATAGAATGTTACAGTCGGAAGGTACCTTGAAATTCATCTAGTCCAACCCGCTGCTCAGTGCAGAATGTCCACAGCTAAAGCATCCCCAGTTACTTCTCCTTTCCATCTCCTGTATGGTGTATTCATTAATTTTTATAAACAACAACTCTCTAAAATAGGTCTGAGAAAGAGTATTCTCTCCAAAGCCTCCTTGTACATTAATGACAGAGAAGCAGTAGCGGCTGGTGAGGGTGCTGCTGGGGCGGCGGGGATGACAAGAGGCACCTTTAAGAGCAGGCCTGTTCAATTTAGGCCCCTCCGCTGTTTTTGGACAACAACTCCCACAATCCCCAGCCACAGTGGCCAATAGCCAGGGATTATGGGAATTGTAGGCCAGCATCTGCAGGAGGGCCCAAGTTGAGCAGCCCTATTTAAGAGTAAAAGAATTGGTGCTTACCTCCGCTCTTGCCACACCTGTATGCTGCTCGAAGAAGCAGTGTGCCACCCAGCACCCCCTGTGGCAGGGGATTGCATCTGCCACTTACTTGGCCACGGGCAGGGGATTAGCTCCACAGAGGCCAAGTGAATGGTGGAGGTGATACCCCACCACAGGGGGTGCTGAGCAGTGCTCTGCTTCTCCAAGCAGCATTCAGGTGTGGTGAGAGTGGAGGTAAGCACCAATTCATTTACTCTTCAAGGTGGCTCTCGCCACCCCCTCCCCACCCCGTGGCCCTCACTGTCTGCTACTGCAGAGAAGGGTTTCAAACATTGGGCTTGTTGACTCATAGGTTAGACAATTACATAGCAATCATATGAAAACTCACTCTGGTGTAAGTATTAAATGTAATGGACCAAAAATCAAGAAACAGAAGGAAGAGTGGGATTGAGAGAAGCCTGAGGAAAATGGCAGAGGTGACAGCGTGCTGAAGAAATGGGTAGACAGAGGGTGGTGGTTCCTGCAATGTTTAATTTAGATTTTGAGAAATGAAAGTTAGAATGCCCTGGGTCTAGTGCATAATATTTTGAATTCCACACCTTTTCTAGTGTGCTGGACTAGGACCAGGGAGACCCAAGTTCAAATCCCCATTCAGCCATGAAACTAGCTGGGTGACTCTGGGCCAGTCACTTCTCTCTCAGCCTAACCTACTTCACAGGGTTGTTGTGAGGAGAAACCTAAGTATGTAGTACACCGCTCTGGGCTCCTTGGAGGAAGAGCGGGATATAAATGTTAAATAAATAAATAAATAAATAAATAAATAAATAAATAAAATGTATGTAAGTCTTCAAATGTAGTGGGTTTTTTTTAAAAAAAACAACACGTCAATAAATGGTACATACATTCAGATGTGAAACCTCAAAATTTGGAATTTCATTTGTAACACTTGAAAAAAATCATCCAATATTGACTGTGTGAGCAATTTATTTTTATTCTGAGTTCTCGATTGCATTGCCTTGTAAGATTGCAATAAGTGAAGCTCTCCTGGAGAGGGACAAGTTTCACTGCCGTGAATTTGGAGGGAGAACAGCAAATGCAAAGAAAAGTTGAGAATGCTCTGTTCTTTCCCCTAGTATTCCACATACCAGTCAGCACCCACAGGCAGTTTCAGCATCACCCACACTGCTGCAGGTGTTTAAAACAAAAACCCATATAGTTGCACTACAATGCTGCTGCGTTAATGTCTAAAATTGTGCCAACACGGTTGCACAGTACTACGGCCATTGGAAATCATAGCTCCAGTGTCATACAGCTGCGTGTGCACAATTTTAGGCATTGGTACAACAGTGCTCTAGTGCAACAATGTGGACCAGATGCAGTGACTATGCAGTACATCCTCTTTTCCCTCTTTCTGCTTCTTCTGCCACTGGAGCAGTAGCTGCTGCCATGCCAGGGGAGTTGAGCTACATGAAAACAGCAGGAATAAAGAATTAAGTCTTGTGGCCCACATACAGCACAGCTTCCCAGACACAGATCCTGCACCACCTCATGGCTGTGTAATAGCCAGGGGTAATAGACTGGTTGTAGACCACCTGTTTCTGCTTGTCATGAAACCCATTATCTTGATACCTTCACTGGCAGGTGAGTGAGGTTCAACAGGCTATTGTTCAGTGCCACACACCCCAGCTATACATCTTCTTGCTCTCTCCAACCAAGCTCCAACACATACCCCTTCTGATCTGTATCCCAGTAGGATAAATTGCAAAAGTGCAGAGATGTACTGCAAATGTTTGATCCACTGATGTCAGGCTTATTTATGATGTGTTGTGGTCAGGGGCGTAACTATAATAGGGCAAGGGGAGACAGTTGTCTGGGGGGCCTCTGCCTTGGGGGGCCCCAGAGGCAAGTCACATGACTGACTCCCCCAGCCGCGCACACGCCCAGGCTTCCTTCAGTTGTATTCATTCTCCGAAACGGATGTGAGTGTTAAGACCTGGAGCTACCAGAACAACATGTCTTTCTCTAGTACCATTAAATGACTTGCATTGTCCACAATTTACCACTATTCAGCCTCATTTAAGATTTCTTTACTTCATGAGCTGAGCGTCAGTGAAGGCGGGGGCATTTTAAAATCTTGTCTCTGGGCCCACTCTGACCTTGCTATGCCCTTGGTTGTGGTTGATGTGTTGTGGTTGTGGTGTAGGCCTAAACCAGACCGAAGCCATGTTATCTTTGATATATTCTGTCTGTGTAAGGGGGGCCTGGGGGATTCCTTATAAGGAGTTGCTTTTCTGTGCCAAGGAGGGCCAGGAGAGACCAGATAAGAAGGTGATGAGGTATTCACCTAAAAGAATACATGCACAGAAGTTAGCTGGAAATTTACTGAAAGTCCAGACAAAGGAAAGGGGCAGTACCTATGTATCATCTTCTAGGTTATAAATATGTCATGCTTGTAAATGAACGGGGTCTTGGACTTGAGTGCTAGCTATCCAGGACCTTTGCTACTATAGAGCAAATAAAGCCTTTTATAATCCTTCTCGGCTGGTGAAGTGTTTGGCTACTGACCCAGAAAAGAACCTCTCTTTGTTGGGGTACAACAGTTGCTGCTGTTGTGATCCTTTTGGCTTTGTTCTACAGGCTAAACTTCTTGCTTATTGTGAGGGCAGATGCTTCTGAATGCTTTACTTGTTCCAAACACTAGCTTTGACATTGGGGGAGGGGCTGGTTTCATCTGCCCTAACTCAGGAGCACAGAACTACACAGGGCCTCGGCCTAGTTTAGAGAAATTATCATCTGGGGAAACAAAACATAAGTTTCCAAAGAGAAACAGGTTGTCCTCTGCACAATGCTGTTGCACTAGCACAAGGATGTAGTATGATGCTGTTGCACTAAGAAAGGAATGTCTGTCCCATACTAGTCCTTGAGCTAGCTGAAGATGTTGTCAGGTTGCACAACTGGTGGTGTAAATAGTTTATTATGCTGAAAGATGAAAAATTTGCAAGTAATTGTTCATTAATGTATGTTAAAGTTATCATTTCTTCTGATAATAAATTATTATTATGAGTGTATATAATAAAATAAAAATAAATAAAATAAAAGAATTAATTTTCCCCAACAGCCATACGACAACGCCCCTTATCAAATTGTTAAGTCTAATGTGACATGTGGCTAATGTCCATCTGCTCACAATAGTGCCAAAAATCAAAATCTTTCCAATACTCCTTACTGAGAATAAGTTTTGTCAAAACTTTGAGACTTTTTTCCCAGTTGCGCAAACATAATATCTATGTCATCAGAGAGACCTGTATCTACTCTGTAATTATCAAAATTACTATTATTAATTTTCCAGATCTAAGATTCAATAACAAAAACATCCAGATTAAAAACAGAGGGGATTAAATTATGACCTCATTTCTCTACTGAAGTTACATACTTCCACAAAGAATGAGGACGCTGTTTTATAAATGAGTAGGACTAATTCAATCATTTGTTCATTAGCTTACCAAATAGGCAATAGATTCCCCATGAAGTCTCTGTATCCACAGACTGAATTTCCATTTATCAAATGTGTTACATTCAAATAAGTTGCCTATTTTGATGATCCTTGTAACAGGAGGTGTACTTAAGAATGCTGGTGTGCAGCAGTGGCATAGGTAGACATGCATTTGCACTCAGGTGGTTGCTATTGTTGTTGCTGCTGCTGCTTCTTCCTCATCTAGTGTCTCAGAAAATAAACAACAAATGTCATTTGAATAGGCCCACCCAAGACAGTTTGTACAGCCCAGGAAAAGCCATAATTGGAGGTCTATTCTCTTTCATTCGTCCTTTAGTTATTTTGCCTTGGTTTTTCAAACCTCCAGTTAAGAGCACTCAGATTTATAGGTAAGTCATTCTTTCCTGTTCAGTAGTAGTGAAGCTCTTTGCCAGATGAGATTGAGGGTTGCAAACAGCTGCATGAGAAGTGGGATTTCAATAAATGCGGCATTTTACTTTGTAGATGTGATTCTCAAAGTTGCATCAGTTGAATTTCTACCTGTACTTGGTTTATTACAGGCAAAGAAGCCTTTATTAAAGGAGCTGACAATGCTAGTGGTGATTATGATATAAGTGAACTTGAGTAGCATTCAGAATATAAGCTTTAACAGTAAATCATGAAATCAATTCCTAAGTTAGGGTCCTTTCCTGGTCACAGCTGAAGGTATAGTGTATGATCTGGGAATTTAAGATTTGTGAGCATCTGTTTAGCATTAGAAGCAGTCCTTAATCAGGCACTCATGGCTGTACAGTTTGGGGCATATTAGCTGAGGGTTTTTTCTAAGCTACAGGGGCATTGCCAAACTTAAAGACTGCATGACTTAAGAAGTGGTGATTCTGCCTGCAGATGCCTTGATCTCGTTCGTTGGTTAAGAGGAGCAGCAACCAGCCCTATAATGCTGCTTTGAATACGAATAATGCTGCTCTGAATATGAATACAATGAGTATTTATATATCGCTTTTCAACAAAAGTTCCCAAAGTGGTTTACACAGATATAATAAATAAGTAAGTAAGTAAGTAAATAAATAAATAAAGGCTCCCTGTCCCCAAAGGGCTCACAATCTAAACAAGAAACACAAGATAGATGTCACTCCAGCAACAGCCACTGGAGGGGTACTGTACCAGTGTAGGGGTACTGTGTTGGTGCTGGATAGGGCCAGCTTGCTCTCCCCCTGCTAAATAAAGAAATCACCACTTTAAAAAGGTACCTTTTTGCTCAGTTAGCAGGGGGGAGCAAGGGTGTAATCACCCAAACTGATATAGTAAGGGACTCACAATTACTGTGGTGACTCATTAGTTACCACACATTAGGGAGGTGAAGAGCCACTCCCTTGGTTGCTGTTTAATTTGGCTTTAGGTTGTAACCCTTTAAGTCTTGTGCCTTCATTGGTGTGGGTACAACAGTAATCCTCCATATAGGTTTGTTCATTTATTCACTACAGTATGAGATTTGTTTTGATGATAAATTGAATAAATATGTGCATCTGATGCAGAAACATGGTCAGACTCAATTATTTAAAAATTTTAGTTTCTTAAATCAACAAATAATTATTCAGTAGAACATTTCTCATATCAGCAAAGATCTTTCTGCATGTGCTTCATGTGATAGCTAATTCTGTGAAGATCTCTCTAAACATTATTGATTGATTGATTGTTAAATTTGTAAAATGCCTTTCATTAAAACAATCACAAGGCGGTTCACACAGAAAAATTAAAACAAGACTATTAAAATTACACAATTAAAATATTAAGCTAAAATATAAAAGCATAGATCTGACTAAAAAGATTTAAAATACAAGCATAAGATAACCATACACAATACAAAGAAGCAGCAGTAGAGACAGTCATATAAAAGTCTAGGTAAAGACACAAGTTTTCACATGCTTTCTAAAAACTGTGATGGAGACCGAGGAGTGAATAGCCACTGGGGGAGCATTCCAGAGTCTGGGGGCAGCAACAGAGAAGGACCTGTCCCACGTACACAACAGCTGAGCCTCCCTCATTGTTGACACCCAGAGCAGAGCCCCCTCAGCTGACTTCACCAAGTGGATAGCAATACTTGGGAGCAGGTGGTCCATCAGGTATCCAGGGGCCAAACCATTAAGGGCTTTAAAAGTCAAAACCAGCACCTTGAATTGGACCTTGAAACAAACTGGTAGCCAGGGCAAATAAATACAAATAATGATAATGCTCATTGTATCATTTGGATGTATGTTTTAGTTTTGTTTGGTATTGTTAGAATAATTTAAAAATACAAATAATTATCATTTAACACTACTGTTAGTTGCAAAGAAGTTGCTTAAATCTACATTTTATAAGACACAACATATCTAATTTTTGTTGGCTCGTGTTAAAGATTTGCAGTCATGTATCTTACCCATTGAAAAAAGAACAAAAATATACCCACATGTTTTATTCAACTTTTCACTACATATTTATTTCTTCTGATGCTAAACTCTTTTTTGCACTCTGGTAGGGATGAGGTAAACAGAAACCTTTGTACATGTGTTGCTAAAGACAATGCATGAGATATTAATTCTGATCATGGTTTCTAATTCTCAGTTCTCATCTCATTGCAGTGCAGTGCTTAAAAATTACCAACATGCCCTGTCTTTGATTTTTGCCATTCATGAAATTAATAAGAATCCCAGGCTTTTGCCCAATGTCACCCTGGGATTTCAGCTCTATGACAACCTGTTTGATGCAAGGATAATGTATGAGACCATCCTGGACCTGTTGTTCACACAGAAAAGGAATGTACCTAATTACAAGTGTAATAGGGGAAAAGATGTGTTGACTGCCATTGGTGGTCTCACTGTAGATCACACCATCCAGATGGCTACTCTCTTGGGCCTCTACCAGATCCCACAGGTATGAGCATCTGTTCAGGAATACAGAGTTTTCTTCTGCTATTCAGTTATACGGTTGTCTAATGTCTTTTTTTTTTTAAGCATGTTCCTTTCAGAACCACCATATGGGGGAAAATAAGGAATTAAAGGAAGTGGGGGAATTTCCTTATCTGGCATTCATGTGTTTTCTGCTAGAATGTGAATAAGAAGTGGGGGATAGAACGTTGAAGAGCTCCACTTTATTCTGCTCTTGTCAGCCTTCATCTGGAGGCCTCATTGTATGGAGTAGTTCTAGTTCTGACACTTAAAGAAGGAAAAAGACAAATTGAAATGGTAGCAGAGTTCGTCAACAATGGTACTTAGATGCTGGAAAACAAGCCCTATGAGGAAAGGTGGAAGGAACTGGATATGTTTAACTAGGAGGAGAGGAGACCTAATGAGCACTCGGCAAATACCTGAAGTGCTGTCACATAAAAGAGAATTGAATAGACTGGTTCTCTGCTGCCCCCAGAGGGAATGACAAGATCTTACTGGCTTAGATTACAGGAGGGTAGATTTCAGTTAATCATTAGGAGACACTTCTTAAGAGAAAGTGTATTTTGGGAATGGAACCAATTACCTAGAGTGCAAATGTGAATGCAAATGTGACGAATATTTATATACCACTTTCCAACAAAAGTTCCCAAAGCGGTTTACATAGAGAAATAAAAATAAATATGGCTCCCTGTCCCCAAAAGGCTCACAATCTAAAAAGAAACATAAGATAGACATCAGCAACAGCCACTGGAGGGAAGCTGTGCTGGGGATGGATAGGGCCAGTTGCTCTCCCCTTGCTAAATAAAGAGAACCGCTACTTTAAAAGGCTCCTCTTTGCTCAGTAAGCAGGGGACTTATTGGAGGTCTTCCAGCTAGACAGAGAGCTGTTGGGGATTCTCTAAGACTGAATTTATTGCACTGAGCAGGAGGTGGACTTCATGATCTGCAAGGCCTCCTCTAACTCTATCATGCGATCTATACACCCCTTGAGTATATAATAAGTAGTATATAGTAAGTAGTGTGGGGTTACTGGGGGTGATGTTGGGTTGAATTCACCTCACCAGGAATGAATTAAATCAATATTATTTGCCACAGTTAAACAGGTTGTCCTGGGGGCAGAGATGTTTGGACCTATTAGTGTTGTAACTGTCCTGCTTCTGTACAATTGTAACCATCTTACTATTTTTGTGACTAATTCTTCTGAATTTTAAATGCTAAAATATCTTCTTGTATCATCAAATAATTACAATCTGCACAATATAAGTTCTGAGTTGAAAATATAATATGAAAACATAGGTACATTATGACATGGGAACAACATAGGAAACTTCCTTATACCAAGTCAGACTCTTAGTCCATCTAGCTTAGTATTGTCTACAGAGACTGGCAGCTGCTTCTCCAAGGTTGTCGGCTGGAGTCTCTCTCAGCACTACCTTGGAGTTGCCAGGGGGAACTTGGAATATTCTGCATGCAAGCACACAGTTGTTCTTCCCAGATTCTTACGGTGTTCACACATCTCCCATTCAAATGCAAACCAGGATGGACCCTGCTTAGCAAAGGGACAATTCATGCTTCCTACCACTAGACCAGCTTTTCTCCTCTTAAGCCATGGCCATGGGCAGATGTTACCCTTCCATGTACATGGAACATGAAAAGGAGGGAGCAGGAGCTATCTGCAAAGGATCGGCAATGGAATAGTATAACGAAGAAATAATAGAGTGCGGGTAAGATATCCCACAAGGGGAGGCAGCCTCAACAGGTGACATCTGCCCCTCCCCCCACTGCAGTACACTGAACAAAGTGGACTTGGAGCCTGGTAGCAGTTAGATGACTGTTCAGGCCTCTTCCATGTCACACAGTGTACTCTGTCGAGGGATGATTGCCTGAGTCACTGCACCTTCAGCCTCAAAGCTCTGCAAGAGTGAACTGAATGACTTCACAAAGGGCTTCCATTCCCAGATACCCCTAGGTCACACAACTCTGAGAAGATGTTCCATGGACCCCACCCCCACCCCACTTCTCCAATAGTGCCTATGATTAAGAACATGGGAAGGTGCCTTATACCAAGTCAGACCATTAGTACAACTAGCTTTGCAGTATCTACACTGATTGGCAGAGACTTCTTCAAGGTTTCAGGCAAGAGTCTCTTGCAGCCCTACCTGGAGATGCCAGGAATTGAACCTGGGAGCTTCTGTATGCAAAACAGATACTTTGCCCCTGAGCTATGGCCCCCCATTGAATTAACACCAATACTACCCACAATACCCACACTTGCCAGTGTGACTAGAAATTTCACTCCACTATTTATTGGCCACCACTGCTATTGTCAAAGAAACCTGTAACATGCTCAGTGAGAAGAAGGTGAAAACAAATCATGCTTGGCCCCTGACTAGATTACCGGCTTCTCCCTCACTGAAAGTCAAGTGGGCAGGGATTGCTGCGGCTGAGGGCAGCACTGGCTTATAAAGCAGTTGCCCCAATCCCAGCTCACTGGGCACAAACTAGCACATGCCCCAGATGATGTGCTATATGTGTCCTGCCTCCCACAAGCCCAAACACAACTCTGTCCATCCCAACAGTGCATAAGTAACCACCCAGAGATGTAAGTTTTGGGTGGTATAGAAATTTGTTAAATACATAAAATAAGTTACCAGGATTAAGGAGCAGCATTCTCCCTTTCAGTTGGTGGATCCCTTTGTGGATGACGGATAGAGAAGGGGGTGAGAAATTTGGTCCACACTTTTAATGTGGTGAGGGGGTAGTTGATTGGATGGTAGATGTGATTGTGTGGTTTGTGTGTGAGAGAGGGTGACAGCTGCTCTGCTTTGGATTTTCTTTCTTTTCTTCTTTTTTCTTTTTGGCTAGTTGTTTCTTTTGCCTCCTATTTCTCCAACTCTCTTCACTTTTCCTGGAGAGGTTCATGTTTTAGTCAGCAAGAATATTTTCAGGAGGGTGAGATGTGTTTGTATTGGATTAGTATACTGTGGTCTACAAGGCATCGCCATAAAGCAGATGAAGAAGGAAGTGGAGCATAATTGTGAGAGGAAGGCTGGTCATTGCAGAGTAAGTATAGTCAAACATTTGTTGAATAGCCTCTGATTTTCCCTTTGAATAGTTTCTCCAAATTCTTCTAATTACAGTGTTGAGGGGTTTGGCCATAGATGAAGGGGTTGAAATATTGCTTTATTTCTCTTTCTTTTTGTCATCATGGAAAAATAATGGTGCTAGTCTGCCATTTAAAAAGAAAAGAAAGACAAATAGTATGGGTCCTCCTAGAGCTTGGAGATGCACTGCAACATTTTAGTGTCTTCTCTTTTTAGACCTGCCTACTAGTGTTACAAAAAAATTAGTCAAAATACAAAAAATGCCTTTTGCTGTAAGCCACCATGAATTCATATGAGAACAATGGTGGCATAGTAATCTTATAAATAAATAGATAGATAGATAGATAGATAGATAGATAGATAGATAGATAGATAGATAGATAGGTTCTAGCATTCCTAGATATCAGCACACACAGAAATCAGTCTGGAAATTTGCACTTATTTTTCTGACTTCTCATAAGCTATCTGGTCCCCATTAGCTCACTTATGGTGCATACAAGACCAAGAGAAGTGGGAAAATCCATTTCCCTTCTTTGTACCAGATGGCGCCAATGGAAATGACTTTACATGTGGGAATTGTCCGGCTGCTTCTGCATTTTGGATGGACATGGATTGCCCTCATTGTTTCAGATGATGATGATGGAGAAAGTATTCTGCAGATCCTAATGCCTATGCTTGCCCAGAATAGCATCTGTGTTGCTTTCTTGCAGAGGACTGAAGCCACAAATCATGATTCTGATGGTGTACAAGATGCTGTGAAAGGTTTTTCACGATTTATCAAAACTGATGTAAATATGACTGTTGTCAGTGGAGACTCTCACTCTCTGGATGCTCTAGCAATGATGCTGGAAATTCAAGAATTTATAATAAGACGCCCTATAGGAAAAGTTTGGATCACCCTTCCACAGTGGGATTTTAGCAGTGAACCTGGAAGCAGGGGCTTCCTCACAAAAACCTTTGATGGTGCCTTGTCTTTCTTACCCCACACTGATGCAGTCCCAACATTCCAGAAGTTTCTTCAAATCTTAAAGCCTGACAAGTCACTAATGCATTTTCTCTCTGTGTTCTGGCAAGATGCATTCTTTTGTCATCTTCCCAATGAAAACACTCAACATTGTACACACTGTGTAATATGTACAGGAGAGGAGAAGCTGGAGAGCCTGCCCAGATTTAGACTTGAGATGGATATGACTGGTGAAAGCTACAGTATCTACAATGCTGTCTATGCTGTAGCACACACTTTGCATGCCTTACACTCATCAAGACAAAGAGGCATGCTGGAGACAGACAAAAACCTGCGTATGACGTTTCAGCCATGGGAGGTAGATTTATCACTCTTGATCTAAGTGAAGTCATGATTGATAGATGAAAGTGTAACAAAATATTCACCAGGAAACTCTCTGGAAACCTTAAGTTCTTGTTAAAAACCAGGAAAAAATAGTTCATATTGATGCAGACATATTGTATCATACTAAGCTGAGATAAGATGAGAGAAATATGCTATGTCCTGTTACTGTACAGTTCAGCTTTATTCAAATGTTTATAAAGGAATTAAGGGAAGAATGAACACAGTGAGAATGGACTCAGTTTCATCTCTTTTGTTGTATTCCCTCCTGATCTAGCTCCACTCAGTCCTGAAACATATCCACTTTAACAATGGCGCTGGGCATGAAGTTACATTTGAGAATGGGGAACTCTCATCTGGGTACTACGATATCATCAATTGGGTCACTTTCCCCAATCAATCTTTCCTCAAGGTCCAGGTTGGAAAGATTTCACCAGCCCAGATGTTCTCCATTAATGCAGATGACATTGTGTGGAATAGCAAATTTAAGAAGGTAGGGAGAAAATGGCACATCTAAAAGACACTCTTAGTGCTGATGCCCAGTTACTATAGCTTTGGAATACCTTTAGTATCTCCTGTTGGATAACTGTAGCTCACTGCCAAAGAATCCAACAAGCAAGAACTTTGAAACATGTTTGAAACATACATGAAAAGACAAATTGTATGTACTCTTGAGAAACATGCTCTCTTCCTTTAGAGAAATGTCTAATGTAAGTCAGGGTAACTTACTCTACTAGTATAGGTAAGAAATCCTTGTAACCACAATGTGTGTGTGTGTGTGTGTGTGTGTGTGTGTGTGTGTGTGTGTGTGTAAATGCATGCATATGAAAATGCATCTCTACAAAATAAGAGAGAGAAAACTTTGTTTTTTCTGCCCTTATATGAAAACAAAAATGAGGCATAATTAGTTGTAGTGGAGGTTACAGCATTGGAGAATGAATGCAGGATTGAAGAGTGCTGCAATTCTGATTTGGTCAATGCTCAACAAATGCTAACTCACTTCAGTCCACCAGATACTGGCTGACTTCAAGACTAAGACTCTAAAGGGATACTTATTTTAATAGAACTACTCAGGATGTCAGCCTCTGTTCTTTTATTGAAGAGGCAGGGTAGTCTCTGCCACTATAATTATAAGATAAGGTATGAAAACTCCATTTCACCATTATAAACCTTGAACACAATATTAGCCATAAAGTCTGAAAGATATTTCCAATTGACCTGACATTTGACATGTGACAACTAAGTATGAAAGTATAAAAACTTAGAGCTCAATTTTGAGAAAATGGATAATATTGCAGGGGTTTGCTGTGGTATCTTTGAAAGCTGGGATTGTTCAGAGATATGGAAGCTGAAATTCTATCATTTTTCCAAGATATATTGTAGTTCAGGTTTTGTTTTATTTTGTGTTTTGTTTTTGTTTTTTAAACAACCTCACATGTCTTCCCGTTTAGAAGCTTTTTTTTAATTTAAAGCAATATCCTGAAAATCAGATTTTGAAATTTCACCTTCGCTTCCTGAAGATAAAGGCTGACCTCCAGACTATCAAAGCACTGGGAAACTTGAGACGTGCCAGTGCTGCAGATGGGATGCACCAAAAAAGCTCTGGCATTCACATAGAGGATGCACATTGTGACAGCCTTCCCTTTCCATGGAAACCCACAGCATCACCCAAAAATAAGTCCCTGTAGAATGTACATCTTCAGAGGAGAGGGAGGTTATCAAAATCCCTCTGCCATGAGTGCTGGTGCTGTGTTTGGAACTTGTCTGTAGCATTAGCACATCTCACATTGCACTGGTGTTTTGTTATTTTGGATGTCAGCCATTATCAAAAAGTGTTTGTTAAATAAAATTTCATTTCAGTTCTACTTTTAATTAGGGATGTGCACAAAATGATTTTTGCGATTTGGTTTGAGTTTGACTCAAATCTGCTGCCTTCGAATCAGGGTAGATTCTATTTGAATCCTCTATAATAAAAGCCTCCAGCGTGACCCCGTGTCGCCTGTGTCTTTCTCAGCCGTTCTGGGCATGCGCTCTGTGCATGCCCAGAACGGCCGAGAAAGATACGGCCACCCAGACACGGGTGGCCATGTTCAGCGATCGCAGGGGGACAGGGAGGACAGAGGCAGCAGCGGGGGAACTGGGAGGGCTGGGTTGGCAGCAGGGGAACCAGGAGGGCTAAGGCGGCAGCGGGGGAACCGGGAGACCAGAGGCGGCAGAAAAAGTGACCGGCTCGATCGCCAGGGGCAGCGACAGAGCACCTGGCCCAGCCGCAGGGAGGCAATGTTGACTACGGCAGGAGCAGCCCGACCGCCAGGAGAGGAGCAACGGCGACAGCGGATCTGGCCCCGCCATGGAGAGCCCAGAAGAAGAGTCATGAGAGCTGCCACCGCCACCGCCAACTGCCCGCCCTCCCTCCCAGCTGCCCGAGTCCTAACCTTCTTCACAGAACAGGGAACCATAATTGGAGAAGGAGAGAGGAGCTCGCAAACAGAGCTCCTCTCTCTGCAAAGCCTCAGCCCGAACTGGCGCTTTGGGTGCAAAGGACACCTGGGAGTTCCGAAGAGCGTCGGAACTCCCAGGCGTCCTTTGTGTCCAAAGCGCCAGTTCGGGCAAGCCTTTGCAGAGAGAGGAGCTCTGTTTGCGAGCTCCTCTCTCCTTCTCCAATTATGGTTCTCTGTTCTGTGAAGAAGGTTAGGACTTGGGCAGCTGGGAGGGTGGGCGGTGACAGTAATTTGGGCCAATTTGGCCCCAATCAGGTGGGGGGGCGGCGGGGGCGGCTGGTGTCCTGCCGCCCCAATTAATGAGATAATTACGGCGGCAAGCGAGAGAGCGGCGGGAGGGGTAAGTAAACCCGCCGCTCTTAAAGGTACCCCCACCCAGTGCCACTAGCGCCCGTTATTTTAACGGGCTGCAAAATACTAGTTTGATTATATTTGAGTTTGATTCTAATCAATTCAAATTCAATTTTAATGAGCTACAGGGCAGCAAACTGGGTTGGGTAGCAAGGCACCATAGGTGCTGCCTACCCCCTGAACTGCAGGGTAATTGGGGATTCAAAGCGGCCCCATTATTTCCTGTGGGTAGTGCCTAGTGCTTGATAGTGGGTTGCGAGGTAGAGAACCATGAGTGCCAACTACCACCTAAGCCACAAGCCAGTGGGGTACTCAGCTATTTTTAGGGAATATGTATGTAGTTTAGAATCTCTGGTGTTGACTACTTTTTCTCATAATGAATCCCCATGAAGAAGCAATGTAACATCTGAGGAGCTAATGTGTTGTTTAGACTCTTGGGTGTTATATTCTACATAGGGTTTCATTATGAGAAAAAGTTAACAACAGAGAATCTAAAATACATAAAAATTCCCAAAAAGATCACCGAGTACCCCACTGCCTTTTAGTTTGGGTGGTAGTTTGCACCAATATCATCCTACCCCCATAACTGCTCTGGAGTACCTAGGCACTACCCATGGGGAATAATGGGGCCTCTCTGAATCCCCATTATTCCCTATAGCAGAAAAATACAAAATCACTTAAAACTAAAAAAAAAATCCATAAACTAGCATGGCAGAGAAGCTCAAAGTGACATGATGAAATGACAATGATTAAGGGAAACCTGAATCTTGAATTAATTCAAATCAAATCTGGGGAGATTTGATACTAGTTCTATTTTGGACAGGGGTGCCAGGATGGATTTGTTTCGAGGTCGAATCACTCAGACCAGATTCGTGTCAAATTGATTTGACCTCAAAACAATTTGCACATCCCTACTTTTAATAGTGTCTTATACTATGACAAGTATTATACATGTATAGCCAATATATTATGGCAAGTACTATATGTGTGTTTCTAGTAATCAATTATTCTGATGACATCTAGTTGTATGACTGCACTGGAAGGTATAAAAATTTGGTGATACATATCTATCCATCTTCTGTTATCAGATGCTGCCATATTCTTTGTGTGTCAAACGCTGCCATCCTGGACACAGTAGGATAGTTCAGGAGGGAAAACCAGTTTGTTGCTACAACTGTACTAGATGTCCAGAAGAAATGATTTCTAATCAGACAGGTAAGGATGCTGTACAAACCTGCCTCCAAATATTTTCAAATACGTGTTTACTCTCACACTTTAATTATAAGGAGACAGTACTACCTTTATTCTTCAGGAGACTTGTAAAAATTGCATGTTATAAGTGATAGCTGTGAGAGAATCCCTGAATATTCTATCATAAGCCCTCTACAGACATTTGTGAGCACTGCTGCACTCACAGTTACAGCTTCTAAAATGGGGTGGAAGTCCCACTCAGAGCTGTCATTCACTCCCTTGATATGGGTACTCATGGTTACAGTGCTATTTGTGTGGAAGTGCTGTCCATAATAGTTACAGCATTTCCCCATTCACACAAAAAGTTCTGTAACTGTGAATACCCAGCAAAAGAGGATGAGTGACAGCTCCCAAGTGGGTCTTCCTACCCACCTTTGGAGCTATAAGTGTTAGCGCAATGTTGCTCATTAATGGTGCTCATTAATGGTGCTCATTAATCAAGCCATGATACTTGCTGGGTGACTCTGGGCCAGTCACTTCTTTCTCAGCCTAACCTTTTTTTAATTTTTACATTTATATATCCCGCACTTCCTCCAAGGAGCCCAGAGCGGTGTACTACATACTTAGGTTTCTCCTCACAACAACCCTGTGAAGTAGGTTAGGCTGAGAGAGAAGTAACTGGCCCAGAGTCACCCAGCTAGTTTCATGGCTGAATGGGGATTTGAACTCGGGTCTCCCCAGTCCTAGTCCAGCACTCTAACCATTACACCATGCTGGATCCTACATCACAGGGTTGTTCTGAGGAGAAACTTAAGTATGTAGTACACCACTCTGGGCTCCTGGGAGGAAAAGTAGGATATAAATGTAAAAATAAAATATAATAATAATAATAATGTCTGCATGAGCCTATTCAATCTTCATAAAATCCACATCATTTAGAAGACTGTGATAAATTCACCTTTTCTTGCTGCCATCATTTTATTTATTTTTTAATTTATTTTTACATTTCTATACCGCCTTTCGTTAAAAGAAAACCCCAAGGCGGTTTACAAAAATTAAAACATATAATAAAAGCAATAAAAACATCAAGCAATAAAAACATCAAGCTAAAAACATATAAAACAAGCATAAAAATAGAACAGCAGATAACAGATAAAAACACAGAGAAGCTGCAGTAAAAACGATTATGTAAAAGCCTGGGTAAAAAGCCAAGTCTTTAAAAGCTTTCTAAAAGCCATGATGGAGTCTGAGGAATGAATGGCCACCGGGAGAGCATTCCAGAGTCTAGGGGCAGCAACATAGAAGGCCCTGTCCCGAGTGCACGACAGCCGGGCCTCCCTCATTGTCGGCACCCGGAGCAGGGCCCCCTCAGATGTCCTTGTCAAGCGGGCAGCAACCCTTGGGAGCAGGCGGTCCCTCAAATACCCCAGGCCCAAACCGTTAAGGGCTTTAAAGGTCAAAACCAGCACCTTGAATTGGACCCGGAAATGAACTGGCAACCAGTGCAGATCTTTCAAAATGGGGGTGATATGTTCCCAATGGGCAGCTCCGGATAACACCCTCACTGCCGCGTTTTGCACTAGCTGCAGTTTCCGGATATTCTTCAAGGGCAGCCCCACGTAGAGCGCGTTACAGTAATCCAGCCGTGACATGACTAAGGCGTGGGTAACTGTGGCCAGATCTGCCTTCTCGAGAAAGGGACTCAGCTGGCGCACCAGCCGAAGCCGTGCAAAGGCACCCCTGGCCACCGCCTCCACCTGAGCTTCCAAAAGCAGAGCCGGGTCCAGCAGTACCCTCAAGCTGTGTACTTGCTCCTTCAAGGGGAGTGCAACCCCATCCAGAACTGGTAGAATCGCCTCATCCCGATCGGCTCTCCTACTGACCAACAGTACCTCCGTCTTATCCGGATTCAATTTCAGTTTGTTAGCCCACATCCAACCCATCACGGCCTCCAGCCCCCGATTCAGGACATCCACCGCCTCCCTAGGATCAGATGACAAGGAGAGATAGAGCTGAGTGTCACCCGCATATTGCTGACAACTCAGTCCAAATCCCCGGATGACCTCTCCCAGTGGCTTCATGTAGATGTTAAACAGCATGGGGGACAAGACCGATCCCTGCGGGACCCCACAGGCCAACGGCCACGGGGCCGAGCAGTAGTCCCCCAGCACCACCTTCTGGACCCTCCCCTCAAGAAAGGACCGGAACCACTGCAACGCAGTGTCTCCGATCCCCATACTCGAGAGGCAGCCCAGGAGGATACCATGGTCGATGGTATCGAACGCCACCGAGAGGTCCAGCAGAACCAACAGGGACGCACTCCCCCTGTCTAGTTCCCGGTGTAGGTGATCCACTAGAGCGACCAAGGCAGTCTCAGTCCCATATCCGGGGTGAAAGCCAGATTGAAAAGGGTCCAGATAATCCGTATCATCCAAGACCCTCTGCAGCTGGGACGCCACCACACACTCCATCACCTTGCCCAGAAAGGGAAGGTTAGACACAGGTCTATAGTTGTCTAGGTTGGAGGGATCAAGGGAGGGTTTTTTAATAGTGGTCTTACCACCGCCTCCTTGAGGCACGATGGCTTCCTGCCTTCCCTCAATGAAGCATTAACGATCACCTCCAGCCATCTGCCTGTACCCTCCTTGGCAGCTTTTATTAGCCATGAAGGGCAAGGGTCAAGAGCACACGAAGTCACCCTCACACTGCCCAGGATCTTGTCCACATCCTCAGGCCGCACCAACTGAAAAGAATCCAACACAACGGGACCAGATGGTACCAAAGGCACGTCTACTGGAACTGCCAAAACTCTGGTGTCCAGGTCAG
Source organism: Hemicordylus capensis (assembly GCF_027244095.1). NCBI lineage: Eukaryota > Metazoa > Chordata > Lepidosauria > Squamata > Cordylidae > Hemicordylus > Hemicordylus capensis. The sequence continues at coordinate 29,882,909 of NC_069662.1, read as the reverse complement.
CACGGATGCAAGCGACTTTATCTGCAAAGCAGCAGGCAAACCGATCACAAAGAGCTGTAGATGACTCCTCCCCCATTGTCCGAGGGGATGTGTGGAGCAAGATTTTCACCACACAAAACAGCTCTGTTTGTCTGCACTGAGCAGACGCAATGGAGGCGGAGAAAAAGCATTTCTTCGCCGCCCCTACCACCACAGCATAGTCCCTAAAATGGGCTCTAGCCCGTGTTCGGTTGCATTCATGACGACTCTTCCTCCAGCGTCGCTCCAGCCATCACCCGAGTTGCTTCATCGCCCTAAGCTCCAAGGAAAACCAAGGAGCAGATCGGGCTCCACCAAGCCGGAGAGGGCGTTTAGGAGCAACCGTGTCAACAGCCCGGGCCATCTCTGCATTCCAGAGATCAACCAAGGCCTCAACAGGGTCACCAGCTCTGGACACTGGAAACTCCCCGAGGGCCGTCTGAAATCCAAGCGGATCCATAAGCCTCCGGGGGCGGACCATCTTAATCGGCCCACCACCCCTGCAGAGGGCAGACGGAGCAGTCAAACTAAACCCCACCAGGTGATGATCTGTCCATAACAAGGGAGTGGTCTCAAATTCCCCCACCTCCAGATCATTTATTTCCCGGTCAGCAAAAACCAGATCCAGAGTGTGTCCCGCCACGTGGGTAGGGCCTGATACCAATTGAGACAGGCCCATGGTTGCCATGGAGGCCATGAAGTCCGGAGCCGCACCCACTAGGGGGGCCTCAGCATGGACATTGAAATCCCCCAAAACAATAAGCCTGGGGGAACCCAAGGCCACCTCCGAGACCACCCCTGCCAGCTCAGGTAGGGAGACTGAAGTGCAGCGGGGTGGTCGGTACACCTGCAGAATCCCCAGCCTATCTCGGAGGCCCACCCTCAAGGACAAACACTCGAAATTCTGAGATTGCCTGACCAGGCACCTGGAAACGGGGAGAGTCTCTCGAAAGATGACTGCAACGCCTCCTCCCCGACCATCGAGGCGGGGCTGCTGCACGATCTGGAAACCTGGAGGACAAATCATGAGCTACAACTCCTTTAAATATACTGTATACCTTCTCTTCCCAGTAGCTTGTTTGGGTCTTGAGCATGGTATGAAACTATAAAAGATAAAACTCTCCTTAAAACTTAAAAAAAACAACAACAATGCAACATGATCGTTTCTTTCACTTCTTGAGTTGCAGGATATTATGACAGTATCCCAGCTGTTTTTAAGAGAAGTTGATAAGACTATGGTTTCAATGAGAGGACCCAGTCAATTAAGCTCCCTCTGTCAATTTCTCACTGAGTTCCCCCGTCAATTCCCTTTTCCTATAGTAAAGTTATAGTAGAGAAGTAAAGTTACTTTCTTACACTCACTTTCCTTAGTTGTCCAATGTAGTTTCTTTCTTAATTTTTTCTGATAACAGGAAAAAAGACCTGGGGGGAAAACCTTACTATACTGACACATTACCAGTAGAAATCAGGTTCTCACCTAAGAAAGTTCTCAGTAACTTTGCCCCAGAAATAATAATATCCCCTTGATCATTTCTCTGGATTTCCCTCTTAGTGACTGACATTTCTCACCTCCATTTTCAGGTTTTCCTTCCTTCAGTTCTGCAGTTCTCCCCATTCATCCTCAAGCAATAGGAAACCACAAACTGATAACCTTTAACTGTAACTTTTTTCTCTCTCTCCTAAACAGTTACCTCAACAATTCAGTTGAAGCCCCACCCCCTAGCAACTCCCCTAGCAACAGTTACTAGGGTGGGATTCCTCTTAACAATTTAGCAGTTCACCTATAAATAAGCACATAACCCCAGCTAAGCCAACAGATTGTCCACAATGACATGTGCCAACACTTCTCTAAACTTTAAGGTGATCATGAAGAATTGACTCACAGGGGAAAGGATTTTGTTAAGAATGGAATGTTGCTTGGTTTGAAGGTTTAGTGGGAAAGTGATCAAAGCAACTGCTGCTATGTGTGCTTGTACCCTAGTTATGGTCTCCAGGGGGTGTGGCTGGATTTGATTGGTTGAAGGAGTTCCTTGAGTTCTAGAACTTGGGCAACAGCAGGACAGGATGCAGTTGGGAATTAACTGTCAGATCAGAAAAAAGATGTTGAAGGACTTCCCAGGAAATTATTGTAGTTGATTAAAATATAAATGGTGAAGCAGATGAAGAAACTGAGGGCTGGAATTCCTGAAAGGAGTTGGGGGAAGGAAGTTACAATTAGGGTTAGGATCAAAGCCATCCATTTACAGATCAGTCACAGTGAAAGACCAGAATCAGTTTTCAGAAAGTGAAGACAAATATAGCCAAGTATGACACCACCTAATGGTGCAGCGGGGAAATAACTTGGCTAGCGAGCAAGAGGTCGCCAGTTCGAATACTCGCTGATATGTTTCCCAGACTATGGGAAACACCTATATCAGGCAGCAGAAATATAGGAAGATGCTGAAAGGCATCATCTCATACTGCACAGGAAATGGCAATGGTAAACCCCTCCTGTATTCTACCAAACAAAACCACAAGGCTCTGTGGTCACCAGGAGTCAACATCAACTCAGTGGTACAAATTTACCTTACTGAAATATCATCAAAAAGTCCTGTAAACTGTTATATTTTAGTTTCTGCATTGATTTAAAGGTACCATCCTTTAAAAAAATAATACATTCACTTTGCTTGCTAATTGAATTGATTAACTCTATTGATATTAGTGCCCATGCTTACAGGATTTACCACTTACCAAGGGCAGTCAATATTAAATATCACAGAGAAAATTATTATAGTGGAGATTGTAGTGAATAAATGGTAGTAGTGGATCAAGCAAAAAGAGATAACATCTTTGGGCTTAGAGTGGCAGAACTATCACAAAGATCAATTTAAAATTGCCAAGATAAAGCAATTCAGCTGTTGGTGACACAAATGACAGAAGGCATAATGCACCCATCTTTTTTTCCTTGTCCACTTAATGTTGTCAAATGTTAAGATCCAAACTGAACTATTGCATTTTGCGTTTTCTGGAAAAAGGTATCTGTTGAAATTAGCATCTGAAGTCCCCATAATAACATGATAATCAACTAACAATGGAATCAGCTAAGGGTGGAATTCACAGAGTCCTAAGCTGTTGAGGCATTTGAAGGCAAAGTTGGGAAGGGCAGATATTGGCAAGGTGTGGAGATTGACTTTCTGGTTATGAAAATGGCTGCCTGATAAGGAGACTATATGAACACACTGGCCGTTGTATAGTTAAGCAAAGTTGCCTTCCCCTTCTTTTTATTTTATGTTCTTTTCTCTCTTTCCCCTCCCACCACTGTGAGGAAGCAAAGCCCCTTAGCAAAGCTTGGAAAGACCTTAGCGAGAAAAATAGCACTCTAGAGTAAATTGTTAAACTAATTTAAACTTTACTTTGTTGTGGACAGCGGGGGGACGACAACAAATAAACACTATGTGATTAAACATGCCATAAAAACAACTTAAACTTAACAATCTAATACCAGTGTGCAGAAGAGATCTATAATTCCTGCTTCAACATTGCTAATGTTTGTTAATTTTGAATAGCTGCATGCTACATGAAGTACAGTATAATTTTATAGGAATTATGGGGGGGGGGATAAAAATTGCCTCCATTCACAGTGTGGCTACATAAATTAAATATCTCCCTTATCAAAATGCTATCAATTTCAGAAGTAAAAAACCATATAGACCCCATGAGGTTATGGTGTTCACAATTTTCAGTTCTGAAATAAAAAAGCATGGAAATATCATGATAACATGGTCACATTAAGTTCTGTGCCATGTGTGCTGCAATGACTGTCTGCATTCCTGCATATTATGCTGATGTTACCAATTACGCTGGCTTTAGGAAAGAATAAAGCTACCTGAACATTGTCTCTTTCAGATGCTCTTCATTGTGTCAAATGCCCAGAAGATCAATATCCAAATAAGAATCAAGACCAATGCATTCCAAAATTAATAACTTTCCTCTCATACCAAGAGTCCTTGGGGATCATTTTGGCTTCCCTTGCTGTTTTCTTTGCTTTAATCACAGGTTTGGTGATACAAACTTTTCTAAGGAACTGGAATACACCCATTGTCAAAGCCAACAACCGGAACCTCACCTGCATTCTTCTCATCTCCATCCTGCTCTGCTATTTTTGTTCACTGCTCTTCATTGGCAAGCCTAGAAAAGTAACCTGCCTTCTCCGGCAAATGGCCTTTGGTATTGTTTTCTCTCTTGCTGTTTCTTCCATTTTTGCAAAAACAATAATTGTGGTTTTGGCCTTCCTGGCCACCAAGCCCAGCAACAGGATGAGGAAATGGTTAGGAAAAAATGTGGCCAATACCATTGTTCTTTCCTGCTCCCTCATTCAAGTGGGCATTTGTGTGGCATGGCTGTCTACCTCTCCTCCATTCCCAGATGTTGACATGTACTCAAAGACCAGGCAGACTATACTGGAATGTAATGAAGGCTCTGTCACCATGTTCTACTGTGTACTAGGCTACATTGGCTTTCTGGCCATCATCAGCTTCACTGTAGCTTTCCTAGCCAGAAAACTGCCTGACACCTTCAATGAAGCCAAGTACATCACCTTCAGCATGCTGGTCTTCTGCAGTGTTTGGATCTCCTTTATTCCAGGTTACATAAGCACCAAAGGGAAATATATAGTGGCTGTGGAGGTTTTTGCCATTTTGGCCTCCACGACTGGGCTACTGGCTTGCATCTTTCTCCCCAAATGTTACATTATTGTTCTAAGGGCAGAGTTAAATACCAAAAAATTACTAATAGAAAAAAGGAATTGTTAAAAATTATTCTAAATGTTGAGATATTCTTTTTTGTTCTTTAAATTTGTTCACTTGCCTCTGCTACTTAGTTGCTGTGAAGTCAGTGAAACGAATTCTAAAATTACATTTGATTAATGCATTGCTCATTTTTACAGATAAGAATTGGATGTGTCAGGTAATAATATCTACATATAATCCTGTGGGGGGGAAATTAGCATTCTGGAACACTGTACTGAAATGTTCACATCATTATATACAAGTTAATAATGCAATAAATCTTCTTTAACTCCTGATGCCGAAATAGTGGCTGAAATCCAGAGTAAGGAAGCAGACCTACAAAACTTCAAGACTAATTGCAACAGTACACCAGGGAAGGCATCATTATTGACAAAATATGTCCCTGAAAGCTGTGTCCAAAATTGCCCTCTTCCCAGTGTACAGGTGCAGTTAGTTTGGAAGTGCTGTTAGTCTATCAAACTTATTGCAGTGCACTGGTGCTTTCTTGGTCTGGATGTCAGTCATTATATTTCACTTCACTAGCGTAAGGACGTAGTATACGTTTGTTGCACTAAGAAAGGAATTTATATTTCACGTTACTCATTGTACTAACAGAAGAAGCTGTCAAGTTGCACAATGTGCTGCACAGCTGACCATGCAATCTTACAGTGCCACCTTGTATATAGTCCATAGAAGGTCTTCCACTAGCAGTAGCACAACATTGTGGAGCAACGCAATGTTGTGCAACTCTGCAAACTACTACATGCGTGCAAATTCCCTCATTGGGCTTGCATACCACTAGTCTGGATGTCAGCCCTTGATTCAAAAAGTTTGTTGTGCAGTCACAACACTTGTCCAATTACAATAAGTGTATGAAAAAGTGTGGAACTTTGAGCATCTATGAAGCCATATAATCTTTTTAATGTAAGAAGATGGGGAAGAAACTAGCCCCTGTGAGGGTTAAACACTAAATAAAAGGCTGAATAACAGTAAGCATCTCATATGTATTTTTGTGGTGTTTCCTTCAGTCTGTCTTAGATAGGGTGAGCTTTGATGTGCCCCTTCCTCCCTGGATTCCATAACAATGAGATGTTGTTTACTATCCAGGGCCACTGGTGTCTCAGCAACATGGGTAGAAAAGCTGACAAATCTCCTGGGACATGCTTTGAAGATTTATGAATGCTTGTAGACTGCTACAGAAGAGAGAGATTCCACTGTTACATGGATGATGCTGTGAAACAGGCTTGACTGCTGGCACAGACTGTCCATCCCACAAACATTTCAACAGCATCCCCCTACCAAACTCAGCAGTTTTGTGAAGGGAGCATTGTGTAGCTGACTGCTGTACTATAGAGGAAGAAAGCTTCCATTTACAACAGTTCTTTTTGATTGAACAAAGCTCACTCAGTGCCCTTAGCTCCCATGAGCAGCCCATAGAGTACTATTAACTCCCACCTGCCTGGCATGGTAATGTTGAGTTGTCAGCCAGCTGCATAAAAATACACTAAAATATATCCTCATTCTATCCTCATCAAAAAGACGGGGAAAGTACAATGGAAAAGGCTGAAAAATCTGTTTCATTTGGAATGTTTGGTTTGGAATTTTACGTTTGGAATGTTCCATCCGGAATCTTCCTTTTGGAATGTTCAGTTTAGAATGTTCCATGTTGGAATGTTCCAATCGGAATGTTGAGTTCGGAATTTTCCGTTTGCAATGTTTGGTATGGAATGTACCATCTGGAATGTTCCATTTGGAATGTTCCATGTGGAATGTTCCGTTTGAAATGTTCCATCCGGAATGTTATATTTGGAATGTTATGTTTGGAATGTTCCAAAGTGAATGTGCCATTTGGAATGTTCCATTTGGAATGCTCCATCTGGAATGTTCCATTCCAAATGTTCTGTTTGGAATGTTCCGTGTCGGAATGTTTGGTTTGGAATATTCCATGTCAGAATGTTCCATTCGGAATTTTCGGTTTGGAATGTTACGTTTGGAATGTTACGTTTGGAATGTTCCACGCAGAATGTTCCGTTATGAATGTTCCATCCGGAATGTTCCAAACTGTATGTTCCATCTGGAATGTTCCATTTGGAATGCTCCATCCAGAATGTTCCATTTCGAATGTTCCATTTGGAATGTTCCATCTGGATTGTTCCATTTGGAATGTTCCATCTGGATTGTTCCAGTTGGAATGTTCCGTTTGGAATGTTCCATTTGGAATGTTCCATCCTGAATGATCTGTTTGGAGTGTTCCATCCTGAATATTCCATCTTGAATGTTCCGTTCGGAATGTTTGGTTCAGAATGTTCCATTTGGAATGTACAGTTTGGAATATTCCATTTCGAATGTTCTGTTTGAATTATTTCCATGTAGGAATGTTCAGTTTGGAATGTTCCATTCGGAATGTTTGGTTTGGAATCTTCCATTTGTAACATTCCATTTTGAATGTTCTGTTTGGAATGTTCCATCGGGAATGTTCCGTTTGGAACATTCCGTTTGGAATGTTCGGTTCGGAATGTTCCATTTGGAATGTTCCGTCCAGAATCTTCCATTTGGAATGATCCATTCGGAATGTTCCTTATGGAATGTTCCATCCGCAATGTTCCACTTGGAATGATCCATCTGGAATGTTCCATTTTGAATGTTCCATTTGGAAAGTTCATTCTAGAATTTTCCATTTGGAATGTTCCATCCTGAATGTTCCATCTGGAATGTTCCCTCTGGAATTTTTGGTTTGGAAAGTTCCATCCAGAATGTTCTGTTTGGAGTGCTCCATCCTGAATGTTCCATACTGAATGTTCCATTTGGAATTTTCGGTTTGAGATGTTCAGTTTGGGATGGTCTGCTTGGGATGTTTCATTTGGAATTCATTTGGAATGGTCTGTTTGGAATGTTCCGTTTTGGAATGTTTGGTTCAGAATTTTCCATTTGGAATGTTCTGTTTGGATGGTCTGCTTGGGATGTTTCATTTGGAATTCATTTGGAATGTTCTGTTTGGAATGTTCCATTTTGGAATGTTTGGTTCAGAATTTTCCATTTGGAATGTTCTGTTTGGAATGTTCCCTTTGGAATGTTCAGTTCAGAATTTTCCATTTACAATGTTTGGTATGGAATGTTCGCTTCAGAAAGTTCTGTTTAGAATGTTCCATCTGGAATGTTCCGTTTGGAATGTTATGTTTGGAATGTTCCAAAGTGAATTTTCTATCCTGAATGTTCCATTTGGTATATTCCATTTGGCATGTTCCATTTGGAATGCCCCTTCTAGAATGTTCCATTCCAAATGTTTCATTTGGAATGTTCCATGTCAGAATGTTTGGTTTGGAATATTCCATGTCGGAATGTTCCATTAGAATGTTCGGTTCAGAATGTTTCATTTGGAACGTTCGGTTTGGAATTTTACTTTTGGAATGCTCCTTCTGGAATGTTCCATTCAAAATGTTTCGTTTGGAATGTTCCTATTGGAATGTTCCATGTCAGAATGTTCTGCTTGGAATGATCCATCCAGAATGTTCCATTTGGAATGTTCCATTTGTAAATTACTTACCGGAATTTTCCATTTGGAATCTTCTATTCTGAATGTTCCATCCGGAATGTTCGGCTTGGAATGTTTTATTTGGAATTTTCAGGTTGGAATGTTGCGTTTGGAATGTTCCATCCAGAATGTTCCGTTTGGAATGTCCCATTTGGAATGTTCCGTTTGGAATGTTCATTTCAGAATGTTCCATTTGGAATGTTCCGTCCGGAATGTTCCGTATGGTATGATCCATCCGGAATGACCCATTTGGAATGTTCTGTTTGGGATTTTCTGTTTGGGATGTTCCATTTGGGATGTTGCGTTTGGGATGTTCCGTTTGGAATGTTCTGTTTGGGATGTTCCATTTGGAATATTCCGTAAGGAATGTTGGTTCAGAATGTTCCGTGTCAGAATGTTCTGTTTGGAATGTTCCATGTCAGAAGTTTCAAATAGGAATGTTCAGTTCTGAATGTTCCGTTTGGAATGTTAGGTTTGGAATTTTGGGTATGGAATGTTCTCTTCAGAGTGTTCCTTTGGTAATGTTCCGTTGGGAATGTTCCAAACTGTTTATGGGAGGAGAGCTGGTCTTGTGATAGCAAGCATGACTTGTCCCCATAGCTAAGCAGGGTCTGCCCTGGTTGCATTTGAATGGGAGACTAGATAGGGCTGAGAGCAATTCCTGCCTGCAACCTTGGAGAAGCCACTGCAAGTCTGTGAAGACGATACTGAGCTAGATAGACCAATGGTCCGACTCAGTATTTGGCAGTTTCCTATGTCCTATGTTCCTAATGTTCCGTTTGAAATGTTCCATCCTGAATGTTCCTTTTGGAATATTATGCTTCGAATGTTCCAAAGTGAATGTTCCATCCGGAATGTTCCGTTTGGAATCTTCCATTTGGAATCTTCCATCCGGAATGTTCTGTTTGGAATCTTCCATTTGGAATCTTCCATCCTGAATGTCCCATCCTGATTGTTCCATCTGGAATTTTTGGTTTGAAAAGTTCCATCCCGAATGATCCGTTTGGAGTGTTCCAACCTGAATATTCCATCCTGAATATTCTGTTTGGGATCTTCTGTTTGGGATGTTCCATTTAGAATGTTCTGTTTGGAATGTTCAGTTCAGAATGTTCCATTTCGGAATGTTCGGTTCAGAATGTTCCATGTCAGAATGTTGCAATCAGAATTTTCAGTTCGGAATGTTCCTTTTGGAATGTTCGGTTCAGAATGTTCATATTGGATTGTTCGTTTCAGAATGTTCCGTTGGGAATGTTCCGTTTGGAATGTTCCATCTGGAATGTTCCATTTGGAATGTTCCAAAGTGAATGTTCCATCCAGAATGTTCCTTTTGGAATGTTCCGTTTGGAATGACCCATCTGGAATTTTTGGTTTGGAATGTTACGTTTGGAATGTTACGTTTGAATGTTCCATTCTATGTAGGAATGTTCCATTCGGAGTAATCGGTTCGGAATGTTCCATGTTGAAAGTTGGGTTTGGAGTTTTGCATTTCGGAATGTTCCAATAGGAATGTTAAGCTCGGAATATTCCGTTTGGAATATTCGGTTCAGAACGTTCCATTTGGAATGTTCGATTCAGAATGTTCTGTTTGGAATGTTCCGTTGGGAATATTCCATGTGGAATGTTCCATTTGGAATGTTGAGTTTGGAATGTTCCATCCGGAATTTTTGGTTTGGAATGTTCTGTTTGGAATCTTCCATTCAGAATATTCCGTTTGGAATGTTCCATTTGGAATGTTTGGTTCGGAATGTTCCATTTGGAATGTTTGGTTCCGAATGATCAGTTCAGAATGATCAGTTCGGAATTTTCGGTGTGGAATGTTCGGTTTGGAATATTCTGTTTCGGAATGTTCCATTTTGGAATGTTCCATTTCGGAATGTTCCATTTTGGAATGTTCCATATCTGAATGTTCCACTCAGAAAGTTCTGTTTGGAATGTTCAGTTCAGAATGTTAGGTTTGGAATGTTCCATTCAGAATGTTCGGTTCGGAATGTTTTGTTTGGAATGTTCAGTTCGGAATGTTCCATCTGGAATGTTCAGTTGGAAATGTTCCATTTGGTAACTCCTGTTTGGAATGTTCCATGTGGAACATTCAGTAAGTTCCTTTGTAATGTTCCATTTGGAATTCTCCATCAGGAATGTTCCAAGCCGAATGTTCCGTTTGGAATGTTCCATCCAGAATCTTCCATTTGGAATGATCCTTCCAGAATGTTCCATATGGAATGTTGCATCTGGAATGTTCAGTTCAGAATGTTCCGTTTGGAATGTTCCGTTTGGAATGTTCCTTCAATAATTTTTGGTTTGGAATGTTCAATTTGTAATGTTCCATTTGGAATATTCTGTTTGGATTGTTCGGTGTCGGATTGTTCGGATTGGAAAGTTCCATGTCAGAGTGTTCCTTTCGGAAGGTTCCATCTGGAAGGTTCCATTTGGAACGTTCGGTTCAGAATATTCCATTTGCAATGTTCGGTTCGGAATGTTCCATTTGGAACGTTCCATTTGAATTGTTCCCTTGTAGGAATGTTCGGTTCATAATGTTCCATGTTGGAATGTTCGGTTCGTAATGTTCCATGTCAGAATGTTCGGTTCGGAATGTTCAGTTCGGAATGTTCCATTTGGAATGTTCCTTCCAGAATTTTTGGTTTGGAATGTTCCATTTGGAATATTCTGTTTGGATCATTCGGTGTCAGATTGTTCGGATTGGCATGTTCCATGTCGGAATGTTCCTTTCGGAATGTTCGGTTCGGAACGTTCCGTTTGGAATGTTCGGTTCAGAATGTTCATTTTGGAATGCTTGGTTTGGAATGTTCCGTTTGGATCATTCCATTTGAATTGTTCCCTGTAGGAATGCTCGGTTTTGAATGTTCCATGTCGGAATGTTCCATTTCGAATGTTCGGTTTGGAATGTCCCATTTGGAATGTTCCATCTGGAATGTTCCATTTGGAATGTTCGGTTTAGTATATTCCATTTGGAATGTTCGGTTTGGAATGTTTGGTTTGGAATGTTCCATTTGGAATGTTCCATTTGGAATGTTCGGTTCAGAATATTCTGTCTGGAAGGTTCCTTCCAGAATTTTTCTTTTGGAATGTTTAATTTGGAACGTTCCGTTTGGAATGTTCCATTTGGAATGTTCTGTTTGGATTTTTCCATGTCAGAATGTTCGGATTGAAATGTTACATTTCTGAATGTTCCTTTCAGAATGTTCGATTCAAAATGTTCCATTTCGAATGTTGAGTTCGGAATGTTCCATATGGAATGTTTGTTTGGAATATTCCATTTGGAAGGTTCCATTTGGAATGTTCCATTTGGAATATTCGGTTCAGAATGTTCCGTTTGCAACGTTCCAACCAGAATCTTCCATTTGGAATGATCCATCCAGAATTTTCTGTATCGAATGTTCCATCCGGAATGTTCCTTTTGGAATGGTCCATTTGGAATGTTTCATTTGGAATATTCCATTTGGAATGTTCCTTCCAGAATTTTTGGTTTGGAATGTTCCATTTGGAATTTTCCGTTTGGAATGTTCCATTTGGATGGTTCCGTTTCGGAATGTTCAGATTGGAATGTTCCATTTCGGAACGTTCCTTTCGGAATGTTCGGTCGGAATTTAATGTTTGGTTTGGAATTTGGGGTATGGAATGTTCGCTTCAGAGTTTTCTGTTGGGAATGTTCCAAACGGAATGTTCCATCCTGAATGTTCCATTTGGAATGTTATGTTTTGAATGTTCCAAAGTGAATGTTCCATCTGGAATGTTATGTTTTGAATGTTCCAAAGTGAATGTTCCATCCGGAATGTTCCGTTTGGAATGTTCCTTCCTGTATGTTCGATCCTGATCCATCTGGAATTTTTGGTTTCAAAAGGTCCATCCCGAATGATCCGTTTGCAGTGTTCCATCTTGGATATTCTATCCTGAATGTTCTGTTTGGGATCTTCTGTTTGGGATGCTCCATTTGGAATGTTTTGTTTGGAATGTTCCAAACTGAATGTTCCATCCGGCATGTTCCGTTTGGAATCTTCCGTTTGGAATGTTCCATTTGGAACGTTCCTTTTTGGAATGTTCCGTTTGGAATGTTTGGTTTGGAAAGTTCTTTATGGAGCGTTTGGAGTGTGTGGTTTGGAATGTTCAGTCTTGAATGTTCCATCCGGAATGTTCGGTTTGGAATGTTCGGTTTAGAATGTTTGGTTTGGAATGTTCGGATCAGAATGTTCCCTTTGGAATTTTCCCTTTGGAATGTTCCCTTTGGGATCTTTAGTTCAGAATATTCCGTTTGGAATGTTCAGTTCGGAATGTTCCGTGTCGGACTGTTTGGTTTGGAATGTTCCATGTTGGAATGTTCCAATCAGAATGTTCAGTTCAGAATTTTCCATTTGCAGTGTTCAGTATGGAATGTTCGCTTCAGAATATTCCTTTTGGAATGTTCCATCTGGAATGTTCTGTTTGGAATGTTATGTTTCGAATGTTCCAAGGTGAATTTTCCATCCAGAATGTTCCATTTGCAATATTCCGTTTGGAATGTTCCGTTTGGAATGCTCCATCTGGAATGTTCCATTCCAAATGTTCCTTTTTGAATGTTCCATTTGCAATATTCCATTTTGAATGTTCTTTTTGGAATGTTCCATCCGGAATGTTCCATTTGGAACATTTGGAATGTTCCGTTCAGAATGTTTTGTTTGGAATGTTCGGTTTGGAATGTTCTATCTCGAATGTTCAGTTCGGAATGTTCCGTTTGGTAAGTTCTGTTTGGAATGTTCCATGCGGAACGTTAAGTAAGTTCCTTTTGTAATGTTCCATTTGGAATTCTCCATCCAGAATGTTCCATGCCGAATGTTCCATTTGTAATGTTCTATGCCGAATGTTCCGTTTGGAATATTCCATCCGGAATATTCTGTTTGGAATGTTCCATCCAGAATGTTCCATTTGGAATGTTCCATCCAGAATCTTCCATTTGGAATGATCCTTCCAGAATTTTTGTTTTGGAATGTTGCAATTGGAATGTTCCATTTGAAATGTTCCATCTGCAATTTTTGGTTGGGAATGTTCCTTTTGAAATGTTGCGTTTGGAATGTTCCACTCTATGTAGGAATGTTACATTCGGAATGATCGGTTCGAAATGTTCTGTGACAGAATGTTTTGTTTGGAGTGTTCCATGTCAGAATGATCCAATCGGAATGTTAAGTTCGGAATGTTCCATTTGGAATGTTCATTTCGGAATGATCTGTTTGGAATATTAGGATCAGAATGTTCCGTTTGGAATGTTCTGTTTTGAATTTTCCATGCATAATGTTCCATTTGGAATGTTACATCCCGTATGATCCGTTTGGAATGTTCTGTTTAGAATGTTCCATCTGGAATGTTCCATCCGGAATGTTCCATTTGGAATGTTCCATGTTGGAATGTTCGGTTTGGAATGTTCCATGTCGGAATTTTCCAATCGGAATGTTCAGTTCGGTATTTTCCATTTGCAGTGTTCGGTATGGAATGTTCCATCCGGAATGTTCCGTTTAGAACGTTAAGTTTGGAACGTTCCAAAGTGGATTTTCCATCCAGAATGTTCCATTTACAATGTTCCATTTGCAATCTTCCGTTTGTAAAGTTCCATGTTGGAATGTTTGGTTTGGAAGGTTCCATGTTGGAATGTTCCATTTGGAATGTTTGGTTTGGAATGTTCCATTTGGAATGTTTGGTTTGGAATGTTTCATTTGGAATGTTCGGGTTGGAATGTTACGCTTGCAATGTTACATTTCGAATGTTCAGTTTGGAATGTTCTGTTTCTTATGTTCTGTTTGGAATGTTTCACGTGGAATGTTCCATCCAGAATGTTTCATTAGGAATGTTCCGTTTGGAATGCTCTATCCAGAATGTTCCATCTCGGAAATTCCATTTGGAATGTTCAGTTCAGAATGTTCCATTTGAATTATTCTGTGTAGGAATGTTCTGTGTCAGAATGTTCTATTCGGGATGTTTGGTTCGAAATGTACTGTTTGGAATGTTCAGTTTAGAATGTTCCTTATGGAATGCTCCGTTTAGAATTTTAGGTTCAGAATATTCTGTTTGGAATGTTACATTCGGAATCTTCCATTTGAAATGATCCATCTGGCATGTTCCATATGGAATATTCCGTTTGGAATGATCCTTTTGGAATGTTCCATCTGGAATGTTCCATTTGGAATGTTCCATCCAAAATGCTCTGTTTGGAATGTTCTGTTTGGAATGTTCCAAATTGAATGTTCCATCTGGAATGTTCCATTTGGAATTTTCTGTTTGGAATTTTCCAATTGGAATGATACATCCAGAGTGTTCCGTTTGGAATGTTCCATTTGGAATGTTCCATCCTGAATGATCCGTTTGGAGTCTTCCATCCTGAATATTCAATCTGGAATGTTCCATTTGGAATGTTCTGTTTGGTATGTTCCATTTGGGATGGGTTTTTTTTAAATGTTCCGTTCGGAATGTTCGGTTCGGAATGTTCGGTTCAGAATGTTCCATTTGGAATGTTCCATCCGGATTGTTCCTTTTGGAATGTTCCATTTGGAATGTTCCATTTGGAATGTTCCATCCTGAATGATCCGCTTGACGTTTTCCATCCTGAATATTCCATCCTGAAGATTTCGGTTTGGAATGTTCCATTTGGGATATTCCATTTGGGATGTTTCATTTGGAATATTCAGTTCAGAATGTTAAGGAATGTTCTTTTCAGAATGTTCCATTTGGAATGTTCGGTTTGGAATATTCTGTTTGGAATGTTCCATTTGAATTATTTCCGTGTACGAATGTTTCATTTGGAGTGTTCCGTTTGGAATGTTCCATTTGGAATGTTCGTTTCGGAATGTTCCAGTTGGAATGTTCGTTTCGGAATGTTCCATTTGGATCTAATGTTCCAATGGATCCAATGTTCGTTTTGGAATGTTCTGTTTGGAGTGTTCCTTCTGGAATTTTCAATTCGGAATGTTCCATCCTGAAGGTTCCTTCCTGATTGTTCCCTCTGGAATTTGTGGTTTGGAAAGTTCCGTCTAGAGTGTTCCATTTGGAGTGTTCCATCCTGAATGTTTCATACCGAATGTTCTGTTTGGAGTTTTCCGTTTGGGATGTTTGGTTTGGGATTGTCTGTTTGGAATGTTCCATTTGGAATGTTCATTTCAAAATGTTCCATTATGAAGTGTTCTGTTTGGAATGTTCCATGTCGGAATGTTCCTTTTGGAACGTTCCATTTGGAATGCTCCATCCGGCATGTTCCATTCGGAATGTTCTGTTTGGAATGTTCCATTTGGAATGTTCGGTTCCAAATGTTCCGTTTGGAATGTTCCATCCGGAATGTTCCAAACTGAATGTTCCATCCCGAATGTTCCGTTTGTAATGTT
The DNA here is from genome assembly GCF_027244095.1 of Hemicordylus capensis. Classification (NCBI taxonomy): domain Eukaryota; kingdom Metazoa; phylum Chordata; class Lepidosauria; order Squamata; family Cordylidae; genus Hemicordylus; species Hemicordylus capensis. The sequence continues at coordinate 29,867,235 of NC_069662.1, read as the reverse complement.
CCGTTTAGATGCTCCATCCGGAATGTTCTGTGGTGAATGTTCCATTTGAAATGTTCTTTTAGAAATGTTCTGTTTGGAATATTCCCTTGGGAATATTTTGTTCAGAATGTTCCATTTGGAATGTTCGGTTCAGACTGTTCCATGTCGGAATGTTCGGATTGGAATGTTCCATGTTGGAATCTTCCAAACAGAATGTTCAGTTCTGAATTTTCTGTTTGCAATGTTCGTTATGGAATGTTCGCTTCAGAATGTTCCGTTTGCAATGTTCCATCCTGAATGTTCCGTTTGGAATGGTATGTTTGTAATGTTCCAAAATAAATTTTCCATCCCGAATGCTCCGTTTGCAATGTTCCATTTGGAATGTTCCATTTGGAATGCTCCATCTGGAATGTTCCATTCCAAATGTTCTGTTTGGAATGTTCCGTTTGGAATGTTCCGTGTCAGAATGTTCGGTTTGGAATGTTACGTTTGGAATGTTCAGTTCGGAATGTTCCGTTTCTTATTTTCCATTTGGAATGTTTCAGGCAGAATGATCCATCTGGAATGTTCCATCTGGAATGTTCCATCTGGAATGTTCCGTTAGGAATGTTCTGTTTGGAATGCTCTATCCAGAATGTTCCATCTCGAAAGTTCCATTTGGAATGTTCCATTGCGAATGTTCCATCCCGAATGATCCATTTGGATTGTTCCATCCTGAATATTCCATCCTGAATGTTCCGTTTAGATTGTTGAGTTTGAGATGTTCAATTTGGGATGTTTCATTTGGAATGTTCCATTTGGAATGTTCGGTTCAACATGTTCCATTTGGAATGTTCGGATTGGAATATTCCGAAATGTTCCATCTCGGAAAGTTGGGTTTGGAGCGTTCCATGTCAGAATGTTCCAATCAGAATGTTAAGTTTGGAATGTTCCATTTGGAATGTTCGATTCGGAATATTCTGTTTGGAATGTTCCGTCCAGAATCTTCCATTTGGAATTATCCATCTGGAATGTTCCATATGGAGTGTTCCATCTGGAATATTTGGTTTGGAATGTTCCGTTTGCAATTTTCCTTCCGGAATGTTCCATTTTGGATGGTCTGTTTGGTATGTTCCGTTTGGAATATATGGTTCAGAATGTTCCTTTATGGAATATTCGGTTCGGAATGTTCCATTTGTAATGTTCTGTTTAAATTGTTCCATGTAGGAATCTTTGGGTTGGAATGTTCCATGTCGGAATGCTCCTTTTGGAACGTTCCATTTAGAATATTCCATCCCGAATGTAGCATCCGGAATGTTCCATTTAGAATGCTCCATCCAGCATGTTCCATTCGGCATGTTCCATCTGGAATGTTCCATCTGCAATGTTCCGTTTGGAATGTTTGGATTGGAATATTCCGTTTGGAATGTTCCTTTTGAATTTTTTCCGTGTAGGAATGTTCGATTTGGAACGTTCAATTTGGAATGTTCAATCTGGAATGTTCCAGCTGGAATGCTCCATTTGGAATGCTCCGTTTGGAATGTTCATTTTGGAATGTTCCATTTGGAATGTACAGTCCGGAATCTTCCATGTGAAATGATCCATCCGGAATTTTCTTTATGGAATGTTCCATCCAGAATGTTCCATTTGGAATGTTCCCTTTGGAATATTCCATCCGGAATGTTCCGTTTGGAATGTTCCGTTTAGAATGTTCCATGAGGAATGTTCCGTTTGGAATGTTCCATGTGGGATGCTCCATTTGGAATGCTCCATTTGGAATGTTCCGTTTGGAATGTTCTATTTGGAAGGTTCGGTTCAGAATGTTCCATTCTATGTAGGAATTCTCCATTCGGAATGATCGGTTCGAAATGTTCCATCTCGGAATGTTGGGTTTGGAGCATTCCATGTCGGAATGTTCCAATCAGAATGTTAAGTTCGGAATGTTCGTTTGGAATGTTCGGATCGGAATAGTCTTTTTGGAATGTTCTGTCCGGAATCTTCCATTTGGAATGATCCATCTGGAATGTTCCATATGGAGTGTTCCATCTGGAATATTTGGTTTGGAATGTTCTGTTTGCAAGTTTCCCTCCGGAATGTTCCATTTTGGATGGTCTGTTTGGTATGTTCCGTTTGGAATATATGGTTCAGAATGTTCCTTTATGGAATATTCGGTTCGGAATGTTCCATTTGGAATGTTCTGTTTAAATTGTTCCATGTAGGAATGTTTGGGTTGGAATGTTCCATGTCGGAATGCTCCTTTTGGAACGTTCCATTTAGAATGTTCCATCCCGAATGTAGCATCCGGAATTTTCCATTTAGAATGCTCCATCCAGCATGTTCCATTTGGCATGTTCCATCTGGAATGTTCAGTTCAAAATGTTCCATTTGGAATGTTTGGATTGGAATATTCCGTTTGGAATGTTCCTTTTGAATTTTTTCCGTGTAGGAATGTTTGATTTGGAACGTTCAATTTGGAATGTTCAATTTGGAATGTTCCTGCTGGAATGCTCCATTTGAAATGCTCCGTTTGGAATGCTCCGTTTGGAATGTTCAGTTTGGAATGTTCCATTTGGAATGTACAGTCCGGAATCTTCCATGTGGAATGATCCTTCCGGAATTTTCTTTATGGAATGTTCCATCCAGAATGTTCCATTTGGAATGTTCCCTTTGGAATATTCCATCCGGAATGTTCCGTTTGGAATGTTCCGTTTAGAATGTTCCATGCGGAATGTTCCGTTTGGAATGTTCCATGTGGGATGCTCCATTTGGAATGCTCCATTTGGAAAGTTCCATTTGGATTGTTCTATTTGGAAGGTTCGGTTCAGAATGTTCCATTCTATGTAGGAATTCTCCATTCGGAATGATCGGTTTGAAATGTTCCATCTCGGAATGTTGGGTTTGGAGCGTTCCATGTCAGAATGTTCCAATCAGAATGTTAAGTTTGGAATGTTCGTTTGGAATGTTCGGATCGGAATAGTCTTTTTGGAATGTTCTGTCCGGAATCTTCCATCTGGAATGTTCCATATGGAGTGTTCCATCTGGAATATTTGGTTTGGAATGTTCTGTTTGCAATTTTCCCTCCGGAATGTTCCATTTTGGATGGTCTGTTTGGTATGTTCCATTTGGAATATACGGTTCAGAATGTTCCTTTATGGAATATTCGGTTTGGAATGTTCCATTTGGAATGTTCTGTTTAAAATGTTCCATGTAGGAATGTTTGGTTTGGAATGTTCCATGTCGGAATGCTCCTTTTGGAACGTTCCAATTAGAATGTTCCATCCCGAATGTAGCATCCGGAATGTTCTATTTAGAATGCTCCATCCAGCATGTTCCATTCGGCATGTTCCATCTGGAATGTTCCATCTGCAGTGTTCCATTTGGAATGTTCTGTTTGGAATGTTCCGTTTGGAACATTCGGTTCGGAATGTTCCATTTTGGAATGTTCAGTTTTGAATGTTCCATGTCGGAAGGTTCCCTTTGGAATGTTTTATTTAGGATATTCCATTTGGATTGTTCAGTTCGGAATGTTCCGTGTCGGAATGTTCTGTTTGGAATATTCCATGTCGGAGTGTTCCTTTTGGAACGTTCCATTTGGAATGTTCCATCCCGAAATTACCATCCGGAATGTTCCATTTGGAATGTTCCATTTAGAATGCTCCATCCAGCATGTTCCATTTGGCTTGTTCTGTTTGGAATGTTCCGTTTGGAAGTTTCCATGCGGAAGGTTCCATTTGGAATGTTTCATCCCGAATGTTCTTTTTGTAATGTTCCATCTGGAATGCTCCATTTCGGAATGTTCGGTTTGGAACGTTCCCTGTCAGCATGTTCCTTTCACAATGTTCGGTTCGGAATGTTTCGTTTGGAATGTTTGGTTCGGAAGGTTCCGTTCGGAATGTTCCGTTTGGAATGTTCGATTCAGAATGTTCCATTTGGAATGTTCGATTCAGAATGTTCCATTTGGAATGTTCGATTCAGAATGTTCCATTTGGAATGTTGGTTTCGGAATGTTCCATTTGGAATGTTCCGTTTCAAATATTCCATGCGGAAGGTTCCATTTGAAATGTTCCATTCCCGAATGATCCATTTGTAATGTTCCATCAGGAATGTTCCATTTGGGATGTTCTGTTTGGTTTGTTCCAAACTGAATGTTACATCCGGAATGTTCCATTTGGAACATTCCTTTTTGGAATGTTCCATTTAGAATGTTCAGTTTGGAAAGTTCTTTATGGAGCGTTTGGAGTGTGCAGTTTGGAATGTTTGATTTGCAATGTTCAGTCCTGAATGTTCCATCCGGAATGTTCGGTTCCGTATGTTCAGTTTGGAATGTTCAGTTCAAAATGTTCCGTTTGGAATGTTCGGATTGGAATATTCCATTTGGAATGTTCCTTTTGAATTTTTTCCATGTAGGAATGTTCGATTTGGAACGTTCAATTTGGAATGTTCAATTTGGAATATTCCTGCTGGAATGCTCCATTTGGAATTCTCCGTTTGGAATGTTCAGTTTGGAATGTTCCATTTGGAATGTACAATCTGGAATCTTCCATGTGGAATGATCAATCCGGAATTTTCTTTATGGAATTTTGCATCCAGAATGTTCCATTTGGAATGTTCCCTTTGGAATGTTCCTTTTGGAATATTCCATCCGGAATGTTCCGTTTGGAATGTTCCGTTTAGAATGTTCCATGCGGAATGTTCCGTTTGGAACGTTCCATGTGGGATGCTCCATTTGGAATGCTCCATTTGGAATGTTCCGTTTGGAATGTTCTATTTGGAAGGTTCGGTTCAGAATGTTCCATTCTATGTAGGAATTCTCCATTCGGAATGATCGGTTCGAAATGTTCCATCTCGGAATGTTGGGTTTGGAGCGTTCCATGTCAGAATGTTCCAATCAGAATGTTAAGTTTGGAATGTTCGTTTGGAATGTTCGGATCGGAATAGTCTTTTTGGAATGTTCCATCCGGAATCTTCCTTTTGGAATGATCCATCTGGAATGTTCCATATGGAGTGTTCCATCTGGAATATTTGGTTTGGAATGTTCTGTTTGCAAGTTTCCCTCTGGAATGTTCCATTTTGGATGGTCTGTTTGGTATGTTCCATTTGGAATAGACCGTTCAGAAAGTTCCTTTATGGAATATTCGGTTCGGAATGTTCCGTTTGGAATGTTCTGTTTAAATTGTTCCATGTAGGAATGTTTGGTTTGGAATGCTCCATGTCGGAATGCTCCTTTTGGAATGTTCCATTTAGAATGTTCCATCCCGAATGTAGCATCCGGAATGTTCTATTTAGAATGCTCCATCCAGCATGTTCCGTTCGGCATGTTCCATCTGGAATGTTCCATCTGCAATGTTCCATTTGGAATGTTCTGTTTGGAATGTTCCGTTTGGAATGTTCCCTGTCTGAATTTTCCTTTCAAAATGTTCGGTTCGGAATGTTTTGTTTGGAAAGTTTGTTATGGAGCATTTGGAGTGTGTGGTTTGGAATGTTCGATCTGCTATGTTCGGTCTTGAATGTTCCATCCAGAATGATCGGTTCAGAATGTTCGGTTTGGAATGTTCGATTCAGAATGTTCCTTTTGGAATGTTCCCTTTGGAATGTTTTGTTCAGAATATTCCGTTTGGAATGTTCGGTTCGGAATGTTCCATTTCGGAATGTTCAGTTTGGAATGTTCCATGTCGGAATGTTCCCTTTGGAATGTTTTATTTAGGATATTCCATTTGGAATGTTTGGTTCGGAATGTTCCATGTCGGAATGTTCTGTTTGGAATATTCCATGTCGGAATGTTCCTTTTGGAACGTTCCATGTGGAATGTTCCATCCCGAAATTACCATCTGGAATGTTCCATTTAGAATGTTCCATTTAGAGTGCTTCATCCAGCATGTTCCATTTGGCTTGTTCCATTTGGAATGTTCTGTTTCCATGCGAAAGGTTCCATTTGGAATGTTTCATCCCGAATGTTCTTTTTGTAATGTTCCATCTGGAATGCTCCATTTCGGAATGTTCGGTTTGGAACGTTCCCTGTCGGCATGTTCCTTTCGCAATGTTCGGTTCGGAATGTTTCGTTTGGAATGTTTTGTTCGGAATGTTCAGTTTGGAATGTTCGGTTCGGAATGTTCCGTTTGGAATGTTCGATTCAGAATGTTCCATTTGGAATGTTCGATTCAGAATGTTCCATTTGGAATGTTGGTTTCGGAATGTTCCATTTGGAATGTTCCGTTTCAAATGTTCCATGCGGAAGGTTCCATTTGGAATGTTCCATTCCTGAATGCTCCATTTGTAATGTTCCATCCGGAATGTTCCATTTGGGATGTTCTGTTTGGTTTGTTCCAAACTGAATGTTACATCCGGAATGTTCCATTTCGAACGTTCCTTTTTGGAATGTTCCATTTGGAATGTTCGGTTTGGAAAGTTCTTTATGGAGCGTTTGGAGTGTGCGGTTTGATATGTTTGATTTGCAATGTTCAGTCCTGAATGTTCCATCCGGAATCTTCCGTTTGGAATGTTCGGTTCCATATGTTCAGTTTGGAATGTTGAGTTCAGAATGTTCCTTTTGGAATGTTCTCTTTGGAATGTTCCCTTTGGGGTGTTTTGTTCCGACTATTCCATTTGGGATGTTCTGTTCAGAATGTTCTGCATTGGAAAGTTTGGTTTGGAATGTTCCATGCGTAATGTACCATTTGAAATGTTCCATCCTTAATGTTCCGTGTCGGAATGTTCAGGTTGGAATGTTGCATGTCGGAATGTACCTTTTGGAACGTTCCATTTGGAACGTTCCATCCCGAATGTACCATCTGGAATGTTCCATTTGGAATTTTCCATTTAGAATGCTCCATCCTGCCTGTTCCATTTGGAATGTTCCATTTGGAATGTTCCAATTGGAATGTTCCATTTGGACTGTTCCATTTGGAACGTTCCATCTGTAATGTTTTGTTTGGAATGTTCCATTTGGAATGTTCCTTTTCGGAATCTTCGGTTTGGAATGTTCCTTTTCGGAATCTTCGGTTTGGAAAGTTCTTTATGGAGCGTTTAGAGTGTGCGGTTTGGAATGTTAGATTTGCAATGTTTGGTCTTGAATGTTCCATCCAGAATCTTCGGTTTGGAATGTTCGTTTCCGAATGTTAGGTTTGGAATGTTTGGTTCCAAATGTTCCTTTTGGAATGTTCCCTTTGGAATGTTCCCTTTGGGATGTTTTGTTCAGAATATTCCATTCGAAATGTTCTGTTCAGAATGTTCCATGTCGGAATGTTGCAATTGGAATGTTCAGTTCGGAATGTTCCTTTTGCAATGTTCGGTTCGGAATGCTCAGTATGAAATGTTCGCTTCAGAATGTTCCATTGGGAATGTTCCATTCAGAATGTTCCATGCGGAATGTTCCATTTGGAATGTTCCATGTCGGAATGTTCTGTTTGGAATGTTCCATTTGGAATGTTCCATCTGGAATGTTTCGTTTGGAATGTTCCATTTGGAAAGTTCTGTTTGGGATGTTCCATTTCAGAATGTTCTGTTTGGAATGTTCCATGTCGGAATGTTCCTTTCGGAATGTTCAGTTCGGAATGTTCTGTTTGGAATGTTCCGTGTTGGAATGTTCCATTTGGAATTTTCTATGGTGGAATGTTCCAATCGCAATTTTTGGTTTGGAACATTCCGTTTGGAATTTTCGGTTCGGAATGTTCCATTTGGAATGTTCAATTCGGAATGTTCCGTTTGGAATGTTGGTTTAGGAATGTTCCATGCGGAAGGTTGGATGAATGAGGCCCCTCTCGTAAAATGAAATGTTTTTATTTTGTTTGTAGGAATTTGAGCATTTTGTATGGTCAAATTTAAGTGGGCATTCCATACGCCAGAAGACTGGAAGACAACTCCAAGATATTTAAATGAGCTGATCTGCTCGATTTTGTGCCCCTGTATAACCCAGTTGTGCTATCTTGGATGTTTGGCAAACACTAAGATTTTCATTTTGTGGTAATTGACCTCAATGGATTCCTCCCTACAAAAATCATATAATATACCAAGGGCACGTTTTAATCCTATGGGGGTCTGAGTCATGATGGCCATATCATCTACGTATAGTCTAAGCATTGTGAAGTTGTCAGGAACACACACACACAAATGGGTGGATGGACAGACACAGAGATTCACACAGGGACATCAAGGTGACCACATAAAGTTACTTTACATGGGGAAAGTGGGCTAAAATATGCTGTTGAAATATTCCTATGGGGCACTACAATTGTACTAAATTTGATCCAAATTGGGCCAGGCATGATAAACTTGTTAGGAGGGAATACACACACAGCCAGGGGTGTAACTACCATTAGGCAAGGGGAGGCTGCTGCCTGGGGGGCCCCACACCTCGAGGGGGCCCCCAGAGGCAAGTCACATGACTATATATTGTGAAGTGTGTGTGTGTGTATCAGTGAGGGGCCCATTTTAAAATTTTGTCTCTGGGCCCACTCCAGCCTTGTTACGCCCCTGCACACAGCTGCCATTAGTAGTGCACCTAGGTCCAAAATCAGCCTGGACCTAGAGGGCTTCAAAGGCCCTCCCATCATGAGCCCCCTCCCACTTTGAGGCCCTCCCACGATAAGGCCCCACACTTAATTTTTTTTAAAAAAAGATACCTCACACCACATTTGAGGGGCCTTGCCGAAGCCCCACCACTGTGACACTGCTGCACTGTGCCACCACTGCCCTGACATGCTGATATTTTCCATCTTCATCACTGGGGTGTGGGGTGAGCCAAGTGGAGCAGCCCACCCCCCATGGCAGTGGTGGCATGTGGGCTTCTTCCTGGCCAGCACTGACTTCTCCACACTCCCTGGTCAGCACATGGGCTTCTCTCCAGCTGGTGCACCTGCGCAGTTTTAGTACAGATAGCATTGTTCACCCCCACCCCCCAGCGTGAAGACAGGAAATATTGGCCCGGTGGGGCAGTGGTCAGTACAGGGCAGACGCAGAGCTCTGGTGAAGCCCCCCAGATCACTTGAAAGCCCACCCAGGAGGCAGGAGGCCACCAGCCTGGTCTCCAAGTTCCATGGCTAAGTACGCCTCTGGACATGGGTGCACCTAGGTAATTTTGTTGTCCAGGCCTGTAGGGCTTCTGATGTCCACACACCACCACCACCATGAGTTTAAAAAAAGTTAAAGGTTTTTTGAAACATTTTTTAAAAGGATCCTGCATTTTTTGACATCCTCCCATGGAGGGACTTTCCAGAAGCATGCCACCACTGTACCACCATGCTGAACCATGGCACTTAAAATATCAATAATTCTATGCCCCATGTGCACGGATGGGGGTGGGCGGGTAAGCCGAACAGGCCTTCCCCCACCCCCGTGGTGGCGATGGTGAATGGGGGAGCAGGAGCAGTCGCTGGGCCTGACAATTCGGCCCAGCAGCCCTTGAGAACAGTGAGGTGCCCCAGTGCACCTGCACAGTTGGAATAGAGTGTTGCAAGCCCCAATGTCATGGGCTTGCAACACTCTATTCTAACTGCAAAGGCACGCTGGAGCACTCATAGTTCTCAAGGTAACTTGGCCGATCGGTCAGGCCCAGTGGCTGCTCCCGCTCCACCTGCCGCCACCACCGCCGCCACCACAGGGTTGGGGGAGACCAGCTCGGCTCACCACCACACAGACCCCACACCCCAGCTGCGTACATGGCAGCTAGAATGATTGACATTTTTGGTGCTGCAGTTTGGTGTCATGGGGCAGCGGCAGGGTGGGTGCAGAATGAGGTGGTGGCAGGAGGCCCCTCTGGGCCTTTGGTGGCCCCCCTGGACCTTGGAGGCCATGAACTGTGGCCCCAGGGTGCGAGGGTAAGAGCTCCTCTGTTGGCAGATCTAGTGACAATGGATGGGTACTTAAGATGGCCATGATGGTGCCATTAAGTGGTTATAGAATCCAGCTCCTCTACTTTTAGATCACTGTATCACCAAAGCCAACACAAGGTTGTGTTCTGCACTATGTTATAAATAACTATCTATATGCAGTCTCAGACATAATGTATAACACTAATTACCTTTAGGCAGGGGTTCCCAACAGTGTTCCTTGTAAGAGGGAATCCCAGGTGTTGTTGAATACAGGTCCCAGAATCCCTAGTTGCAGTGGGCTTGGGCTGAGGATACTGGGAGTTGTAGTCAAAAACATCTGGGATTTACCGTTGGAAGGAACACTGGTTCCCAACCTGTGGCACTCCAGATGTTGCTGAACTACAGTTCCCATCATCCCCAGCTACAATTTATTGTGGGTGGAGATGATTAAGTTACCACAGGTTGGGAACCCCTGCTTTAAGCAGCTAGTATCACAAAATATCAGTCCATAGAACATAACAATCTTATGCTTTTTATCTAGTGCAAAACACTGTTAGTGATCTCAATGAACTATTTTATTTATTTATTTATTTATTTATTTATTTATTTATTTATTTATCAGATTTGTACACCGCCCCAAACTTTCATCTCTGGGTAGTTAACAATAGCATAAATCCAGTTAAAAACATATACAAAAAACTTTAAAACAATTTAACAATTTAAAAATAAACCAGAGATTAAAACCCCAAAAGATTAGGAAGCTGAGAAAGCTTGGGTGAAAATGTGGGTTTTCAGGTGTTTTTTGAAAAATTGCCAGAGATGGGGAGGATTGTATCTCAACAGGAAGCGCATTTCACAATCTCAGGGCAGTGAGCAAGAAGGCCCATCTCTGTGTAGCCACCAAACGAGTTGGCGGTAACTGAAGACGGACCTCCTCAGATGACCTCAATGGGAGGTGGGGCTCAGAGTGAAGAAGGCGCTCTCTTAGATACCCAGGGCCTAAGCTGTTTACAGCTTTATAAGTTATAACTAGCACTTTGTATTTTATCTGGAAACCTGTTGGTAGCCATGTAGCTCCATCAGTAAAGGAGTAACATGGTCTCTCTGAGATGACCCAGAGACCAACCTGGCTGCCGCATTCTGAACCAACTGAAGTTTCTGGACTACATACAAAGGCAGCCCCACGTAGAACACATTACAGAAGTCAAGTCTGGAGGTTACCAACAGATGTACCACTGTTTTGAGGTCATTGATCTCAAGAAACGGGCGCAGCTGGTGTATCAGCTGGAGCTGATAAAAAGCACCGTAACTTATGGACCAGTCCTGAGAAGCTTTGCGGGGGGGGGGGGGTGCACTGAGGTATATATATATTTACATACAACACCTTCTACAATGAGGAATATAGAAGCCAAAAATATTGATTTCATTTCTATGAGGGGGGAAAAGGATTATAGATTAGAATGAGACATATTCTTCACCAGAAGCTTCCAGTAAAATAGCTTCCACAATGCAGCCTTGACATCCTTATTTCTCATGCTGTAGATCACTGGGTTCATCATCGGAGGCACAACAGAATATATAACTGCAAGGACCTCATCCAAATTGAATGAAGAGCTGGAGGTTGGCAAGATGTAGGAAAAGATACCAGTGCCAAGTAAGAGTGAGACAACAATGAGGTGGGGGATACAAGTGGAGAAGGCTTTTTGCCTATTCTCCATAGAGGACATTCTCAATACAGTGGTGAAGATCTGCACATAGGACATGATAATGCACACAAAGCAGCCCAAACCTAAACATATGCTAAAAAGAAGAACACAAATTTCACTGAGGTATGAATCAGAGCACAGACTCTTGGCTACATGTGGGATTTCACAGAAGAACTGATCAATGATGTTGGCACAGAAAGCCATTGAAAAAATGGTACTTGTGTGTAGAGCAGCATTGAACAAGCCTGCCACCCATGCTCCAACTGCTAGCTGTATACAGGTTCCCCATTTCATCACAGATGCATAGTGCAGTGGATGGCAGATGGCAACATATCGGTCATAGGCCATGGCAGTGAGAAGGAAAATATCAGATGACATGAAGAAGAGGGGGAAAAGCATTTGTGCGGCACACTCAGAAAATGAAATCTGTGTTGTGTTCATGAGGGCATTGGCTATTGATTTGGGAATGGTGACAGAGGTGGATCCAAGGTCCACAATTGATAAGTTGACAAGAAAGAAGTACATTGGGGTCTGAAGGTGGGTATTGAGGGCTACCAGGGAGATTATGAGGATGTTTCCCACCAGTACAGCCAGATATATTGCTAAGAAAACCACAAAGTGTAAAATCTGAAGCTCTCATTCTCTAGAAAATCCCAGAAGTAAGAAGTCTGTTATGATGGTTACATTAGACATGGTTTAATTAATACCTTGACTGTTGAAAGAAGAAGAAAGATTGTTATAAAATGTTTTGCACATAAGAATTTTATTCTGTTAAACAGATGAAACCACTCCAGCTATTCTGTTTTCATAGTATTTTTCATTATTATGCTATTTACACACAGTCTACTAGATGTTATTGACTGGATTTGGTACTTTAATTATCGAGCCCTTTCCAAGGGTCTAGGATGATGATGATAATGATGATGACAACGATGATGATAATGATTGCTATTGTTATTGTTATTGTTGTTTAGTAACCATGTGGAAAGCACTTTTCTCTTCTTTACCAAAGAGGTAGTCCTGTCAAGATACGAATTGCCTCTTCTGTAGAACCTGCACCACAGCAAATGAGATATGCTATAGCAGGTCTTGACAAATCTTCTATCTATCTAGGAGCCAGCCCAATATTTTAGGAGCCAGACAATGGAGACAAAATTACCAGACATAGTGATGGACACTATGGAGCATGAGGGTAAATAGATGTCTTTTTATCCCCTTTGCAAGTAACATACTTAGAACAGCAAAAGGGCTGCCTGGAACAAATAAAGAACTTGTTAAAGAACTGTACTTCTGAATATCCTAGTCTAGATACCATGGCTCCTGGGATTTGTCTAGCCCTGGATTAAGAACAATATTAGATCAGTTTATGCATTAAGAAAAAGCTTTCAGGTACTCTGAGTGATATTGCCACTATTAATAATTGCCACGTTCATAATAGAAATGTGCCTAAAAATATCAAAAGGGGGGAAAGAATGCAAATGTGTCTAAACACAACATTAAAATTATTTTGAATTGTCCTTCATACAGCTTCTCCTCATGTGCAGAATGTGCAGGATTTCCATTTAGCTTAAGTACATTCTTCCCCAAGTCCCGGACATGAGTCAAAGTTCAAACAGGCCTAAGCAAATACCCCCAGAGTGGGGTTTTAAAACTGAATTTCTTAGGAATTTCTTAGGAAGAGCAAGGCCGGGAAAGCACTGAAGTCCTGGAGGAACGCTGTGTTTGTTTGAGTAAGCTCTGGAAATTTATCCAGTTTTAAAAAGCTTATAGCTTATGCAGAGCCTTTGAGGAATTCTCTCTTAGATCTCCCCCAGTTTCTTTTTCTTGGTCCATTAGGCTTATGGCAAGGACGAAAACTTGCCTCCTCAAAGCCTCAGTGCTTAATGCAGTTTAGATGCTTTTAGTACGTGCTGCTTCTCTAATGTCTTTGTACATATGCAGAAGATGCTCTAAAGTGTGCCACTATTCCACATGCTTACAAGCCTTCTGTCATCATCCACAACCATTCACACTAGTATGCTCATATTACGGATCTCATAATTCATATTATCTCTGGCAGAGAAGGGTGACAGATTACAAATGTTAGGCAGCATCCTGTCTAAGTTAGTCCTGACTAAATCCCATTGAAATTTATGGGACTTAAGTTAGTTATTACTAACTTGTCTCACTGATCTCAATAGTACTTAGTCAAAACTAACTATTTATTAATATTATTTTACACAGTCAGACAGGTGTTATTGACTGGTTTGTTTTATCCAGATATCGAGTCCTTCCCAAGGACCTGGGATGCCAGTATTATTATTATTATTATTATTATTATTATTATTATTATTATTATTATTATTATATCATTTGACATACGGAAAAAGGACCTACTGGTGCAGTAAGAGAGCAGCCTAAGTGAACTTATCAACTAACTGCACTGGTGCGGCATGGAAGGGGCAATTTTGACACTCTTCCACTTCTCCAGGAAGCCTTCTGTGCCACCCAAAAATATGTCCCTGAGAGTTGCATAGTTGTCATTCACGTATTATGCACGTATTCCTACACATTAAATACTTACAGAAGTAAAGTAATCAATGAGTCACTTATCTACCTGGCTGTGGTGACATCTGCAGCTTGTTTCTGGGATAAAAGAATAAGTGAATGAGGCTTCTTTGAACATCTGAGGCCTTTTAAAAATAATTAATTCAAGCTGTAGGAACACAATATATTATGACTATATTGTCTGACACATTGCTGTAAAGTTCCAGCCTGGTGGATGGGGGAAGCAGGGAATGTTTTTGGGGAGAGCCTGCTACTCCTTGTTACCTCTTGGAGTCATTCTTGACCCTGAAGCCTGTGCGGAGGGCTTCCTGGGGAAGGGTAGGTTATCAAAAATGGTCCCTGCACTGCCCCAGTGCAGTTAGTTGGGAAGTGCTGCTAGCCTGCCCCTCTCATTGCACTGGCACTCCCTTGCTCTGTGCATCAGCCTGTGAATTATAGGGAAAGAAAGAAGAATGCTTGCATGCATTCTGTTTGCCAGCAGAAGGGTCCAAGTTCCCTCCTTGGCATCTCCAAGATAGGGCTGAGAGAGACTCCAGCCTGCAACCTTGGAGAAGCCGCTGCCAGGCTATGTAGGCAATACTGAGCTAGATGGAATAATGGTCTAGTTTGGTATAAAGCAGCTTCCTAGTTTCCTTTGTAATGACAAAAAGATTACAGCTGAGCAGAAAATGTTACAGAGGTGAGGGGAATCAGAAACAGAGATGGAAAAAAGAAATGGCAAGGAAATAAATACTACGAGAGGCTGAGGAAAGACGTTAAGAAAGATGCCCAATTGAGAATAAAAGTAAAATAAAATCCTACTATGCTTTTCCACAATTCCCCGCCCCTCAATGATGTTGGAAATTCTCTTCCCGATCTTAGCTTGGCATCTAAATACCTGCAAATCTTGGCCATTCTATCCACCTATCCAATCACAGATCTATCAATTCAGAGACACCTCCTCATCCATCCTCCATACATCATTCCTTCCTGGTAATGCAAACAGAATTTGTTTCATATATCTGCATGTACCTTCTGATAGTCACCTCTTGCTCTGCAGCTGTAAGCTGTGTGCCTCTTTGTCTTCAAGTGCTGGAAGTGAGTTGAGGTTGATAAGGATATCTAGTGCAGTGATGGTTTCCAGGGAATAACTCCTTGTAAGTCCTGCACAACTCTGCATCCAAAGCCCCAGGGACAAAGCACTGGCAATTTTCTCACTCTTACATTCAATTTTCCCCCACCCCAGAAAAATACAAGGCTCATTTTCTTGCGTTCCAGGTGTCTTAGTAGTAGGGAAGTGGGTTCTTGCCCTGAATGCCATATGAATGTCAACGATCGTGTAATTTACTGACATGATTTGCTGACCAATGACCGTAATAAATCTTACTACTACTACTATTATACTGACAAGATTAAAATAATATTAAATTATCAAGTTTCCTTTTTGAAATACAATAGACATATTTTCAAGAGGTTGGCTCAGATATGGCTCACACCTTTATTCTCAAGAGGCACTTTCTCCTTCTAACAGTGGTCATAGGATAGAAATGCATTATTTTGTTGCACAAACTGCCCTTCCCATGAATAATCAGATTCCACAAAGTCTTTGTTACCATTTTGCATTGAGTTATATCATTCCTGGAAGGTTAAAAGTTTTAAGGCTCATTATATAATTATATTTAATTATATATGCCTGCCAGGAATGACAAACAGGAAGTACTTTTCAGAACTTTCAGGATAATCTCAAGCTTGTCTATCAACCTCCTCTTGAGTAAGAGGCCTTGAAGGAAAGTGCCCCCCCCACCATGGTTGCATACTATCTCACTTCATTTCCCTGCTGCAACTTTATTATGCAGTTTTCTCTCTGATCATGACTATAACAATTTATGTGAAATGATTAAATAAATAACCATAAACAGGGCAGTAATGTCCAATGTATTTGAATTTTGCATGGTTATTTTTGTTTGTGTGTTTGCATGTAATTTGCAATTATTTCTTCACAAGGGCTATATAATGGGTTGAAAATACTGAGTTCCTGAGTTGGTTACTGTTGTGTGTCCCCCACCCCACACCGCCCCATTGTGCAGCTGTTTTTTCAAATGTGATTTAGAGCATTCATGATGAAGTTTCTTAGATGGCCAACAGATATCCGTGGTTGACATGAGAGTTGTGAAAAGGAAAACCAGCAGAGACCCGAAATGATGCACAGTAGAACGTTAGTGGCTGCTTGCCTTTTCCGAGACACAACTCTTCACTGAAAACAATGGCACTTATCTTAAAAGTAAAGGTAATTATGCTTCTGAGGTGGTGGTTTTCCATTGGAGGATGGAACATACATGAGGCTGGAAATTTCACACTTGGAAAAGTAATATACAAAATCCAAATAAGGGATGCCAATAAATCATTTATCAATTTGTTACAACCAGAACTCATATTTCTTCTTGACAATGAAATGGTGGGGACACCTATTACCATGCCTTGACTAAAATTTGGTGGAACTCTAGGGTCAGATAACATTGCTTTGGGGGATTCACCAAACCATTTTACCCATCCTTGGAGATAGCAGAAATTTAGATGGAGTGGCACAATTTCAGCTTCTGATTGGGTCTATGCTTCCAGTTTAACACAGTAAATCTTTCACTAATTACCACTAGCAGAGGAGGAGAAAACTTGATACTGTATGTCTGGAGCAAATCCCCTTGTTGCAGCTCCACAATCATTCATGATCTGATGCAGAATTTACCCAAATACTCTCTGCAGTTCAGTCCTCTCAACTTTTTTCCTAATTAATTTTATTATTTATTTTCAAATATTCCATCCTGCCTTTCTTCATTGGATTCTGAAGAAGGCTAACAACATAGCAGAAGCATTGTATAATGGTTAGAGTGCTGGATTAGGACTGGGGAGACCCAAGTTCAAATCCCCATTCAGCCATGAAACTCACTGGGTGACTCTGGGTCAGTCACTTATCTTTCAGCCTAACCTACCTCACAGGGTTGTTGTGAGGATAAACATAACCATGTACACCACTCTGGGCTCCTTGGAGGAAGAGTGGGATAATAAATGTAAAAATAAATAAATAAAATAAAATATCAGGCCTACAGAGTGCCAGGGCTTTTCCAGGGATCTTGACTACAGGGCAGGTGACATGTTCTAGCTGCTTAGGATCTTTGGATCTAGGAACTTTCATCGGGATCGGTGGTCTCAGCTGGGGCATGCTCTTCCCCCTCCTGTGACAGGGTCTCCTCCAAGTGGTCTCCAATTAGCTCCTGACACATGGAGAACTCATTACAGAATATAACCTGGAAGTGGCTAGGACACAAATGGTTGTGGTAAGGTCCAGTTTCTTAAGGAAAGAGCACAGCCTGCCTGCCACACAACCAAAAATGGTATAACAAGAAAAAATGGTCTATAAATGTTACAATAGCTCTCATTATATCCAGCTCAATGCATAATTAGTAGCTGATATCTGGACTAATGAAGCACCGGTGCAACAGGAGAAGCATTGGTGTAGCACCAGTACTTCTAAACAGTTCCAGACTACTACACTGCAGTGTGTGTGTGTGTGTGTGTGTGTGTGTGTGTGTGTGTGTGTGTGTGTGTGTGTGTTTCAACTATCTCCCCTTCCCCCCCCCAAAGCCCTCAGGACCAAAAATATTTTCCTGAGGGCAGGGTGACCCTCAGGGACAAATGGGGGGGGGGGTGTTACAGAGCACATTCTGGCAATGGTGAGGTTGATAAAATTCTTCTCCCACCCCAGCAGTGCTCTGTTATTCAGCATGTCAGCCACTTATATCTACCTAGCTTCCTATCTCTCTATCTCACCCACCAATTCATATACTGCTTTTCATCTGAAGAGTTCACATTTACAGATTAGTTTCTGAATGTTCTGCCATCCAGAAAAAACATATGAGCTAGACAAAAACTTCAGCAGGAAAACCACACTAAATCAAGAACATGATTTGCACACTCTGTATGTGGGGTTTTTCGTTAATGAATTAGATACCAAGATATTGATTATTTCATACAAAATACTGCAAGAAAAACAGATAAAGCAGCTACTACACAACATTTATATAACAGATGTTTTTAATTAAGTGATTTTATAATGAAACACAAGTAGGCAGCAGGGTTATAGGTGGACAAGAGCCATCATGCTTTTCATTGGAAGCTTCCAATAAAACAGCGTCCATAACACAGCTTGGACTTAATTATTTCTGGTGCTGTAGATTATTGGGTTCATAACTGGAGGCACTACAGAACACATCACAGCAAATACTTCATTCAGATTAGCTGAAGAGATGTAAGACGGCATTAAGTAGGAAGAGACAGAAGTACTAACCAGGGCATAGCTAGGGGAGAGGGGTCTTCACTGCTGTTCTCTTTAATTTTTTTCATCTGTGTGTGAAAGAGTTTTGTTCTGGGTGGCAGTATCAAGGCAGTGTGTGTGCATGTGCATTCAGAATGTGGCTTTCCTGATTCAACTTGAGTGGGATCTAAAATAAACTGAGTGGTAATCCCAAAACTTGTGAGTGCACACACATGTGCACGCCTTAGAGGGAACACTGGTCTTTAGGGATATGCACAGAACTGGCTGGCCTAGTTCAGTATGAGTCCGGACCAGACTTGAACCTGACCAGACCAGTTCGGTCCGGCACCCCTTAGAACACCCCCACCCGGTTTGGTTTGGTCCTGGGGGGGGTTCATGAAGTTTTTCTAAAAAATTTTTTTACCTTTAGCCCCTTTGGGGGGCTTCCTCTAGGCCATGGGGGATGTCCACGAAGGTTCCCCCTCCCCCCAGCAGCCTCGTTCATCACCGCCATGGCCCATTTTACACCCTTTTCCAGCATGGCCCAGAGCCTTGCAGAGGCCATTTGCACATGCATGGCAGCCATTTTTTTAAAGAAAATTTTTTAAAATGGTGACCGTGAATACGCAAATGGCCTCTGCAAGGCCCTGGGCCATGCCAGACCTCACAGAGGCCATTTGCACATGTGCAGCGGCAGAGGAAATGGCCACCATGCCAACTTATGGAGGTCTGAACGGGCTAAAAGTGGGGGGTAAAATGGGCCATGGCGGTGATAAATGAGGCTGGCAGGTGGAGGGGGAACCTTCGTGGACCCACTACGGCCTCAAGGAAGCCACCCAAAGGAGCTAAAGGTTAAAAAAAAATACCAAAAAGAATCACGAACCCCTGAACCATCAGGGGGGTTCATCTGAGGTCGGAACGAAGGAGGGGGGGTCAGTAGAACCTAACCCCTTCTGAACTGTTCACACATCCCTACTTGTCTTCACCCCTTTCTCTGGAGGCCCCTCAGAGTGAGGGAGATAATGAAGAAAATAAGGAGGGGTAGATTTGGGGGCTTTCAGGAGCTGGGAGGCCCATGTCCTTTGAATCCATTTGCTCAATTATCGCTACACCTCTGGTACCAACCAATAGGGAGACAACTATGAGGTGAGGTGTGCAAGTGGAGAAGTTCTTTTGCCTGTTCTCCATAGGGGGCATTTTCACTACAGTGGTAAAGATCCATCCAGATGAATGAAGCACTGGCACTTTCCTTCAACCAACTCAACTGTGCTATAAACTTCACCAACCTACATAAGGGGGGGGGGTAAATTTCAATAACCTCTTATTCATCAGGAAGCTCTCTCTGCTATAAGAAAATATGTCCCTGAGGGCTGCGCAACCCTCAGGTACATATTCCTCATTACACTTAGGACTTTTGAAACTCTGAAATTCTGAAATTACTGAAATCCACTCCCCTCATCCCTATATAGTCTGGTTACATCTGTAATGAAGTTGAGTCTCTTGCAGAGAAGAGCCTTTTAATATGATGTTTAAATTTATACAATAAGCTGTTTTATAATGAAACACAAGTAGGCAGCAGGGTTACAGGTGAACATGTGCTACTGTGTTTTTCATTGAAAGCTTCCAGTAAAATAGCTTCCACAGAGCAGCCTTGACATCCTTATGCCTCATGCTGTAGATTATTGGGTTCATCATTGAAGGCACCAAAAATTATATCACAGCAAGCACTTCATTACGGTATCACGGTGGGGCGGAGAGGTCTAAAACAATGCCAGTTTTTCTTCACTGTATGCAGTGCAATGCACTAAAAGTGATTCCCATCTATCTCCTGCCAGCTTATCAATCTAATTTCACCAATTGATTTTCCTCTGAGGAGCTCACACTAGCATATTGCTATCCAAACATTCTGCCCTTCAGACATGTTTATGAGCCAGACTTGCTATGCCTCAGCAAGAAATCTGTGCTAAGGCCTTTTTTTTTTTTTTTTACATCTGATATGTACATCTCTAGGCAGTGTACAAAGTTTAAAACAATAAAAAAGTAAAAACATATTTTTTAAAATCCACAAAACACAATTAAAACAATCTCATAAAACAAGTTGTTAAAACAAATTATTAAAATTAATTCAAGTTAAAAACTTGCGAGAACAGCTGCATCTTGAGGTTCTTTTTTATTCTCCTGGAAGCTCTCTCTGTCACAAGGAAATATGTCCCTGAGAGCTATGCAACTCTCTGGTACGTATTTCCACATTACACAGAGCACTTCTGAAATGCTGTAATTCCAAAACTCTGAAATTACTGAAATTCACTCCTCCATTCCAGATATAGTCTACTTATGTCTATAGTGAAGTTGAGTCTGTTGCAGAGAAGAGCCAGTGGTTAATTCATCTGGATATCAGCCAGTGTGGAGTGAGTTTGTTTTTAAGGAGTACTTTAGAGACCAAAACATTGATTATATTGCACAAAACATTTCAGCAAAAAGAGATAAGGCAACTGTTACCTGATGTTTAAATTTTTAAATTAAGCTGTTTTATAATGAAACACAAGTAGGTACAGGGTTAAAAGTGAACATGTGCTATAGCATTTTTCTCTGAAAGCTTCCAGTAAAACAGCTTCCGCAGAGCAGTCTTGACTTCCTTGTGCCTCATACTGTAGATTATTGGGTTCATCATAGGAGGCACCACAGAATATATAAGGACCTGACCTAAACTGTACGAAGAGCTGAAAGTTGGCATGAAATAGGCTGGGATGATAGCACCAATTAACAGGGAGACAACCATGATGTGAGGGATGCAAGTGCTGAAGGCTTTTTGCCTGTTTTCCATGGAGGGCATTTTAAACACAGCGGTGAAAATCCACACATAGGACATCACAATGAACACAAAGCAGCCCACACCTATGAATGAACTAAAGAGGAGAGCCCAGATTTCATTGCGGTATGAATCAGAGCATGAGAGCTTGAGCAGATGTGGGGCTTCACAGAAGAACTGATGAATGATGTTGGAGCAGAAGGGCATTGAAAAAACAGTACCTGTGTGCAGAGTAGCATTAAGCAGACCTGCTATCCATGCACCACCTGCCAGCTGCATACAGGTTCCCCATTTCATCAAAGTTGCATAGTGCAGTGGGTGACAGATGGCAAGATATCGGTCATAGGCCATGGCAGTGAGAAGGAACAAGTCTGATGATATGAAGAAGAGGGGGAAAAAGCATTTGTGCAGCACATTCAGAGTATGAAATTTGTGTTGTGTTAATGAGGGCATTTACCATGGACTGACGAATGGTGACAGAAGTGGCTGCAAGGTCAACAATCGATAGGTTCACAAGAAAGAAATACATTGGAGTGTGCAAGTGAGTATTAATGGCCACCAAAGTAATGATGAGAACATTTCCCACCAGCACAACCAGGTATATTGTGAAGAAGATCACAGCATGTAATATCTGAAGTTCTTGTTTCTCGGAGAATCCCATAAGGAGGAAATATTTGATGATGGTAACATTGGACATGATTTCATTCTTTAATCAATATTATGATGGCTGTATTAGACAGTTGAAGTAAGAAGAAAGATAATCATGAATACAATACAACTTGAGGATAATGGGTTTATCAAATAGACAAATTATACCAAACATTTTATTTTAATAATTATGTTTTAGGAGGCCAAGAAAGTAACTGATCATCTGCTTTAAGCTAAGAAACAGCACATTGAGGTACTAATTAAAATGTAATGAGGAATGATCCCAGAAGAAAAAATAGTCTACAAAACTAATCTAGTTAAGTATATTACTGTAAAAAGTTATCTTAGGGACTAAAAGTAGTGGTGCTCTCTAAATCTGTAATACTGATCTGGAATACAAATAAGCCTAATTTGCATTGCTTGGGCTCCCTATATGTGATAATGTCGGGGCCATGGAGATAATGTGCCCACTGTGATGTCATTGGTGGATGTGCTGATACACTCTTAGCATGTCCGCTAATCACGTGTGAGAAGTGTTCATCCAAATCAACTTTCTAAATGCATTACAGAGGTCATTTGGATGAACACCCCTCACATGTGATTAAAGGACATACAGAGAATGCACCATTACGTCTACCAGTAACATTAGGGCAGACACATTGTTCCTCACTGCAGCTCTGATATTATTTTATGGTCATTATTATTATTATTACATGTATATCCCACTCTTCCTCCAAGAAGACCAGAGTACATGTTTATGTTTATCCTCACAACAACATTCCTGTGAGGTAGGTTAGGCTGAGAGACGCATGACTGGCCCAGAATCACCCAGTGAGTTTCATGCCTGAATGGGGATTTGAACTCAGGTCTCCCTGGTCCGAGTCCAACACAGAACTCGCCCTGGATCAGTTTCAGTTTCTCTCAGACATTTGTCTGCCGCTGGTAATATATTAAAAAATTGTATATATGTGCAGGTAAAAGTAACCATTTTTATCCACATCCTGGATACGAATTACATCTCCAACTTCACTAAGGGATATTTATTGGTTAAGGGAACTAAGGGTGAGTCCTGGAAAGCACTGGCCCTTGAAAAGAACAATGCACAACTTCTGAGCTTATCTGACTAAGTTTTAGGAACTTATCCATACCAAATAAATGATTGCTTTTTGAAAAATTAGGAGTGTTTGAAATTAAGACAAATATGAGAATAGCCATACAGTTATCACTTTCTTCAGCCAGCATACAAAAGGGTTTTGTAATGGCATAGTCAAGATCTTCACATTTTACCTCACAAAGATAAAAGTTAAATTTTCTCTTGTATGGGTCCAAATTTCTGGCATATGAAGGACCTGATTCAGACCTGCTTCTGACATTTTCCCCTGATTGTGTGTTCAAGGTATGTGTGGGTAAATAGGAAACACACTGCTGGGACACTTGCATAGGTCTTGTGGTAGCAAGCATGACTTGTCCCATTAGCTAAGCAGGGTCCACCCAGGTTGCATATGAATGGGAGACTATAAGTGTAAGCACTGTAAGATATTCCCCTTAAAGGATGGAAGAGCAGAAGATTCCAAGTTCCCTCCCTGGCTTCTCCAAGATAGGGCTGAGAGAGATTCCTGCCTGTAACCTTGGAGAAGCTGCTGCCAGTCTGGGTAGACAATACTGAGCTAGATAGACCAATGGTGTGATTCAGTATATGGCAGCTTCCTATGTTCCTATGACCTGCAATGCTATTTTGACAGGGATATCCTACAAATGGATGCCTCCAGTTCCACAATAGCTAGCATCTGAGCCGGAACCATAGGTAGTTGTGCAGAAGCATCTTTAAATCCCTCGGAACCTCCATTCATCCCAGTCTCCACAATCAACAATAGTGGGTCATAATGAAGGCATTATACTCTCTTCCAAAATTTCCTTCAAGAGAACCAAGCAATCCCTACCCTTCCATACTTTTCCGAGCAATCAAGAACTTCCTTGTCCCTCACATTTATTACCTGACTCATCTATAAGATTGAAAAGACCAAAACCTTTCAGAACCACTGGGCACCTCAATTTGCCTTCACTTCTAGTAGTGCTCCTTCACATTTTCCCTGCTTCTTATTTATCACATCACTCATTCTCCCCAAATTTCTGCCTTGCCTGAGAACATCTACAAAATACTTTGAGATCCCTATGTTCAGAAGCAGCATGTATCAGACCACCAGAACTAACAGTATTGTTCTCTACCTCATTCATGGATTCTTCATGCAAAGACTTCATTTTCATCTTCCTGGGTACTGACTATATGCAATCAAAGCAGCTCATGCATGAATGGACAGAAGCTCCATCAATGCAGAAGGGGCTTTTTATTGATCTCCCCTTGTCTACATCCAAACCTAAAAGGTGGATTTGGGGTAGTGCAGGGAGCTGGTGAACTCAGGAAGCTTGTATGAAATTTATTGCACTTTCATTGCTTTAGGATACAATTCACATTAAATACAGAACACTGAGCTAGAGAAATTATTGATCAAGAAACATAGAAATCTATAAAGATGATCTCGCACTTCTCCTATTATATTAATCTTAACAGAAATCTTCTATAACTCCACCAATCTCCATTATTAGATCTAGAAGCAGGGGTAAGCAGCGATGTGGCCAAATTTGCAGATGATACCGAACTCTTCCGGGTAGTGAAATCCAAAACGGATTGCGAGCAGCTCCAAAAGGATCTCTCCAAACTGGGGGAGTGGGCGACAAAATGGCAAATGCGGTTCAATGTGCAAAGTGATGCACATTGGGACGAAAAACCCCAACTTCAAGTATATGCTGATGGGATCCGAGCTGTCGGTGATGGACGAGGAGAGGGATCTTGGGGTGGGGGTGGACAGCTCATTGAAAGTGTCGACTCAATGTGCGGCAGCTGTGAAAAAGGCAAATTCCATGATAGGGATCATTAGGAAGGGGATTGAAAATAAAACGGCTAACATTATAATGCCCTTATACAAAACTATGGTGCAATTACAATTCTGGTCACCACATCTTTAAAAGGACATTGTTGAACTGGAGAAGGTACAGAAGAGGACAACCAAGATGATCAGGGGCCTAGAGCACCTTTCTTATGAGGCAAGACTACAACACCTGGGGCTTTTTAGTTTAGAAAAAAGACGACTGCGGGGAGACATGATAGAGGTCTATAAAATCATGCATGGTGTGGAGAAAGTGGAGAGAGAGAAATTCTTTTCCCTCTCACACAACACTAGAACCAGGGGTCACTCCATGAAATTGATTGCCAGGAGGTCTAGGACCAACAAACGGAAGTACTTTTTCACACAACGCATGATCCACTTGTAGAACTCTCTGCCACAGGATGTGGTGACAGCCAACAACCTGGATGGCTTGAAGAGGGGTTCGGATGACTTCATGGAGGAGAGATCTATCAATGTCTACTAGTCAGAGGGCTGTGGGCCACCTCCAGCCTCAAAGCCAGGATGCCTCTGAGTACCAGTTGCAGGGGAGTAATGGCAGGAGAGAGGGCACACCCTTAACTCCAATCTGTGGCTTCCAGCAGCATCTGGTGGGCCACTGTGCGAAACAGGATGCTGGACTAGATGGGCCTTGGGCCTGATCCAGCAGGGCTGTTCTTATGTTCTTAATAAGCTTATTGTTTTGATCAGAGGTCATAATATAACATAAAATAACATAAAAGAGAAATAAGAAAGAACTCAGTATACCATAGAATTATTTCAACAGTCTACTTAAACTAAAACCAATGCTGCAGTTTAGAACAGGGCATGGCAGCTATAAAATTGTTTCTAAGTTTGTTTGTGTTTGTTTGTTTGTTTGTTTGTTTGTTTGTTTTAAAGGAAAGCATAATTGGCAACTTGAGAACTGGCATATGGAAACACACTGACAAGCATTCCACATCTGAACCTTTAAACATATCTATAATCTGTCCCAGCACTTTTTCCACTGATCACATCATAGATGGAACAGTATAAAACATAGTGGATAATGTCCTCTCCTTGGCCAGCACCACAAGGACAGAGGCTCTGTTCCACTGGAATTTTGCAGAACCTCCTTTCAAGATATGCCATAGGCATAGTATGGAAGCATAACATTGTGAAAGCCTTTCTCAGTGGTGCACAGGTAATGTGAGCCAGATATTGTGAGAAGCTTCTGAGTCTCGTTGATGGAAGGTGTATATAGGAGCCGGTGAGTGAGTGAGTGAGTGTGTGTGTGTGTGTGTTGCCCTAGCAACCAGGCAAAGAAGGTTCATGGGGGGGGGGTTAAAATAAAAGCATTTGTGACAGAGGAGGAGGAGATTTGGTTGTATTGGAGTAAAAGGTGGTTTGGGCTGAGGATTGAGAGCTTGGGGTGTGTGTTCTGAACAGGAGAGATTGTGTAGCGGGGTTGTGTGGAACTTGAATGGTTAATGTGTTAAGGCTGTGGAACGAGCAGTGTACTGAGCAGATCCTAGTTATCTTAATTCCCTATAAGTTACAATTTATCCAGAAGGAAAGAACCACTCAGAAAGTGGAACAGCTGATGTATCAAGAAACTTGGTAGAGAAGGTGGTGGGCCCTAATTTGTGGTGATCTTTATTCTAATCAGTAAATAATAAGCTTGTTCTTGTTTTTATTCTATACACCAAGTTTTGTTTCATTTATATCCTGAACATATATGCTTATCCTGAACTAGCAAAGCTATGACGCCAAAGGTATTGAGTACTGAGAGCAAGGTAACAAGAATTTATATGGTGGCAGCGAGGGGAAATAAAAACTGAATTAATAATGATCAGAACCTAGAGACTAAATGGTCACAGAACAATATAAAAACAAATCACCTCCCTGAAACTGAGAGGGGCATCAGGAAGGGACCCTGACTGTCTCTTATAATAGTGGTACCAAAGTGAGAACTTTGAAGACTGCACCACGGTACCATCTCTATAGGCATCCCATTCAAGGAGATGATCTCTGATAAGTTCTCTGCTCCAAGATCTAAGTTCCTCCACCAGGAACTCTTGGATTGGCAGCTGGAACGCCCCGAGAAAGGCCCAAAATCTTCCTTAGGAAATTGTTCTGGACTATTTCCAGCTGGGCAATAACCTTCACATTCTACCCCCTAATCTCAACACCATACATCTGAGATATCACCTTACCCTGGAGTATGTTTAGGAGCCATTAACTGCCCTCCTTTAGAATAGAAGAACTTCAAAATGGCCCTCACTGAATGACAAGCAGTTGCTAAAACAGTGGTAAGATGTACCTTCCATGCAAAAGTCTTATGGAAGAAAATACCCAGACATCTGAAAAAGGAGCATTGTTCTATTTGTTGGGTGTTAATTTACCTCCTTTGGTTGATGTTGCTATTACAAAAGACTACTACAAAAAGAAAGAGCCTACTGAACCTCTGATTAATCTATTTTTCTGTTTCTTTCTTCTACTTTCCCCCCAAAGAGATCACTATGGCCTATATGTGTCTCTCAAGTGTTGTATTAAAGAAGGAAGTTGTGTTAAAGAAGTAGCCATTTATATTTTTAAATATAATAACCAAAGTACTATGTTTTATTGTGTATGTACAGGAGAGTATAGTGCGTGGAGGGGGGGTTGATGGCAGCTATTATAAAATGCTGATATGATTTTTTTTTAATTAAAGCTTTTTTGTTACAAAAAGGAATACTTTGGAGGCAGAATAAAGACTATTTTCTGCAAGAGACTGTGATGAAAACAATCAATGCAGCAATTAGAGATGTAGAAAAAGTTTTTTAATTAGGTAAATCAATAATTAAACACAAGCAAGGGGCAATGTTATAGCTGAATATGAGCATTCTTGGTTGGAAGCATCCAATAAAAAATCTTCCACAAAGCAGTTTTGACATGCTTATTTCTCATGCTGTAGATTATTGGGTTCATCATTGGAGGCACCACAGAATATAGCACAGCAAGAACCTCATCCAAATTGTATGAGGAACTGGAAGTCGGCATTAAGTAACTAAAGACACATGTACTAACTAAGAGGGAAACAACTATGAGGTGGGGGATGCAAGTCGAAAAGGCCTTTTGCCTGTTCTCCATGGAGGGCATCTTCAACACTGCAGTGAAGATCTGCACATAGGACATCACAATGCATACAAAGCAGCCAAGACCTAAGGATGCACTAAAGAGTAGAGCCCAAAATTCACTGAGGTATGAATCAGAGCATGACAGCTTGACAAGTTGTGGGACTTCACAGAAGAACTGGTTGATGATGTTGGCACAGAAGGGCATTGAAAAAATGGTACTTGTGTGTAGAGCAGCATTAAGCAAACCTACCATCCACGCACCACATGCCAGGTGCATACAGGTTCCCCAATTCATCACAGATGCATAGTGTAGTGGGTGGCAGATGGCAACATATCGGTCATAGGCCATGGCAGTGAGAAGAAACATATCAGATGATATGAAGAAGAGGAAAAAAAATACTTGTGCTGCACATTCCGTATATGAGATCCATGTTGTGTTCATGAGGGCATTGACTATAGATCTGGGAACCGTTGCCGAAGTAGTTCCAAGGTCAATAATGGATAAGTTGACAAGAAAGAAATACATCGGGGTGTGGAGGTGGGTGTTAAAGGCTACCAAAGTAATGATGAGGACATTTCCTAGCAGCACAGTCAGATACATTGCTAAGAAGATGACAACATGTAAAATCTGAAGCTCTCGTTTCTCAGAAAACCCCAGGAGAAGGAAATCTGTAATGATGGATAGATTAGACATGATTTCATTTATTAATATGATGGCTACATTCGATGTGACTTCATGGCTGTTGAAGAAAGCAGAAAGATAATTATAAATACTTTGCTTCTTGAATAAGATGGTTTTATGAAATAAATTATTTTAAAATTTCACTGATATCCTGATTAAAGAAGCACCGTTGCTTCTGAAAAGTTTAAATATCTCCTCTCCATTGCCAGCTCAGATATGAGGGCGCATTGCTCAGCACCCAAGAAGACACAAGACACAAGGTATAAAATAAGGGCCACAATGTTATTAACTCATAATCAACTTGTTAAAGAAAAGGGATTTGCTCTCCACCCCATTCAGTGTGGTATATCCAGGCATGTGTCACCAGGGCATGCCTCGCCTATGGCACAGGGTGACACACCTTGGCTCCAGGCAACCCCAATGCTCTAGAGTGGGGGCTGTCCATCCTAGCCGGCCTAAGTCCAGGCCTCTGCCATAGCAGCACACCCCAGTAGCCGTTCAGCGATTCCATGGAGCTTAGCCTGACAGAGTAGATCAAGCAACGGCAGGTCTCTCTGAGCCATGCATTCTCTAGAGAGTTGCCCTAGCCAGCCTATAGCCAAACGCTTGCCTGAAGGTGCTCACCAGCCTCCGATGTCATTTCCAACCTGCCATATAGTGACCAGGAAGGGTTACAAATTTAACAAGCTAACCCAAAAACAGTACAGTCTAAGGCAGGCGAAAAAGGACGCACACCAACAGCCAATCAGGTGAACGCCCCCAAAATTCCTGCCTGGCCCCAAAAGGCAACCAGCTTGAAACCCAAACTGTACCTTAGGGAGGAAGGGAGGGATGGAGGGAGGGAGGATGCCTTCCAGAGATGAACTGAGGCTTGTCAGTGTCGGAGGTGGTAGCTTGGTGGAAGCTCTGCCCCCTGCATGGGCCCTTTGGCCAATCAGAAGCCCTGAAGCCTCGTGCTTCTTGTGGAGGGCTGTGGCAAACAGGCTACGGTGCCCAGTTGGGCGCCGAACAGCAAGATTTTGACAACCTCTCCTTCCCCAGAAAGCTCTCTGTGCCACCTGAAGATATGTTCTTGTGGGTCATACTGGTGACACAGAGGGCTTGTGAAAGTTCCCCCTATGCATACGACCGCTGTTAGTTTGGAACTCTTCAAAAGCACTGGTGCTTCGTTGGGATATCAGCCATTATATTTTTCAGATTATGTTTTTTCTGTAGGAATGATCTTTGAATTGAGTTTTAACTTGCACCATGCTTTTATCCCTATCTATGCTTTTTATTAGTTTTTAAAAACATTTTTTTAATATTTATTTTCTTGGTTAATTGGTCCCCTGTGGAAGGCATCTTCTATTTTGCTGGTCAATAAACTGTAATAAAAATTATATCTACAAAACTATTGTCTATCAGTTCTAACCTAAATGGTTCAAGCATACATAGAAGACACTTCATTTTTTGCGAGAGGGAAGATTTTTACCGATCCCTCCTTTCCCCCTAAACCCCTCCATCCCCCATAGAGTCCTGTTCTGGAGGGCCCCCTCACCCTCAAGAGCACATTTCTGGGGGTGTAGGTGTCTTCTGAAATGAGGACAGGATGGGGAAATGCACATGCATAAGGTTCTATCCCCTTGTGTTCCTTAGAATACAATCCAGATTTACATGCAGAATACTGAGGTAGATAAAATGGCCATATACATAAACTGGCCATCTCTTTTATCCTAAGAAATAGTATGCTGAGGTACTAATTGCCTTTATTGAGGAACTGGCAAAAAGAATTGGCTAGACTATAAAACAGTCAAGTATATCAGTTTTTAAAAACTGTGTTGTACCCAGGTTTGGGAGCTACATGCTCCCAATTTTCAGTTTTGTGGAAGCAAGGAAGGAGAAAAACCTGTGTAGAAGTGATTGTGTGTAAGCAAGGTAGGAGGAAAACCTGGGTAGCTTTTCCTCCTACCTTGCTTCCACACAATCACTTCTACGCAGGTCTTCCTCCAACCTTGCTTCTGCACAACCGAAAATTGGGAGGCTACACAGCTCCCAAACCTGTGTACAACAGTTTTTGATAGTGTGAATGACCTCCCTGACTAGTGATATTGTCTAAGTCTGTAATTATTTGATTTTGAATATAAATGTGGCTAAATAGCAATGCTTGGAAATATTCCTAATCAAACAGCATTTCTCTGAGATGTTTCCCTACAGCTATGAATCAGAGATGGGCAAAATATTTCTTAAAAGTATTTTAGACACAATACTCAAGCAAATATAATTTGTATACAAAATACAATATACTTGGTAAACAACCAATAAAAATACAAAAGAATATTTTAAAATACATCTTAAAATACAAAATACAATGCCTGAAAAAAGGAAACCATTTTGAGATGTTTGTTACTTATCCATACTTGTTTATATTTCCTTTACACACTACAAGTTTTTCAATGATTTTCAGATCACTCAAGTTGTGCTTTCTGGGATTATGAATCACCCCAGCAAAGGAAAATTACTGTTCTACAGGATCACTTGATATTAGACATGTATTATATCTTTTAAAAGTAGCCATCAGACAATGAGATATCCATCCCACATACTAAAGTGTTCAGATTTGTTCTGCAAAAACTGGAGTTATTTCAGCTTTTTAAACACTCAATCATTTCAATAATTCCAAAGCATCATAATACCATGTTCCTTTTTTGCTATGTTAGCTATGTTTTTCCATTGTCTACAGGCATTGGGAGTGGGAGGTTATATACAAAGTATGTCAATAGAAATCAAAACACAACAGGAGTATCCAGTATTATTCCTGCTTATAGTAGACCCATTGAAATAACTGAAAGTTAGACATGGCAAAGGCAGTCCTATAGCTGTGGCATAGTCAAATGAGCAGAAAGTTGTATTTAAGGTGAAGCAATCATACAGTCAAATCATATAGGGAGGAAAACAATGTTTTTAATCCCAATTAATCTGCTCCTCCTTTCCTATTTCCTCTATACTATTTTTGAAGCACGGTGGGTGGGGTTGGTGTTACAGGAGTGACTCAGAAGGATTCCCCTAAACCCAAGCTTTTACTCAGGAAGAAAGCTAAAGCAAGCTTCTAGTTTATATACAAATTAAAAGGATGTATTTGTATATCATCCTACAAATAAAAAAATAAAGAAGTTTCTAACTTCCTCATTAGCCAATGTGGTGTAGTGATTTGGTTGTTGGATGAGGATTGGGACACCCAGGTTAAAGCCCTCATTCAGTCAGATCACTGGGTGATCTTCTTGGTCACTCACTATTTCTCAGCATAGCTTACCTCAAAAAACAGTTGTGAGGATAAAATGGGAAGAAACAAACTTGGGATACTGTACATGGAGTCATCTGCTTCTATGAGGCTGAGGCTCACCTTTGCTCTCTCTGACCAAATTTAGAGGCTGCTGTGAGGGGAGAGATGGCTTTTAAAGCTTTAGAAGCTTTTAATCCAGTCTAAGCAAGCATGGCTGCTTGATTACCTGTATTGTTCTGTGTGTCCCAAAGTGATACTGAGGCTGTTCTCAAGATCAGCCTAACCCAAGCATGGGCAACCCAGCCTCAGTTAGGCTGGTCACGTGAAGCGTCAGGATCCTCACGGATCCCAGCACTCCTACACATCACACTCAAGCCCTACTGCAATCAATCACCCAAATTAATCACACCTAATTTGAGCCCATTTTTATTGTTAGATTTATTGTTAGATTTATATACCGCCTTTCACTAAAAACAACCCCAACCCCATTGATTTCATTGGACTGAAGTGGGACTAATCTTACTTGAATCAATGCTTTGTCTATAGTCAACTAGCAAATACTCCAGGTAGCCAATAAGCTGAATTGAACTGAAATACTCAAGGCAGCCTGTTGGTAGCCCCTAATGATATAGCACTCAAAAAGAGAACAGCAATGTTTATTTCGTAATACAAACACATTAGCAGACTATTTAAAAAAAAACCAATTAAGGGGAAAGGAGGATACAGAAAGGAACATTATATTAGAACACATAAGTCAAAGGAGAAACAAACAGTGATGGAAAGAGAAAGAAACAAACAGCAGCAATTGAGAGAAACCAGGGAAACGAATATCTCCGAAAGCAGACTGAAGATGGCAAATACCTCAGTGTCCCTTCCTCCAGCTTTGCAGACATCGGCTCTGTGCCTGGCTGATTCTGTGCCTGGCTGGAGAGGAGAGCTGGCAGGACTCTCTGCCTCGCTGGAGAGGAGAGCTGGTCTTGTGGTAGCAACCATGACTTGTCCCCATAGCTAAGCAGGGTCTGCCCTGGTTGCATACGAAAGGGAGTCTAGAAGTGTGAGCACTGTAAGATATTCCCCTCAGGGGATGGAGCTGCTCTGGGAAGAGCAGAAGGTTTCAAGTTCCCTCCCTGGCAGCATCTCCAAGAGAGGGCTGAGAGAGATCCCTGCCTGCAACCTTGGAGAAGCCGCTGCCAGTCTGAAAAGACAATATTGAGCTAGATAGACCAATGGTCTGACTCAGTATGTGGCAGTTTCCTATGTTCCTATGTTCCTATGATTTCAAGCAGCAGTAGATGTGCTAAGAAACTGTAATTAAAAGGAATGTGTGGCTCAAATGGATGTCTAGAGATTAATTCCCTAGAGATCAGGGACCCAGAAGGAGGAGGAAAGATTTTTTTCTTAGTCTGAGAGACTTCTGGGTTTTGCAGTATTACTCCAAACCAGTTTGGTCAAAGCAACCAGCCTGTCCAGTCCATTTGACCAAACTGGTTTAGCAGTTTGGGCGAGCAATATACTTGTAAAGGGGAATCCAGTGAGGATTCCGCTTTACATGTACAGGGGTGGGGGCCTCTCTCAAATGTAAGGGGCAGCCAGGCCAGGGTGGCAAGAGAGGTAATAATCTCCTTACCTGGCCAACATGGCTGCCTGCACTGCCACTCACCACTGCTCGCTCTCCTGGTGCAGCCCCATGCATGCTCCTTCCTCCTTTATACTAAGCCACCTCTAAGCCAATGGCTTGGTAAAGGAGGAAGGAGAGTTCTTGGGGCCATGTCATGAGGGCAAGCCATGGCAAGCAATGGCACCAGCAGCCATGACGGTCAGGTAAATAGCTTATTACTATTCCTCACCACCCCCGCCCAGCTGCCCCTTACCGTTGCCAAACTGGTTCACCCGAACCAGGCCTGGTTCACTTCAGTCATGGACTGAACTGTCCCTGGTTCAGTCCACAATCAAACCTCTGAACCAGCTTGGCTCGAGGTGAACCAGTTCAGCAAGGAACCATTTGTGCACAGTCCAATAGTAAGTTAGACTACTAACAGTCTAGAGGTAAAACTTTTAAATTACAAAAACACTACAGCAGATTTTTAATATAAGATTATCTTGTGTTTGGACAGTGGAGAACAACTCCCCTTGTTCCCCAGTGCAACATCCCTCCAGTGGTTGTTGCTGGGGTCTACCTTGCATTTCCTTTTCAAATATGGGATCTTTGGGAATCATCTTCTAATTCTTTTTCTATGGAAACTGCTTTGAGAATTTTTTGTTGGAGATGTGCATGGTTTGAACCACAGTTGAAGCACTTTTTGGGAAATGGGACAGAGAAATTTAATTAAAAGGAGTTTCTTGCTGGGGCAGCACACATCCCAATAATGCCCAAATGGTGCAGCACATGCGTGTTTTCCACACATGCATGGGCTCCATTTGCATGATCAGTAACACCATGCTGAACACACAAATGGTGCCCACGCATGCATAGATACCATGTGCATGCTGGCACCATGCGAGTGTTATTGGGATGTACTCCATCCCAGCAGGAAGCTGTGTGGGGTAGCAGAGATCAGAGATCATGAATGGTAACACTGGTAAGATAGGATTACTTAACCATTTGGTTTGCAAGTGATCATAGTATTAAACTTTTTAATGTGTGGATTTTTCCTAACTTCTGCCTTGGTCATCTGGATGAAGGCTGGTGGGGAACTGAGAGAACAAATGAAAAATTGTATTCAGAGCTCTCCTTCTGAATTGAGAGCTCTCCTTTTTTCTTAAATTTCTCTGTCCAATTTCCCAAAAAGTGCTGAGAGGGACAGCTCGCTGCATGCACGAGACTAGCGAGGAGGAAGAGTGCAGCGTCCAGACGAGTTCAGCCTGCAGCTGCAGCAGGAGGAGAGGTGGAGGACCAGGACAGCCCCCAGCCGGGAGCAGTAACTCTCCCTAGTCTCTCTCCAGCAGCTGCCTTTGTTCACAGTTTGCCATTGATTCTTGCCTACCAACCCAAACCACAAGGTAATTCTTTTCCTCCTTTACTTCATTTCAGCGGTAGCAGCTGCAAGGAGGGTGGTCACTGCCAGCCATATGGAGTGTGTGTTGCTGCCTTGCTGGGGGGCAGGGGTCTTCAAATGGCGGTGAGGAGGCCACGCCACCACTGCCACTAGCAGCCGTGCTGTGGGGAGGGAGGGAGGGCGGTGCCAGCCAATGTGTTTTGTTGCTGGCCTGGCACCATAACAGCAAAGGGGAAAAAATGCCACCAGATCACTTGGCCTTGCCACCAGGCCCAGCCATGCGCTTGCATATTCTTCTGTCCTGCCTGTGCTGCCCAGCGGCCACAGGGCAGCAGGGGTGCTCCCTTCGCCACCAGCCATGTGCATAAGGCAGGTCTCTGCCCAGAAGATCTCTACCAGCGGTCTAAATGCGTGCACAATCCGCCCCTGCCCCCATATTTCCACAAAAGGCACTGGAGACGCATTTATTCACCAGGCTGGAGAGAGCTAGGGAGAGTTACTGCATTAGGTTGCTGCAATACGTTACACATCTATTCACCCAGGCTTTTAATTAGATTCATGGTTTAAATTTTTAATGCTGGTTTTAAATTATTGTAATGTTAATATTTTTAATGTTTACAGTAAATGACTTTAATTGTTTATTTGATTTAGTTTTGCTTTTAACTGCTAATTGGATTTAATCGTTTTTATTTGTTGTAAAAAACCAATACTGAGCCATTTTTGGAGGGGTGGTATATAAATAAAATAAAATAAAATAAAATAAAATAAATAAATAAATAATTCTCGTGTGTGTGTGTGTGAGAGAGAGAGAGAGAGAGAGAGAGAGGGAGGGAGAGGGAGAGAGGAAGAAAGAGAGAAGACATGTAATAAACATAGGCCTGGGTACCAGTGAGTTTTCAGATATTCAAATACATCTTAAGCACTACGTACATCATTTCATTAGTAAGCGTGTAAGACTAAGAAGCTGGGACTGTGTCTATTCATCATATCCTATTTGTTGTACTGCTAGTGAGAAAAGTTATTCCAATTTCTTAGATAAGAGTTGAGAGGCAGTGATTTAAAGAAGTCCAAGGGCAGCTGCTTGAATGCACTCTTTTTTACTTGGTTACTCAGCACTCTTGAAGCAACTCTGAGCTGTAATTGTGAACTGTCTCTCCACTGAAGAGTATTTGTGTTTGAGTAGACATAGAGAGAAAGACCCAAAATCTTCCTTAGGAAATTGTTCTCGACTATTTCCAGCTGGGCAATAACCTTCACATTCCACCCCTTAATCTCAACTTCATACAACATCTGAGATATCACCTTACCCTGGAGTATTTTAAGTGTAGGAGCCATTAACTGTCCTCCTTTAGAGCAGAAGAACTTCAAAATGGCCCTCACTGAATGACAAGCAGTTGCTAAAACAGTGGTAAGATGTAACTTACATGCAAGAGACTTATGGAAGAAAATACCTAGATATTTGAAACAGGAGCATTGTTCTATTTGTTAGGCATTAATACCCAGATATTTGAAACAGGAGCATAGGTCTATTTGTTGTGCATTGATTGACCACCTATGGTTGATGTTGCTTTAAAAAAGACTACTACGAAATGAAAGAGCCTACTGGATCTATGATTAATCAAGTTTTCTGTATCATTCTTCTACTTTCCCCCCAAAGAGATCACTATAGCCTATATGTGTCTCCCAAGTGTTGTATTAAGGAAGGAAGTTGTGTTAAGGAAGTAGCAATTTTATTTTTAAATAAAAAACCAAAGTACTATTGTTTATTATGTATGTACAGGAGAGCATAGTGTGTGGTGGGGGAGAGATTAATGGTAGCTATTATAAAATGTTGATATGATTTTTTTAAATTAAACCTTTTTTGTTACAAAAAGGAATACTTTGGAAGCAAACATACAGACTATTTTCTGCAAGAGACTGTGATGAAAACAATCAATGCAGCAATTAGAGATGTAGAAAAAGTTTTTTAATTAGGTAAATCAATAATTAAACAAAAGCAAGAGGCAATGTTATAGCTGAATATGAGCATTCTTGGTTGGAAGCATCCAATAAAACATCTTCCAAATCGCAGTTTTGACATGCTTATTTTTCATGCTGTAGATTATTGGGTTCATCATTGGAGGCACCACAGAATAAAGCACAGCAAGAACCTCATTCAAGTTGTATGAGGAACTGGAAGTCGGCATTAAGTAACTAAAGACACCTGTACTAACTAAAAGGGAGACAACTATGAGGTGGGGGATGCAAGTGGAGAAGGCCTTTTGCCTGTTCTCCATGGAGGGCATCTTCAACACTGCAGTGAAGATCTGCACATAGGACATCACAATGCACACGAAGCAGCCAAGACCTAAGGATACACTAAAGAGAAGAGCCCAAAATTCACTGAGGTATGAATCAGAGCATGACAGCTTGACAAGTTGTGGGACTTCACAGAAGAACTGGTTGATGATGTTGGCACAGAAGGGCATTGAAAAAATGGTACCTGTGTGTAGAGCAGCATTAAGCAAAGCTACCATCCACGCACCACATGCCAGCTGCATACAGGTTCCCCAATTCATCACAGATGCGTAGTGTAGTGGGTGGCAGATGGCAACATATCGGTCATAGGCCATGGCAGTGAGAAGAAACAAATCTGATGATAAGAAGAAGAGGAAAAAAAATACTTGTGCAGCACATTCCGTATATGAGATCCATGTTGTGTTCATGAGGGCATTGACTATAGATCTGGGAACCGTTGCCGAAGTAGTTCCAAGGTCAATAATGGATAAGTTGACAAGAAAGAAATACATCGGGGTGTGGAGGTGGGTGTTAAAGGCTACCAAAGTAATGATAAGAACATTTCCTAGCAGCACAGTCAGATACATTGCTAAGAAAATGACAACATGTAAAATTTGAAGCTCTCGTTTCTCAGAAAACCCCAGGAGAAGGAAATCTGTAATGATGGATAAATTAGACATGATTTCATTTATTAATATGATGGCTACATTCGATGTGACTTCATGACTGTTGAAGAAAGCAGAAAGATAATTATAAATACTTTGCTTCTTGAATAAGATGGTTTTATCAAATAAATTATTTTAAAATTTCACCGATATTTTTTCTAAAGAAGCACCTTTGCTTTTGAAAGGTTTAAATATCTCAGCTCCATTGCTGGATGATTGCTGGCTCACAAGGGCACATTTTGGAAACCTCTCCTTCCCCAGAAAGCTCTCTGTGTCACCTGAAGATTTGCTCCTACGGGTTGTGCTGGTGACACAGAGGGCCTATGCATATGACAACTGTTACTTTGGAAGTCTCAGAAGTACTGGTGCTTTGTTGGGTATCAGTAATTACATTTTTCATATTATATTTTTTCTGTAGGAATGATCTTTGGATTAAGTTTTAACTTGAGCCATGATTTTATCCCTATCTATGCTTTTTATTAGTTTTTTTTTTAAAAAAAAATTCTTATATTTATTTTCTTGGATTATTTGTCCCTTTTTGAAGGCATCTTGTATTTTGCTGGTCAATAGACTGTAATAAAAATTATATCTATCTAGGAACATAGGGACATAGGAAGCTGCCATATACTGAGTCAGACCATTGGTCTGTCTAGCTCAGTATTGTCTTCACAGACTGGCAGCAGGTTCTCCAAGGTTGCAAGGAAAAAATGGGGGTCCACAGAATGGAGAAGGAAAAAAATGTACAAAACCCATGAACAGAAAATGATAAATAATAAATGAGAAAGGATGGATGATAAAAAATAC